>NW_012104310.1:2521861-2535360 GCF_000951045.1 Mandrillus leucophaeus
AGGACAGGTCAATAGGTGCAGCAAACCACTGTGGCACAAGTATACCTATGTAACAAACCTGTACATTCTGTACATGTATCTTGGAACTTAAAGTAAAATAAAAATATTAAAAATAAAATACATTTAAAAATAAAAAAGCGAGCTTTTAGCTTATACCTACTTAGGTTGCTAAACATTTCTAAAATTTGGTTCTAAGGCAGGTTTTCATGGTTTCCAGTGTTTTCTATGTGTAATAGCTCCTTCTCAAGTGCATGGCACATTGTTAGTGCTCATTTGATGTTTGAGAATAAATGCACATAATGACTACCATTTGTGTTAGAATTGAAAATTGTCTTCAGTTAGGAAAAGAATCTTACTGTACTATGTATTTGGTAATGCAAAGCTTTGGAAGTTTATAGATTATTAAATTCCAAGCATGATTAATCTGATTGTCAAATTCTGTCTCTAAATACCTCTTACAGATATACTAGAGAAGACCACCAGAATATTTACTGAAAGTATATGTATTTTCTGTACTACTTCTGGCACCAATATTCTGCCTGGTATTCTTTAGCTAACTTTTATGTGAGAATTATTTATCTCTTCAATTAGATTAAAATACTTTAGAGCAACATGAAAGAAAAATAGGAGTATATGAATCTGATTGCTTATTTTTCAAGAAGAAACATGGAAAGGATAAACTAGAAACAATGAAAGGGTCACCTATAGAGGTGAGTGGGAATGCTGTGGCAGAGATAGTGTGTAGTAAAAATACTCTGAGTATACCTTTGTAAGTACAAATACTCTCTGAGTGAAAATACTCCTAGTACAAAACTACTGTCATGTAGTTTTGACATTTGGACCGTATTAATTTTTACTCAGCAAAAATGAAATTAAATCAAAAAGGATTTTTTAGAAAGCAAGCCTGAAAAAAGAATAAGAACAGAAACCAAGGAACTAAGCTATTTATCAAATTGATTGCATAGTTACACAGAAAAATTCATTCAGGCAGTTTTTAAACACAGTGTTCTATGTTCTGAGTAGAAAAAGAATTTCAAAAAATCTTGGTCTGTATGTAGTGGTTTGTTGGTGCCAGTTTGTTGGTACAGTACTTAGGAAACTCTTCTGTATTTATTAGAAGATAAAGCAAGTTAATAAGTAAGTTCATATCTGTATTCTGACTGTGGGAGAAGAGAGTTACAAATATGGAATGAGGGAAGATGAAGGAGAACCCTTGTAGTATTGGGTTAGAATCTGAGGCATCAGTGTGAAATTGTGATTTAAAACAAAGGGAAGAATCTGTATACAACTGATAAATGACTCATCACCAAAAGAGCCTACAGGCAGTGATATTCTAGTAGAAATTAAATGCATCTAAAGTGTGGACCTTGGTTTCAAAATATCATTCTCCCCTAAAAGAAACAGGACTCTGGAGAATCAGCTGATCTAGGCTGCAGGACAAGGAATTATTCAAGACTAATGCAGACCCATCAGAAGGATCATGAGTTAGAGAGATCACCACTGGCCAAATTGGGACAATTTGAAAGAAAGTAATGGATTATAACATACGGAATAAAAAAAAGACATTCTAAATTTATGGTGATTTTTTAAAAAGTGGCATGAAAATGCTTTTTTAAACAGAAGAATGTGAGCTAATAAATGTAGAAGGAACAATAGAACTAGAATAGAACTAGAAAAATCACAATTTTGTAACCAGCCATGCAGTGTTTGATTCAGGTCATCAGTGGATGGTGAAACCACTGGGTAAAGTTGTTGGGGAACACAATATAGTTGCATGGTTAAGTATCAACTACAGATTACATACTCATCACCGAAAATGACTAAATAGACTTTTATTTCAAGGAAATAATTGACAAGTTCAGATTGTGACACATTCTACAAAACATGCCTGACTATTTCAAATTTTTAGTTACAGGTTTGTTTTTTTTTTTTATAAAGTGGAAGGATTAAAACAGGTGAAAGAGAAATGACAGTTATTGTGTGATCCTTGATTGGGTACTAATTTTTTTTTAAAAAGCCATAAAGAACATTTGGGAAATAATTGGGAAAATATGAATATGGAGTTTATATGAGGTTAAAACCACTTTATTTGTGCCAAGTTTCCTGATGAGATGATTATGTTTTGATTAAATAAAAGAACTCTGCTAACTCTTAATGGTTATGCATAAAATGAGAAAAAAGGAGGGTTTGTGTATTTTTTTTAAGTGCTTTAGTAGATTCTTTGCCAATACAGGGACTTGGTAAAGAGTTTGAAGTTTCAGTTTTACAAAACTCTTCACCTAGAATGGAATCGAAGGCAATCAACAGTTTTCCTAAAACGTGGACTAGATGTTAAATGTTTTGAAAATATGTGATCTAATAGCATCGAGGTGTTAGAATGAAAATCCAGGTTGCCACTTCAGTTGTACACCCTTTGAAAATCCCTTTCTTTGAAAATCACCTGTCATCATTGTTTCATTTTTATTTTTATTTTTGGGAAAGTGAAAAAATCCTCTATTAAAATAATGTATATTAAAATAACATGTTGCCATTTTTGCCCAACAGATTAAAGTTGCTGTTTGCCTCTTAGCTTAGTCAGCTTTGTGGAGAAGAGCACAGTAACCCTGGGCGAGGGACTCCAGGTGCTGTGAAGGCGTCCCGCCTGTCTCAAGGGGCCAAGTGCTGGTCTCTGTGCCGCTTTTCCCATGCAGTGCTGCTGGGGTGAGTTCCCTGTGCCAGACTTCCCACCTTCAGCAGAACTTAGAGCTGTTCATGAGAATGGTAAACAGCTACCAGTGCAATTCACAGACACCCGCTGGCTTGGGCTCACATGTCTGCCAAGGTCTTGATTATACTATTTTAGTGTATTTCGACAAACAAATACTAAGTGCTTACTGTATGCAGAGCAAGGTCCTGGTGTTCCCTAAGATGCCAAGACAAATAAAATGTGGTATGTGCCTATGAGAAGTATATAATCCAGAGAAAGAGGGCTTGAGACAAATCAATATCTGTTATTAAAAGGGTAGAGAATGTGAAATGATTTCAGAGGCAGACAATATTCTGTGAGCATCTGGCATTCACAAGTCCCCCTAGTTTTTACTACTATCATGCAGGTCTTTCTCAGAGTGGAGGGCTGAAGCCCAGTCAACCAGATGGTTTGGGGCTTTATAGAACCATGATTCATGGATGTGAGATCTGGTTGTTGTTGCCTTTTTTTTTTTTTAATTGCCCTGCTTTCTGATGTTAATTACTGTCACTGGGCTGCCAAGTAAACGTCTATTCAGGATAGGATTCTAGATAAAGACTTGCTGCTGTGGCTTGACTTGTTGGAAACTATTTTTACTTCGCATGGAATATTACATAATCTCCATGAATACTGTGTACTATGTATGGACTATTACAGGTCAACACATGCCTAGAAAATTCATGGAAGAGGGGAAAACAACAAATAAATACTCTTAACATATGTTAAAGCTTATAATTAGTAAGATACACACAAGTATTAAAATAATAATATTGCCATTTTTGCTTATCAAATGAAAGGCAAAAGTTTTGGAGGGTTTTTGCATTTTTTTGTTTGTATGCTTATTTTTCTAAATGATAGAACTCATCATGGCAAGTTGTATTTACTATCATGGAGTGTAAATAAATACAGCTTTTAGAAAGCAGTTTGGCAATATGTGTTAAAAGTCTTACAGTAATCAGATACTTTAACCCAATATTTTCAGTTCTAGGAATCTACCCTAAGGAAACCCAGAATAAACTTTATGCAAAAGTTATTCATCCCACATTATTTATAATAGCATTAAATTGGAGACGGCCTCCATGTGGAGTTTAACTGTGGTTCTTCTACTCTCTGAAGCATTATACAATGTTCAGAAACAATGATTATAGACAGTAATAATGTGGAAAATGCTTACCTTATGTTACATGGAAAAGCAAGATACCAAGTACATGTAGTACTTGAATTCAGAGTACATGCAGAGTAGATATCATATATTCTACAAGGAATTATATGAAAATGTTAATATTGATAGTATTGGGATGGTAAGACAAAGCCTGATTTTTTTCCCCATTTTTCTGTTTTCCCAGTTTCCTTTATAAAATCATTTATCAGCTGCACAAACACAGGTGACCTTACTTCCCCTGTATAACTGAAAAATTGAGTAGGAAGATCAGACATTGTGCTCTTCAATAAGTAAGACCACTCACTCCCAGGACTGTCATTAAACACTTTCCCATGCCTTCCCCAGTTTTTTTGAGATAGAGTCTCACTCCGTCGCCCAGGCTGGAGTGCACTGGCATGATCTCAGCTCACTGCAACCTCTGCCTCCCAGGTTCAAGCCATTCTCCTGCCTCAGCCTCCCAGGTAGCTGGGATTACAAGCATGCACCACCACGTCTGGCTAATTTTTGTATTTTTAGTAGAGACAGGGTTTCACCATGTTGGCCAGGCTGCTCTGGAACTCCTTACCTTAGGTGACCACCTACCTCGGCCTCCCAAATTGCTGGGATTACAGGCCTGCACCACCAGCCTGGCCTGTTTTCCTGCTGGTTCTAGCGAGTGAGACCCACAGCAGATGTATTTGGTTTATAGGAGAAAATACATTTCTATTCTCCCTCAAAACATGAAGAGAGTATTCAATAGCTAGGTAAAATTTATATAGCTCCATTATATACAGTAGGAGTTCAGTGAAATTTTAGGCATTAACAGTTTTGAAAATTAGCACATTAACAAAAATAAGTAACAATTAACATTCTTTAACCTGTTCAGCCTAGGAAACTCTGAGGAAGTTGGACTAGGAAGGATGAGCAGACTGACAGAGCCAGAAGGGTTTTCTTTCTCTACATCTCTGACCTTTTTCTTTCAATTACCTCATTGAGAGCAACAACTGAACTGCAGCCAGCTAGGGGTGTGGTGGTTCCTTTAAGGGAGGCTGGACTTCTGGCCTACACGCGGCCTCTGCCCTGGTAGTTAAGACTGAACATTTTTATCTTCTTATAAACCAGTGATCAAGGCCAATTTGGCCGTCATCTCTCCCCACCCCATGAACCCCTTAGAATAGTCCAGAACAGGATGCTAATTTTTCTACTTACAATTACACATTGCACCCTAGACAAAACAAACATACGTAATCACACTTCCTTCCCTTTAATTAATGTCCCTTGGACTAGTGGCCTGGTGCTGTCCTTTGTCACCTATAGCCCTGCTTGACCTTGAGTTTTCTGTGGCTAGAGATCATTATTTAGAAAAACCTCACACTATCTCTATTAATCTTTTTGAATTTCAACAATTATTTCTTAAGCAACTACTTTATGTCAGGTTAGTGAGCAAGGTATTAGAGATGCAAGAATAAACAAGGCACAGTTTCTGCCCTCAAAGAATTCATAGGATAATAGGGAAAACAAACAATTATGCTACAGTAGGATAAGTAAAAATGACAGGAATAAGCACAGGTTGCTACAGGAGCAAGTCCTGTTAAGGATCACCTGATACAGTTTTGAGGGATTACAAAAGGCTTCCAAAGGAATTTAATGTCTGAGGTAAGACCTGAAGGATTTAAGCAAGAAAAATATGTGTAAAGTATGTCCTGGGTAGAACAAAAGCATGCAGAAGGGCCCAGAGACAAAATCAAATATGACTGAGTCATAGCCTGCAATGGGGCAAGAGGGAGTCCAGAAAAGTGGTCACATTTTCACATGGAGGGAGTTTTCACCTTATCCTGAACACAAGGGCATTATTGAAGTATTTTAATTACTGGAGTTATATGATCAGACTGTGTTTTAAAAAGAGTGCTCCAGAGCAAAGGGAACGCTTGTATACTCTTGGTGGAAATGTGAAGTAGTACAGCCATTACAGAAGACAGTATGGAGGATCCTCAAAAAACTTAAAATAGAACTACCAGATGATCCAGAATCTCACTATTGCATCTATATCTCAAGGAAATGAAATTAGTATGTTGAAGAGATAGCTGTACTCTCATGCTCATTGTGCACTGTTCACAATAGCCAAGATATGGAAACCACCTAGGTGCCCATTGATAGATGAGTGGATAAAGAATATCTGGTATATTTAACCATGGGATAATAATCAGTCTTTAAAAAGAAGGAAATATTGTCATTGGCAGCAATATAGATGAACCTGGAGGACATTATGTTGAGTAGAATAGACCAGGCACAGAAAGACAAATGCCACATGGTCCCACTTATATATGGAATCTTAAGAAGTCAGACTCATAGAAGCAGAAAATAGAATGTTGGTTACCAGGGGATGGGTGTCAGGGGAAAAGGACTAAGGAGATGTTCAAAACATGCAAAATTTCAGTTAGGAGGAATAAGTTCAAGCAACCTGTTGTACAACGTGGTGACTATAGTTAATAACAATGCATTGTATACTTAAAAATTGCCAAAAGAGTAGATTTTAAGTACTTTCACCACAAATATGTGAGGTAAACAAAATGAAACAAAAAGTACTCCAGAGCCTGGACTAACTTAGTAGCAGTGGAGAGCAAAAGATGTAAATGATTGTTTTAAGAATTAATAAAGTAGGATTTTGTGGATGGTTGAGGGAGACAGGAAGCAGAAGAAAAGTCGGGAGGGGTTATTACTTTGCTTTCTGTGCCATTTTCATGATAAGGAACATGCAAGAGGCCAGGCGCGGTGGCTCACTTTGGGAGGCTGAAGCAGGCGGATCACCTGAGGTCAGGAGTTCGAGACCACCCTGAGCAACATGGCAAAACCCCGTCTCCACTAAAATACGAAAAATTAGCCGGGTGTGGTGGTGCATGCCTGGAATCCCAGCAACTCAGGAGGCTCAGGCACGAGAGAATCACTTGAGCCTGGGAGGCAGATGTTGCAGTGAGCTGAGATCATGCCACTGTACTCCAGCCTGGGTGACAGAGTGAGACTCTGTCTCCAAAAAAAGAACTTGAGTGAAAGTGGGCATTCAGGGGTCATGGGAAGTGATGAGTTTGTTTTTAGACTGTTGAGTTTGAGGTATTTGACTGAAGACATCAAATAGGGAATTAAACGTAGATATCAGAAGCTTAGTATAGAGATCTGAACTGGTGTTTAACATATGGAAGCTTTCACTACATATATATATATATATATGTATGTATGTATGTATATGTGGAGTTGAAACCATGAGGGTGGAAGAGTAACTAACCCTCAGAAAGATTAACCAATGAGAGCAACTCATTATAAATGCAACCTCAGAGACTCAGGAAGCCTTAAAGGATAGACGCAGAAAAAATCCACAAAGGAGGATACAGGGGACTGAAAGAAATCAGGAAAGTCAAGAATGTGATGTTCTAGGGTCACTGTTGAGAAACAGAACTCAACAGTGTCAGATGCTGCAAAGGAGGCAGGCAGCAAGGTAGGGATTCAAATGGATATTTAGTAACCAGAAAGTGATTGATAGTTTTGTAGAGAATGAAAGTGGAGGAAGTGAGACAGATAGCAGTGGGTTTTTAAATGTGGACATGAACACAAGTACATTAAATAATCTTTCATTTGGCTTGGCTGCAAATGGAAAGAGGTTAAGGAGTGGAGACCAAGGCACACAATCCTAATGAGTTTTTTGTTTTCTTTTGCTTTTGTATTGGGAGAAACTTAAGCATGCTTATCAACTTGAGTTTCTGAAGTTAGCAGAGGGAGGTGAGATTCCTGACAAGGCAGGTGGAAATAATCATCCTAGAAGTAGTGGTTGTACTAATTTAAATTCCTACCAAAAGTGTACAAAGGTTCCCTTTTTTTCCATATCCTCGCCAGCATTTATTATTGCCTGTCTTTTGGATACAAGCCATTTTAACTGGGGTGAGATGGTATCTCTTGTAGTTTTGATTTGCATTTCTCTGATATCAGTGATGTTGATATTTGAAAATATCCCTTCCTTCCTTCCTTTTCATATGCCTGTTCACCATTTTTATGTGTTCTTTTTGAGAAATGTTTATTCAAATCGTTGCCCATTTTTAATCGGATTATTAGATTTTTTTCCTATAGGGTTGTTTGGGCTCCTTATATATTCTGGTGATGAATTTCTTGTCAAAGGGTAGTTTGAAAATACTTTCTCCCATTCTGTGGGTTGTCTCTTCACTTTGTTGGTTATATCCTTTGCTGTGTAGAAGCTTTTTAACTTAATGTGATCCCATTTGTCCAGGTTTGTTTTGGTTTCCTGTGTGTCCTATTCTTAATGCCAGATATAGTTTGTTAGTTTATCTTAATCCCCCTTTTTTGGTTTAGTACCCCTTTAAATATATGACAAAATCTAGGAGTATCTACTCCCAACAATACACACGTGAATAACACACAAAGATAATTTGAGGACCTCAAGTTAGGAGCACCTTTTCATATGCCTGTTTGCCATTTGTAGGTCTTCTTTTGAGAAATGTCTATTCAAATATTTTGTCCATTTTTTTATTAGGTTGTTATATATTTCTTTTGGAACTACACTGAGTGTATATAGTGTATACAATGTATATTTTGGAACTATACTGAGTGAATATAGTGCAAAATTTCTTTTGGAACCACACTGAGTTTCTCAGTGTATATACTTAGTGTGGTTCCAAAAGAAATATGTTTCTAGAATATATATTATGACAAAATGTATTGTAATTCAGTATTAAAAAGTAGAAAGAGCATAAAATAAAACTGGAAATAATAACTAATGCAAAATTGCACTATATGAAAATCCTTAAATTATGCAATTATTCTCTTTTTACACTTGTACCTATGTTTCACTTAAAAGAGAATGGTGTAAGAGCGTTTTAAAATAAGTTTTTTCTTTTTTAGTTTTACTTATTATTTACTCTGTTAAATTACTGTGATGTGTTCCACTGGGCTTTTTTTACTGCTTATGTAAGTCTTCTGATGTGCTGTCTTACTGCCTTTTATGTATTTTATCGTAGCTAGTTTTCTTAAGTGAATTATTTCAATCAAACTTCACATTTGATCTATCTCAGTCGTAACATGTGAGAAAATATTTACTTGGTTGACCAATAGCAAATCAAGAAGTTTTAACTGTATTTGAATCACCCAAAGAAATTAGAAAGCTCAGTTGAGGCAGAACAGGATTCTCTAAAATGTATTTTCAATAACAAGATGTTTAAAACTGAATATTCCAACCCCCTTTCAACCTAATTGCAAACTTTGCAGTAAGAGTTTGGAGTATATTCTTTCAGCATGGAAGTCTTTTTTGGACACCTCTCTAATCCAGTAATATTTTTAAGAGACATTGTTATATTCCTAGAATAAGTTTTCTCCCTATTTTGAAGGTATTAAACATCAAAAGCAAAGACAGCTTTTTAAAAACATTTGTATTCTTTTCTTTTTTCATATTCAAATACACTAATTTAGTTCCTGGGGGATATAAAGGAAAATATGGTTCCTCCACACTAAACAGCATTTTATATTTGGGAGTAATGAATAGAAGCCAGGAAGGAAGAAATTATTTCTTTCTTTATTGAATCTAAAAACTCCAGGTAATGAACAGACCATTCGTAGAACTGGGTTTATGGTGCACAAAGATACTTTGTTTTGGCATGAAAAGGCTCCGTTGAAATTTCTGTTAAAGAACTATGTTAACTTGGTTTAACATCTAAGAAGGCATTGATACTTGCCAGTTTTGAAAGACCAAAATCTGTAGGGGGAAAAAGTTTAAATGTTGTTAGTAAAAATGTAGAACATGTATTTTTTTAAAGTGTCAAATATTGATTACCTCCCAGGTTTGCAATTATTATCATAAGAAATGATCTTGTTGTATCTGTTAAGTAGTTTTGAAGATGAAAAGTTTTGGAATAAAAAAAAATTTTTTGAAATCAGCTACATAAAATGAACATTGCTTTCTGTGAATTAACTCAGATGACGACAGCATTGTGTAGGATGGGATTCCCATAGGGCTTAATTTACTTAGGACATAGCTGCTTTGTGTTACTCTGTTTTCATGCTGCTGACAAAGACATACCCCAGACTGGGAAGAAAAGCAGGTATAATTGGATTTAAGAGTTCACGTGGCTAGGGAGGCCTCAGAATCATGGCGGGAGGTGAAAGGCACTTCTTACATGGCAGCAGCAAGAGAAAATGAGGAAGAAGCAAAAGCAGAAACCCCTGATAAACCCATCAGATCTTGTGAGACTTACTCACTATCACAAGAATAGAATGGGAAAGACCAGCTCCCATGATTCAGTTACCTCCCGCTGGGTTCCTCCCACAACATGTAGGAATTCTGAGAGATACAATTCAGGTTGAGATATCAGTGGGGGCACAGCCAAAGTATATCATTCTGCCCCGGGCCCCTCTAAATCTCATGTTCTCACATTTCAAAAAGTCATGCTTTCCTAACAGTCCCTCAAAGTCTTAACTCATTTCAGAATTAACCCAAAAGTCCACAGTCCAAAGTCTCATCTGAGACAAGGCAACTCCCTTCAGCCTAAGAATCTGTAAAATCAAAAGCACGCTAGTTACTTCCTAGATACAATGGGAATACAGGTATTGGGTAAATACAGTCATTCCAAATAGGAGATATTGACCAAGACAAAGGGTTTACAGGACCCATGCAAGTCCGAAATCCAGTGGGGCAGTCAAATTTTAAAGTTTCAAAATGATCTCCTTTGACTCCAGGTCTCACATCCAGGTCACGCTGATGCAAGAGGTGGGTTCCCATGGTCTTGGGCAGTTCTGCATCTGTGGCTGTGCAGGGTACAGTCTCCCTCCTGGCTGCTTTCTTGGGCTGGCATTGAGCGTCTGTGGCTTTTCCAGGCACACAGTGCAAGCTGTCGGTGGATGTACCATTCTGGGTTCTGGAGGACAGTGGCCCTCTTCTCACAGCTCCACTAGGCAGTGCTCCAATAGGGACACTGTGTAGGGGCTCCGACCCCACATTTTCCTCCCGCACTGCCCTAGCAGAGGTCCTACATGAGGGCCCTGACCCTGCAGCACACTTTTGCCTGGGCATCCAGGAGTTTCCGTACATCTTCTGAGATGTAGGCGGAGGTTTCCAAACATCAGTTCTTGACTTCTTTGCACCTGCAGGCTGAACACCACATGGAAGCTGCCAAGGTTTGGAGCTTCCACCCTATGAAGCCACAGCCCGAGCTGTCTGTTGGCCCCTTTCAGCCATGGTTGGAGCAGCTGGGACACAGGGTACCAAGTCCCTCAGCTGCACACACCCCGGGGACTGTGGACCCAGCCCACGAAACCACTTTTTCTGCCAGCGTCTCTGGGCCTGTGGTGCGAGGGGCTGCCATGAAGGTCTGTGACATGGCCTGGAGACATTTTCCTCATGATCTTGGAGATTAACATTAGGCTCCTTGCTACATATGCGAATTACTGCAGCTGGCTTGAATTTCTCCCTAGAAAAATGGGTTTTTTCTTGTCTATCACATTGTCAGGCTTCACATTTTCCAAACTTTTATGCTCTGTTTCCCTTTAAAAACTGAACGCTTTTAACAACACCCAAGTCACCTCTTAAATGCTTTGCTACTTAGAAATTTTTTTCACCGGATACTCTAGATCATCTCTCTCAAGTTCAAAGTTCCACAAATCTCTAGGGCAGGGGCAAAATGCTGCCAGTTTCTTTGCTCAATCATAATGAGAGTCACCTTTGCTCCAATTCCCAAGTTTCTCATCTCCATCTGAGACCACCTCAGCCTGGACCTTATTGTTCATATCGCTTTTAGCATTTTCATTAAAGCCATTCAACCAGTCTCTAAGAAGTTCCAAACTTTCCCACATTTTCCTATCTTCTTCTGAGCCCTCCAAGCTGTTCCAACCTCTGCCTGTTACCTAGTTCCAAAGTTGGTTCCACATTTTCGGGTATCTTCAACAACGCCTCACTCTACTGGTACCAATTTACTATATTAGTTCGTTTTCACGCTGCTGACAAAGATATACTCGAGACTAGGAAGAAAAAGAGGTTTAATTGGACTTACAGTTCTGCCAGTCTGGGGAGGCCTCAGAATCATGGTGGGAGGTGAAAGGCACTCCTTACATGGCAGCAGCAAGGGAAAATGAGGAAGATGCAAAAGTGGAAACCCATCAGATCTCGTGAGACTTACTCATTATCACAAGAATAGCATGGGAAAGACCGCCCCCCCGCCCTCCATGATTCGGTTACCTCCCCCTGGGTCCCTCCCACAACAAGTGGGAATTCTGAGAAATACAATCAAGTTGACATTTGGGTGGGGACACAGCCAAACCATATCAGCTGCTTTCTCCACCACACAGTAAAGAGGGTTAGAAGAAAACCCACAATTCATTAGTGCAAGGATGTGGGATAGAAACTGAGACTAACAAATGTATTCAGAAACAAACTTAAATAATATTCCTAATTCAATTTTGATAGGTAGAACTCTATACCCATAATTCTCAATAATCTGCCTTATTTTCAAGACCAATTGAAAGATTTGGTTTTACTGTCAATTCTGCATCTAATATCTACCATAGTTAGGAAACACTTATGCCATATACATATATATATCTTACCTCCAAAATATTTTGTCAAGTAAAGAAAGCTAGGTGAATATTATTTGCTAACATTTGGGTTAAATATTTAAGTTAAAAAAGGACAAAAATATGTATATTTGTATTTCATGTATATGCTTTACAAGTTCCTGGAAGGAAACGACAACCATTTTGTGGGATGAATGGAGAAAAGAGGACAGTTGTAAGAGATAATTGTATGTCTATGTTATACTTTTTGGTTGATGAACTATGATAATTTTTGAACTTATTTTAAAAACTGAATTAAAAATTTAAAATTTTGCATAAGAGACTAAGGGAGTACAAACATTCAGATAGTAAGAAGGGAAGAAAAGTTTAAGTAATGTAAAAAAGATTATTGTAGAAAAGTACATTTGGACTGGTTTCATAAAGCATTAATGTCTCATTAATTGTACAGTATTATTTTAACTGTAATATTTAAACATTGTTTTGGTGAACTTTTAAGTACTATGATAACTCAATTCTTTCCAAATTGCATGCAAGTGTGGTTTTATTATACTTTTCCCTGATGACCCATGAAGTTGAACATATTTTCATATGCTCACTGGTCATTTGAACATTGTCTTTTATGAAGTACCCATAAAGTCTCGACTGTTTTTCTTATAGGTTTGTTGTCTGCATGTTTCTCATTGCTTTGGAGTTCTTTATATGTTCTGGATATATAAAACTTGTCATTTATGTATTCCAAATCTTTTCTCACACTTTTGTTTGCATCTCTTCTCTCTTAACAATATCAATTGGTAAACAAAGATTTAAATTATAATCAATCCAATTTATCAAAATGTTATGGTGTTTTTAATATCATGTGTAAGAAATCTTTCCCTTCCCCAACGTCATGAAGATATTCTTTTTTATTTTTTTATATTTTATTTGATTTATTTTATTATTATTATTATACTTTAAGTTCTAGGGTACATGTGCACAATGTGCAGGTTTGTTACATATGTATACATGTGCCATGTTGGTGTGCTGCACCCATTAACTCGTCATTTGCATTAGGTATATCTCCTAATGCTATCC
>NW_012104310.1:2539320-2565733 GCF_000951045.1 Mandrillus leucophaeus
CTCTACACTTCTCTTCTCACTTCATTTCATTCATTTGATCTTCAATCGCTGATACTCTTTCTTCCAGATGATCGAGTCAGTTACTGAAGCTTGTGCATTTGTCACGTAGTTCTCATGTTATGGTTTTCATCTCTATCAGTTCTTTTAAGGACTTCTCTACATTGGTTATTCTAGTTAGCCATTCATCAAATCTTTTTTCAAGGTTTTCAGTTTCTTTGCACTGGTTACATAGTTCCTCCTTTAGCTCTGAGAAGTTTGATCGACTGAAGCTGTCTTCTCTCAACTCGTCAAAGTCATTCTCCATCCAGCTTTGTTCCATTGCTGGCGATGAGCTGCGTTCCTTTGGAGGGGGAGATGTGCTCTGATTTTTTGAATTTCTAGCTTTTCTGCACTGCTTTTTTCCCATCTTTGTGGTTTTATCTGTCTTTGGTCTTTGATGATGGTGACGTACTGATGGAGTTTTGGTGTGAGTGTCCTTTCTGTTTGTTAGTTTTCCTTCTAACAATCAGGACCCTCAGCTGTAGGTCTGTTGGAGTTTACTTGAGGTCCACTCCAGACCCTGTTTGCCTGGGTATCAGCAGCGGAGGCTGCCGAAGATAGAATATTGCTGAACGGCAAGTGTTGCTTCTGATTCTTGCTCTGGAAGCTTCGTCTCAGGCGTGTACCCCGCTGTGTGAGGTGTGAGGTGTCGGTCTGCACCTCAGTTGAAAATGCAGAAATTACCCATCTTCTGTGTTGCTCACACTGGGAGCTGGAGGCTGGAGCTGTTCCTTTTTGGCCATCTTGGGCATGCCCCTAAGATATTCTTTTTTATTATCTTTAGAAACTTTTTCATTCACCTTTTATATTTACAGTTTCAGTCTACTTGGTTTGAGATAAAAGTCAAGACTGATTTGTGTGTGTGCGTGTGTGTGTGTGTGTGTGTTTTGCAGCTCCTCATCTGTTAAAGTTTTTTTTTTTCAATTTTACTTTTATTTATGTATTTATTTTATTATATTTTAAGTTCTGGGATACATGTGCAGAACGTGCTGGATTGTTATACAGATATACTTGTTCCATGGTGGTTTGCTGCACCCATCAACCCATCATCTAGGCTTTAAGCCCCGCATGCATTAGTTATTTCTCCTAATGCTATCTCTCCCCTTGCCCCCTAACCTCTGACATGCCTCGGTGTGTGATGTTCCCCTCCCTGTGTCCATGTGTTCTAATCATTCGACTCCCACTTATGAGTGAGAACATGCGGTGTTTGGTTTTCTGTTCCTGTGTTAGTTTGCAGAGAATGATGGTTTCCAGCTTCATCCGTGTCCCTGCAAAGGACACGAACTCATCCTTTCCTTATGGCTGCACAGTATTGCATGGTGTATATGTGTCACATTTGCTTTATCCAGTCTATCACTGATGGGGATTTGGGTTGGTTCCAAGTCTTTGCTATTGTGAATAGTGCTGCAATAAACATACGTGTGCATGTGTCTTCATACTAGAATGACTTATTATCCTTTGGGTATATACCCAGTAATGGGATTTCTGGGTCAAATGGTATTCCTCGTTCCAGATCCAAAAGCAATTGCAACAAAAGCCAAAATTGACAAATGGGATCTAATTAAACTAAAGAACTGCACAGCAAAAGAAACTATCGTCAGAGTGAACAGGCACCCTACAGAGTGGGAGAAAATGTTTGCAATCTATCCATCTGACAAAGGGCTAATATCCAGAATCCACAAGTAACTTAAACAAATTTACAAGACAAAAAAAACATCAAAAAGTAGGTGAAGGATATGAACAGACACTTCCTAAAAGAAGACATTTATGCAGCCAACAAATGTGAAAAAATGCTCATCATCACTGGTCATTAGAGAAATGCAAATCAAAACCACAATGGGATACCATCTCATGCCAGTTAGAATGGCGATTAATGATGATTAAAAAGCCAGGAAACAACAGATACTTTAGAGGATGTGGAGAAATAGGAATGCTTTTACACTGTTGGTAGGAGTGTAAATTAGTTCAACCAATGTGGAAGACAGTGTGGCGATTCTTCAAGACTGATTTTTTTAATGGATATTAAACCAACAGCACAATCTATTAAAAAAAAAAAAAAAGCACCCTCCCCACTGCTCTGTAGTGTTCATATGGAAGTGGTTTTGTTCTATTTTCTTTTCTGTTCCATTGTTCTATTATCTATCCTTGTGCCACTGTCATACTAATGTAATTCTTGTAGCTTTATGATCAGTCTTATTTCTGGCAGAAATAGTTTTACGACTTTATTTTTCTAGATCAAGAGTAGTAGTCTATTCAGGCTGTTGTATCAAAATACCAAAAACTGAGTAGCTTTTAAACAGCAAGCTACCAGCAAGGCACTTGAGGCTGAAGTTTTCTACTTGGGAATATGCCTTTTTCGCTGGTTACTTCTTGTTACTGTGTGTTTGGTATATCACTTTTAGTTGATGTACTTAAATGTGGTTTTCTTTGTACTGTATTTATCTTGCTTAGAGTTAAGAGATTTCTAGAATTTTTGACTTGATTTTTTAAATCATTTTTAGAAAAATTCAAAGGCATCTAGCACTAAGCCCTGTAGTAGCTTCTGAATAAACAAAAACCCATGTGTGTCAGTATAGCAGGTACCTTCCCATAATCACTGATGAGTAAAGTGATGGGGACATCAGTGAGTCTGAAATCAATCTGCCCCCATGGTGCACCTCAAAGTAATTAATCCACACAAACTACCTGGAGCTGTGCTTTGCCTGTAGTAGATCTATGTATATTTTGTGATTATTATTGCCGCTTTCGTTACAGTGTTCTTTTCTCTCTGTCATATTAACATATTTCCATTTTTCAAAACAGAGGAAATATGAAATCCTCTAGTATCAAATGAGCAAAATCCAAAGCACCTTGTAAACTGTCATGACCAACACTTAAAACCATGATCAGAGTCATAAACCACACATTTGATAAATTGAGCAATGAGGCCCAAGATTTGTACTTTTTCTCATCCTTTTCTTTGGAGAATTTAATTAATTAGTCTGCCACTTTTCCAAAGGTCTTCATCACCTGAGTCATTAAGTTACTTTTGAGTTCTCCCAGGTGGCAAATTAGCCATGTAGCTTGAACGTTAAGTGGATAATAGTGTCTCTTAATGATGCCTTATAGATGCCTTTAGAGTTAAGCAATTTTTTTCTTTCAAGGTTGGAAATGTTTTTGTTCAGAAAAACTGAAGAGCATCTTTTTCAGTGGTATAAATAGTTGTATTAACATTGAACACACAGAGCAGCAAAATATCTTTAAGTACTTAATAGGAGATAAAATCCAGTAAACAGAAGTTAGATGATATGTTATTTAGAATGTTAACTTGATACTAAAAAATTGACATTTTTGGAGATATATGATATCATGGTTATGGTTTTAAAAAGACTTCTTAATTTTTTAGCCCCATACTGAAATATTTATGAATGAAATGACATGATATCTGGTATTTTCTTCAAAATAACATGGGAGGGCCATATTACTCAGAGTATCGAAGAAATAAGATTGGCTATAAGTTGACAATGTAAGCTAGAGGATGGCTATTTAAGGATTCATAATGCTAATCTGCCAACCTTCACATATACTTTTAATTATCCCTAATAAAAAGTTTTTTAAACTATTGGGTAAATATTAGATGAATTAATACCAACAAATCCCAATTGCTAGAAGACTATCAATACCAGTTTAATTGCTACATTCTCAAGGTCTATGAAGGCAGGATTCATGGTTTAATTCACTTTATACTATGAACTTTTTACATTACCTATCCTATTGTTAGGAGCTTGATACAAGTTTTTTTTTGGTGTATTAATGATCTTTCTTTTCTAATTTAATTTTTAAGTTCTGTGATACATGTGCAGGATGTGTAGATTTGTTGCATAGGTAAACATGTGCCAGGGTGGTTTGCTGCAACTATCAACCTGTCAGCTGGGTACTAAGCCCCACATGCATTAGCTGTTTTTTCTAATGCTTTCCCTCCCTCCACCCCATCCCCTGACAGGCCCAGTATGTGTTGTTCCCTCTTGCCCCCCACCCCTGCTATGTCCATGTGTTCTTGTTGTTCAACTCCCACTTATAAGTGAGAACATGTCATGTTTGGTTTTCTGTTCCTGCTTTAGTTTGCTGAGGATAATACCTTCCAGCTCCATCCATGTCCCTATAAAGGACATGGCCTCATTCCTTTTTATGGCTGCATAGTATTCCATGATGCATATGTACCACATTTTTTTTTCTTTTTTAAAAAAATTTTACTTTAAGTTCCGGGATGCATGTGCCAAAGCAGGGGTGCAATCCTAGTCTCTGATAAAACAGACCTTAAACCAACAAAGATCAAAAAAAGACAAAAGAAGGGCATTACATATTGGTAAAGGGATCAATGCAACAGGAAGAGCTAACTGTCCTAAATATATATGCACCCGATACAGGAGCACCCTGATTCATAAAACAAGTTCTTAAAGACCTACAAAGAGACTTAGACTCCCACACAATAATAGTGGGAGACTTTAACACCACATTATCAATATTAGACAGATCAACAAGACAGAAAATTAACAAGGACATCCAGGACTTGAATTCAGCTCTGGATCAAGTGGACGTAATAGACATCTACAGAACTCTCCACCCTAAATCAACAGAATATACATTTGGCTCAGTGCCACATGGCACTTATTCTAAAATCAACCACATAAATGGAAGTAAAACATTCCTCAGCAAATGCAAAAGAACTGAAATCATAACATACAGTCTCTCAGACCATAGTGCAATCAAATTAGAACTTAGGATTAAGAAACTCATTCAAAACCACACAACTACATGGAAATTGAACAACCTGCTCCTGAATGACTCCTGGGTAAATAACAAAATTAAGGCAGAAATCAAGAAGTTCTTTGAAACCAATGAGAACAAAGAGACAACATACCAGAATCTCTGGGACACTGCTAAAGCAGTGTTTAGAGGGAAATTTAGAGCACTAAATGCCCACATCAGAAAGCTGGAAAGATCTGAAATCAATACCCTAACATCACAACTGTAGAAAAGCAAGAGCAAACAAATTCAAAAGCTAACAGAAGACAAGAAATAACTAAGATCAGAGCAGAATTGAAGGAGATAGAGACATGAAAAACCGTCAAAAAAATCAATGAATCCAGGAGGTGTGTTTTTGAAAAAATTAACAAAATAGATAGACCACTAGGTAGACTAATAAAGAAGAAAAGAGAGGGGGATCAAATAGACACAATAAAAATGATAATGGGGATATCACCACTGATCCCACAGCAATAGAAACTACCATCAGAGAATACTATAAACACCTCTACATAAATAAACCAGAAAATCTAGAAGAAATGGATAAATCCCTGGACACATACACCCTCCCAAGACTAAACCAGGAAGAAGTCGAATCCCTGAATAGACCAATAACAAGTTCTGAAATAGAGGCAGTAATTAATAGCCTACCAATGAAAAAATGCCCGGGACCAGACAGATTCACTGCTGAATTCTACCAGAGGTACAGAGGAGCTAATATCATTCCTTCTGAAACTATTCCAAACAGTTGAAAAGGAGGGACTCCTCCCTAACTCATTTTATGATGCCAGCATCATCCTGATTCCAAAACCTGGCAGAGACACAACAAAAAAAGAAAACTTCAGGCCAAAATCCCTCATGAACATGGATGCGAAAATCCTCAATAAAATACTGGCAAACCAAATCCAGCAACACACCAAAAAGCTTATCCACCACGATCAAGTTGGCTTCATCCCTGGGATGCAAGACTGATTCAACATATGCAAATCAATAAATGTAATCAATCACGTAAACAGAATCAGTGACAAAAACCACATGATTATCTCAATAGATGCAGAAAAGGCCTCCGATAAAATTCAACATTCCTTCATGTTAACTCTCAATGAATTAGGTATTGATGTAACATCTCAAAATAATAAGAGCTATTTATGACAAACCCATAGCCAATATCATACCGAATGGGCAAAAGCTGGAAACATTCCCTTTGAAAACTGGCACAAGACAAGGATGCCCTCTCTCACCACTCCTATTAATGATCTTTGTTCTTACTTCTGTTAAAAAATTAGCAGTGAAGTAATGCATTTATTAATTTGCTTGATTAATATATATTATCTGTACATATATATTAAAACCTCATGTTGCATACCATAAATACATAAAATTTTTGTCAATTTAAAAAAATCTCATTGATTCCACTTCCAAAATACACCCTGTATCTTGTTACCTCTCAGTCGTCTATCAACTGCCTGTAACAGTTAGACATCACTTGTGGGAAGAGTCATTGAATCCAGACTTCCAGAATTCTCCCAGCCTTCACTTTTATTTCTCTACAGTCTCTTCTCCAAGAAGAGCATGTCAGTCCTCCTCTTAAAACCAGTGATTCATATTGTCTATAATACAGACCTTTTACCATGGCCAGCAAGGTCCATGTGATCTGTCTTCTGCCTAACTCTCCAACTTCATCTCATACTGTTCTCTCCTTCCTTTAGTATGTATTTTTGTCACTGAGTTCTGTGCTCTGAGCAGAGACACATCAGACACCTTCTGGCTGAAGCCAATGTTCTTGTTTCCTTTATTTGCTGTCTCTTCCCCATGTTCTCTGCATGACAGACCTTTCAGTTCTCAACTCAGGTTGTCATTTCCTTAGAGATTGCTTCCATGATGTGTAGTTCATTCATAACACAGGTTACAATCTGCCTTGTTGATTTGCTTGTTTATTATTCATTTCCTCCAGTAGAAACCCTGTGTTTCTGTCTCCTCTTATCTCTCCAGAAGTCCATCACACTACTTAGCTCACAGAAACCACATTTCACTGAAATCAAAGATGTGATCAATAGTAGGATGCAGTATTCGGTTATGCACCACCAAGAAAGTAAAAACACTGCCAAGTAAACGACGTACAATACTAATTTCTTTTGATTATAAAAAACTTGACTTTCAAGAAATTAAAATGTGCTTTTAAAATGCATTCTTGAATCGATGAAATACATACCTTGTTGAACACATGAAAAAGTGTACTTCACTTAATCATAATTAGTTGTTTGCTAGTGATCTTTTGAGGACAATTTTCTGAAAAAGATATGCATGTAGAGAGAGGCCAAGAGATTGCATAGGTGATGAGTAACACTATATTATGAAAAAGAGGATACTGTTAGTATGAAGAAGAATGATTGTATGAGTAGCTGTTCCAAACTGCCAATTACTGGCTTGTCAACAATGATCCCAGTTCTGTAGGCCTTGAGTGGGCCAGGAAACTGGAATGCCCAACAGACACTTTACAGACACTTTAAGAGACTCGTATACAGTTGTTCTGGAAATAGATTCAGCCCTCTATAGAGGGAAGACAGAAAACAGAGATGTAAATTGCTAGAGCTGGTAGTGGGTAGGTATGGGAATATGCATCTGATTGCCTCTATGTGTTCAATAAAATATGAGGTCTTTGGTTCAATGTAGTAGGATAGGGATTTTGGAGCCTTGAGAAAGAAGGGAAGGGAAGGAATAGTCAATGCGGAGGGTATGAAATCTAGAGGAAGTAATATATTCTATGGAAATTGAATAGGTTTGCAGATTTGAGCAATACTGCAGTAGAAAAGTGTTTGATTGGATGTTGGATGGTATCCTGATGTGGTTGAGTAATAAATACCCACTGCTGAAGGAGTATCAAGACAACCTGCCCTCTTTAGCTGCCTTGGATTGTTCTAATCCCTAAACTGCATTCAGTTTCCATAACACCTGGTCATTCCTGAGTGGCTGTGAAATTGCTGCCTCCATTGTTATCATTTATATAGTTAAAATAAACTCATAGGTGAGGAAGACTGGATTCGAACACTGACCTGACAATAAAAAATTCAGGCTCTTAATCATAAAAATGTACTGCTGCCCAATAACAAATGCCTCTCGAGGTGGCCCAAGTAAGCCCATTTTCTGTGGACTTAAAAAAAAACTATCTTTCACATTCTGAAAACTGCATAGCTTTCTATTTAAATAGGAAAAACATACAGACTCCTAAGGTGGCTTCATGCTCGGCCCTTGTGCTCTGGTCCAAGCTGGTTCATCTTTGCATAACAGCCTCATCTTTCCTTACTCACACATTGTGGTCCAGGCTGC
This sequence comes from Mandrillus leucophaeus, assembly GCF_000951045.1. Classification (NCBI taxonomy): domain Eukaryota; kingdom Metazoa; phylum Chordata; class Mammalia; order Primates; family Cercopithecidae; genus Mandrillus; species Mandrillus leucophaeus. The sequence continues at coordinate 2,547,472 of NW_012104310.1, forward strand.
TGCTCATCTTTAAGAGCCGTCCCAAGGCTGTGATCTTTAAGTTCAGAGGCATGTGCATTTGGGGTATGCTAGTGCTGTGTTCCCTTTCCTCCAGGCCTTTGCCCAAGTTGTCTCTTTTGTCTGCTTGGAACCCCTTCTCACCTTTGTTTGGCTAAATCCTACTAGTCTTAAGCTCTCACTTGAAACCTCACTTCTTCCAAGAAACCTCTTCGCATCCCCCCAAGTCTGAGATTACTGTACTTCTCCTGATACCTTGTACTCACCATTTTGCATCCTGATTGCCTCTTTACTGACCTGCACCTGGAAAGCTTCAGTACCTAGCCCGTACCTGCCTCAGAATCGTGCTCGATAAATGTCTACAGAATATTAAAAGAGGAAACATTTAGTCATTTTTTCATGCTTAAGTTCTATACTTCATTAAACCAGGTTCTTAGTATGTTACACAGGGGTTTTTATCTACACAAAAATCTCCTGAGAATTTTTGTCTTGAGGCAGAACAAAATAATTTATTCTGAAACATAATTTGAATTATAATAGCATCATAACACTGTAACATGAATAATAAAATCTGATTGGGACTGTGAGCCAGACTCATCAGAAAAAGTAGAAAAAAATGGGCACATATTTTTAAATCCTCTCTGGGCCGTGTTTTGTACAATAGTAGCATAAAATTATGCAATAGTTTATACTTTTAACAGGTCAATACTAATAAGGAGAATTATCCAAAGCCAGCCTCTTTCATTTTGCTTTCAGCTTAGCTCATGCTCTTTACTGATATTCAACACGTCAGCCTGCAACTTCTTAACTACCTTACCTCAAGCTTGTGCCAGATAAATAGCAATGTTAACAGTTACTATGAATTTAGTTTTCTTTTTTTAACTGCTCTCTGTGGTGTTTTTCTTTCCCCAAACTGCGTGGCTTTCTCCTACTCCTACCTGAGTCTTCATAGCATACTTTTCTACTGCAAGTGTGTATGCTTTGCTTTCTGAGAATGTCAGATTCACCCAAATAAAATAGAAAGGGTTTGGTGTTGTTTGTCATCTGGAGTTTTTAGTGCCTCCCTTTAGTACATTAGGATGGACAAAAGAGATTGTAATGCCATGAATATAAAGAGTTATTGTTCACCACTTATGAAAAACACTCTAGCTACTCATTATTTCAAAGTTGTTTATTTTAATCATTTAAAAATTAGTTGTGTCCGTGCTTTGTGCTGTAATCTTTTATTGTAATATTTAATGCTAACCATATCTAGTACTCCATACCACATACTAAATGTCGCGTTTTGATGTATCCTCCCTTCTCTCCTAATCTAGCGCCATAGTCCTTTGAATACATTAATTTTGTAAATTATCTCAGTAGTAGCCAGATTTCATAAGGATTTTTTTACACTGTTGTAGCTGGTTTCATTTTCTTACTTGTTCCTATGATTCTCATTACATAGGAACTACTTACTTTATGTTCTTAACACAGAAGGGTCAGAGGAAACAGTTATTTTTTGTAACATTTTTTAAACTATTAGGCATTCTACATTACAGAATCTCTTTAGTCCTTTTAAAATAGTAAAATGTGCCCAGAGTTTAGTGCTGAAGTATTCTGCAGTGATGTTGAAAAATATGAAACACCTTTTAGTTGGCATGTTGTCTAAATGCTGCGTGACCCTGCAGTTCTTGCAGTCGGTGCATCATCTGAATGCTGTGTAACCTTGCAGTTTCCAGAAACATGAGATGATCATTTGCTTCTTTGGTGAGCCTGTGGCTTAGGTCTATTTCTTGTCACAAAAACAATAATCAGAGAAGACTTAAATGCCCTATAAATCATTTCGGAAACATTATATAGTGATTATTTTGGTATTGCTGGAAGCAGGTATCAAGGTGATTAACATTGATTATGTTATCTTAAAAATTGCACACAATCCTTTATTGCAATCATGAAATAAGTAATACTGTATACAAAAAAAAAAAAATGAAAGAAAATAACCAGTGACTTTTTTTTCCTTCCATCTGCTCTTCCATCATGCAGGTACAACTTGGCCAAGTAGAAATCAAATGCCCCATCACAGAGTGTTTTGAATTCTTGGAAGAAACAACTGTTGTCTATAACTTAACGCATGAAGACTCCATCAAGTATAAGTACTTCTTGGAACTTGGCCGTATTGATTCCAGCACCAAGCCATGTCCTCAGTGCAAGCACTTTACAACCTTCAAGAAAAAAGGACATATTCCCACCCCTTCCAGATCAGAAAGCAAATACAAAGTAAGCATTTTCACCAGAGTTGTGGGTTAGACGTCACATAGCAGAAGCAGCCAGATTAGATCCACTTGTGGTGGGCATTAAGGGGGTTTCTTTACGGAGCTGAAGGTGAGCATTTATTGGCCATCATTCTGAAAGCATATGGTTTGGGGAGGCTGATGATAAGAGCGCACTCTTAAGGAATTAATTACAGTTTTGTCTTTGACTTTAACCATGTTGAAAATTAATCTAGTAACCTCATGGGAAGGCTGATCTTTAATAATAGTTACTACTACCAAATACTAAATAAATACTAAGACTTTTTCTTTATTATTATGGACTTGATTTTTTTCCAGTGGTCCCAATGTAAGTCTCCTCTTGCTCTATCTATAATAGGTAAAAATAGTATAAATGATATCATTCATTTATTCAACAAATACAGAATGCTGTATATGCTAGGCAGTGTGCTGAGTTTGGGGGCTATAGAGCAAATGTGATATAGTCCCTGCTTCAAAAAAGTCTAATGAAGATGGGAGAGACATGTGTTCTAAAAATGACCGTCCAATATGATTAGAAAAAAACACAAAACTGTGTACATATAGGATGCTTTGAGAACACTCAAAGGAGGGTTGGGCTCTAGGATGTCAGGAATGGCTTCACAGAGGAGGTGCAGTTCTCCAGACAGATAAACATGGTGAGCATTTCAGAGCAAGGAATGAGTAAGTGCACGGCCCCTGAGGCTAAGGCCAGGCTTGTTGCAATCAAGTGCTTCTAGAGCTGGTGGAGAGTAGAGGAGAGGCAGCTGATCAGGCAGATAAGAGCAGATCATGTTGAGTCTTGTGCAGTTTGCGCAGAAGTTTGGATTTAACTCTGTAAGCATTAGAGAATTAGAGAAATGTCATCTGGCAGCATTCATAGAAGCTATCACAAGAGGGCCAGACAGAAGCCTGGGAAACCAAGGCAACAACTGTGGCAGCAGAGCATTGCTTCACAGCCCTGATTGTGTATTAGAATCACCCAAGGGCTTTCATGACACACCAGTGCCCCAGGCCCACCCCAGAACAATTGTCTTCCAAAGTTTTGAGCCTCACCAGGTGACTAATCCACAGCAGAGAATCTTTGCAGTAAATGAAGCAGAAAACCAGTGAGGCTGTGGCAGTAGTTTTCATCCTTGTCATTACAGCAAAATGGCAGGATGAAGTGGTTTCAAAGGCTGTTTGAAGTCCTCTCCATTTAAGGTAAGTTTCTGGTCACGTTCCCTTTCTTGAGAGCAGCGGTTACATTATTCATCTTGTACCTTTGTGGGGACCATTGTTTAGTAGGTAGTTTCCTCTGCTGTTGCAGTGATAAGCTACAGTATTTGTAGATTAATCAAAGCTTCTTCATGAGTCGTTCTTTGAAACTGCTTGACTCTCATAGTTAATTTACTGTTTTTATGTAGGCCATTCTCTATCAGGTATAACTGTTAGAATAAAATCCTTTTTTTCCCTTCTATAAAAAGCATTATTTTTGAGGTTACAAAGTTGTATAACTAAAGTATTGCCGTACAGTGCTGTTGAAAGCTAACTGAACATTAATAGAATACTTTTATATCATGCTATATATCCTTAGATTATGTTATTTTTATTGCAGTTGTGTGTTACTGTATAAGAACAAGAATTTAGAAGGGCTTGTAATTCCATAAATTAGGATTTCAATTTTTTTCTAATATTTGATATATAGAAACTCAGGCTATACTAATTTTTAAAATTGCAGTAATTAAAACATGTACAAAATTGAGTTAGAGTGGGAATAATTGAGTAATTTTTAAATGTGTTGTTTTCATGAAATGGATAATAGAGTTATAATTTCAGTCAAAATTATGGCAACAGTGAAATGTTTTATATCTCATTTCATCTAAAATCACCAAAATCATGTTGTGATGAGTGTAATGTATCACAGTACACATGTACTAAGAGTGAAATGTGTAAAAATTGACAAATAGAAGATTCTATATTTATATAATTTTGAGTGATCCCATGCTATTCTGATAACATTTCCCAGAGGTCAGGCTTCTCCAATGTCTATCGATTTGTTGTGGGTAAGGAGAGAAGCTGGGGCAAATGGATCAACATCTTAAATTTGTTTAACTCAACTGACTCCTTTTGATTAGTAGAGGAAAAGAAAAATTTGCTTTGGTGTGAGGAGGAATTCAACAACACAATAAATGTTGATTATGAAGCAGTTAAGATCCTCAGCAGTGGGTGTGAGGTGGAAATCTCATTACACTATAAAATGAAACTTCAGCAAATTTCAAAAGAGTAAAACTACCACAGAATTTGAGGATGATTATTTTTGTTACTCTTCTTTACTAGTGTAGAAGAGAAGATCGATAACAGAAGTCCGTAATCTCCTTGATCTATGTTGTACAAAGTTCTAGCGATGATTCAAGTAATTACTGAAGCAATAATTTTTACTTCTTTTAGTGTAAAGTTTATATAACATTTTTCATCATGAAACTCTGTGGTCTACATTAACATTAACTGCTTGGTTTACATGCCCATACCTGTCTGGGTATTATAGGTAAGGAGAGCACTGACATGGATACCCCAGCCAACCAACTGTGAAATTCATGGGCCCAGTATGGCACCCTGTACTGAGAGTAAGATCTTTGTTCTTTGCGATGGACAGGTGAACATTTTTTATTTTGCAGTATTTTTAAAAATTCAGTTTCCCCAATAGAATAAGGTAGTTCCAAATTGGTGTCATTTATTGTAACTTTAAGAGGAGTGAATTTAAGTACTCACACACAATACATTGCATCATAAGGCAACAGAAACAGAAAAAAAACAAAAAAAAAAAGATTGCTGCTATTGTCTGTCATTTCTGTGCAATTTAACGTCTCTTTATAGTAATGTTTACAGGCTTAACTGGGTTTGTATCTATTGATAAAACCCTTGTAATGTTTATTTTAATATTATTCTGAGTCATTGATTCACAGTATCTTGATCCAAGATGTCATTCTTTGAAAATTTATTATGGCCTTTGCCATCAGTTCAGCTGTTTGAAAATATTATAACTGTTTTATAGCTGCATTAGTGCTTCTCACATGAAGTTTGAGACCTAAAATATCATATTTGGGGGTTTTAATTTTTGTAAAGACCACTTGTCAAATTGTTTGTACTCAGCAGGTGGATAAAGGGTAAAAAGAATATAACAATAAGCAGTAACTAGAGCTCCTACCTGTCCATTTATCCTTCTAGGCCCAACACCCAACAATTCCCTTCTGGCAAAAATTTGAGTAAATAGAGCTTTATATTATGTTCTGAACATTGTCAAACTCATACTATATCAAATAGAACAAGTGCATTTATGAATTGAGAGATTTACATTCAGACAATCTTGCCTTTTGTCAAATCCAGTCTCACTTTTTCACTCATAGTATTTCTGTCTTCTTCTCCCTAAAACTCTTGTCATGATGCCAAAAAGGCTTACCATTCCATTTCTACAAAATTGACTTCAATTTCCAACTAGAAATCTAATTTCTAACCTGAATAGTTCCTATAATTTATCAGTGCAACAGCAACCACATACCAATAAGAGAACAAGTTAATGATGGAGAAATAAAAAATGTTGAAGTTGTGACTCTAATGTCCTCATGTGATGCCTGGAGACAGACACATCGCCCACACCGAAAGCTTTTCACTATAGCAATTATCACCTGGGATTTTATGATATATGTTTGTGGTTATTTGCTTTAAGTTTCTCTTTCTAACTGGTCTATAGGAGTCCACGTCCAAATTCACTTTATTCACTGCTGATAACCTGTGTCAAGCACTATGTCTGGTAGAGAGTGCACTCAAAATATATTTGTCGAAGAATTCACGTAAGAGTAAACACATTAAGCCTTGAGATGTTGCATTTACCAAGGTGGAAAAGGCAGGTCAGAGCACTGCTTTCAAACTGGAATTAAACTCTCAGCCTGTCACATATTAGCTCTGTCACCTTGAGTATCGTTTCCACGTCTTTAACTGGGGATAGTAATAGTACCTATGTCATAAGAATGTAGTAAGAATTAAATGAGATCACACATATAAATTGCTTAGCACCATGTATAATACATACTGGAAAGGATTATGATTGTTATTATTATTAGGCAAAGAGAGCAGAATGAGCAACCCTGGGTACTGAGAAGGGCATGGGGGAGTAAAAAAGAATATAGTTGAAGTAAAACATGGGGTGAGTGGTGGACAATGGGCAGAAAGGAGGGGTAAAATTGACTATGTCTGGAAGAGGAGGAGCAGGTTTGGGAAATGGAAAATTAATTTAGTTTGAAATATGTTGACAGTGTTAAGTTTGAAGACCCATTAGGGCATCAAAGAGATGTCTAGAAAACATGACTCAGGAGTGATTTGGTGGAAGTCATCAATATTGGGGGCAGTGAAGGGGATGGTCATTGAACTTACGAAAATGAAAAAAATATTCTTTGGGAGGTAGAGGAGGTGATAGCAGTTCTTTATGAAGAGAGGAGAGACGAATAAAGGATTAAAAGTAGTTATTTTACTCATACAAGTTTTACTGAGGTAGGTGCAATTCTAGGTTTCGTTCTTATTCCAAGTGTAGACTTAAGAAATGATCCCCCTTTTCGTATCGATTTGGAGAAAGAGTTGAAGGTCATGCTCATCAACATGTTAGAAAACATGTTAGAGGTAATTCTCTTGTCGGTTTTCTTCAGACAAGACTAATAATCCCCACTCTTCTTCCCACAAATGTTAAGCAGAATCTTGATAATTTATATGTTTGACGCATCTTTTACCACCAGGTGAAAGAAAAAAACCAATAAAATTCCCTGGAGAAACTCTGTCTGTGTTCTTACCTTAGTTCTCTAGCTGTCTTTTTTTCTTTCTTATAAACCCTCTGAGTAGAAATTACCTTTTATAAACACTAAACAAATATTTTCTCATGTGGTAAAAGAATTTTCTAAGGGCTTTAAGAATACAGTCAAATGAATCGGTTGTTGAGAACTGGTGTACTTTAAAACGTGCTTAATCTTCCTTCTGGTAAAGATGACTTGAGAACTGTTTCCCATATGTAAAAATGTGTAAAGTTTTCCCATGAACATGTAATTAGTATGCTGTTTTGTTCCGGTTTTCCCTGACACCATCACTTTAAGTTGACAGTGTTTACAAATGGAGAATCTGGTTGTGCATCTTCCCTGCAAGGTTAGGGTAGCTTACAACACACACTGATTTCTCTTGGGATTAATATATCATTCATGTCAGGAGCCGATAGAAAAAAAGTGTAGTTTCTTAAATGGTTGTTGTTGGCATAGATTTATGAGGCAGATAAAGACAAAGTTGTCTAGCCCTGTTGATAGACGCCAGTGTAAACAAAGTGTGTGTTACATATATTACCCTTGAAAAAATGTGTAACACTCAGCTGTGATGCAAGCCTACTAAATTATATTAGCATTTCTTTCTCCAGTTACTAATGAAGTGTTTTGCTAAGGCTGTTCTTTGTTTGCTTTTTTGATGCATAAATTAGACACAATATTTTTAGAGGTTTTTAACTTGTGCTTGAACTTCTAACAGCCAAATGTTGGACTTTATCTGATATTTTAGCCTACACTTCACCTTAAAAACAAACAAACAAAAAAAACTATAGTAATAATCAAATCTTGCAGCTAGGATAAATTGACCTGCAGTGGTACTAAGAACTGTTTTCACTTTATCTCATTGTCATTGGGTCTTTAGCACAATGAACAAGTGAAGAATCGTCTCTCTCTGATGGCCCCCGTGTTAGTGTGTTAAAGTAGACCAATTGTGGTGTTCATTATAAAATGGTCTGGAAGATATTCTGAAAGAAATGAAGTGAAGACCTTAACATTTTTTATCTACCACCCTCTGTAGTACTACCTTTCCATATTTACCTACTTAAATTTGTAAGATAATCTGCAGGTGCTGTGTACACAGTTCACAGATCCCCTCTACAATATGCCTACCAGTTGGCCATGCAGACTCTGAACACTGCTTTTGTTAAGGAACTTGTTGTTAATAGAATCATTCCTTTCCATTTTCAAAAACCTCAGATTTGAAATAATTCATTGTTACCTTTGGGCTAAGGTATGCTTCCCTCCTGCCTTCACTTATTCCTCACAGAGGAATTTTGTACACTGTACATTTCCTTTTGTACACTGTAACACAATGGACCTCTTGCTACTTTATGTGGGTACCTCTTGTGAGATGTCATCCTGATGCTGTTGTGTTCAGAACAGGACATCTTGTTCAAAACAGTATGATACCACATTTTTCTGGCCAGGACTTTGGGCTATGCAAATCAGGGAAGAATTTTCCAGTACCCTTTGTATTCACCAGTGAAGAAGTGGGTCCTCAGACAAGAAATAGACCCAGACAAATGCTTCTCTGGGCTTTGTTCTCTGTGTTTACAGGAAGAGTCTGTAAATGCCTAAGGTGTTTCCAGGTGGTAGGAGCAAGACAGACTGATATGGAATAGTGATTTTCAAATTAGGGAGAGAGTACTTTTTCAAACAACCCCCATTCTCAAGTTCCAACATGCTGTCCAAAAAAATGCATGAGTCTGGCTTGAACATAAAAGCTAGTATTGAGGTGAATGCATTGTGCAATAAATAATTGTGTTGCATATGTAAAAGGAAATCAGTATTGAGGGAGTTCAGTAAGGTTATTTATATAAATAGGCACCATATCTCAATATAGCTTACCTTGTCATGTGTTACTCTACATTTTGTGTGTGTGTGTGGTTTTGTTTGTTTGTTTTATTTTGGTCTGCTGTTGGTCCTCAGCCTTTAGGAAAGTTTCTCTTTCCCTTTCCAGCATAGTTTTAGCTGTGCTGTGAGAAACTAAGGCAAGGATCACTTGGCCACATTTGCACTGTGTTCAAGGGTGCAGTGCCTCATGAAGGCTGTATGTTACTGGCATTTCCATGCAGGGAGAGCTCCCCAAGTAGGCAGTGAAATCTCAGGGAGTAAGATCAAGGCAAGAAGTCAAAACTTTATTTTCCCATATGGAGAATTTCTTTCCATTGCCACCCTTTCTTTCCAAAGCCACAGTCTGGCTTTGGGATTTGATGTTATAAGGGAGCGAACAGTGCTTCCTTGAAAGTATTTGAAGCCATGCATCAAGACTCATTTTCTCCTCTCTATAACATGCTGTACCTCTCCACATCTCATCTTCAAGAAAAGCATCTTCAGTTTTTAAAACATTTTTATAACTAATAACTACAAGATTTCCCAGTTATTTACCATTTTGGTTCATTTCTTTAGGACATACCCGAATCTGACAGCCATGATTTTTACTATGCAGAGTTTGTGGACCATGGTATATTTTGGGGGACATGACAGGATTATAGGAACTTACTGGCTCTGTTTATTGTACACTTAGCAAGGATCAAAGTTGAGCTAGCTGAAGTGACATCTCTGTTCAGGCTACATTAGAACACTTGCTGTTTCCCCAGTGCATCATGTGCTCTTGGGCCTCTGTGTGGTGGCTCAGGATGGACCCTCTACCCAAAGTGTTACCTCAACACTTGTCTCGGTAACATTCTACTCATTGTTGAAGGTCATATTCTGTCTGAACGCTTATGTTCCAGCCTTCACTGAAGCCTGTTTCCCTGGCACCCACTTGTCCTAGCTTCTATTCTAGCAGTTACTATATGCCTTTATAGCTCTTTTGGTTTATATCTGTCAGAGCCCAGTAAGTTCCTTAAGGACAAGTATTTTCATTTCTTTCTGCATGCAATCAACATAGGCAGTTCCTGCTACTTGAAGGTGCCCAATAAATATTTGTTGAACGGGAAAATGAATTGATAAATGTGTTTCATTATTGGGAATCTGAACCTGAGGTTCTAGTAAAGCAAATCCTTTTTGGAAAACTGAATTAGCTCTTATATTTGCAGTGCTACTTTACACATGGGTGTTGTCTAATGTTTTGAATTTGATAAGTAAAGATTTTGTGATTTATTTGAAATAATGATGTGTATGGGGTGTCTACCATTTAAGCAGGAAAATAATGATCTGAGGTTTTCTTTGGTTTTAGACACTGTTTTTATTTTGTGGGTTGTTTCCTTACTTGACTTGATGAATTATCAGGAGAAAATGCCATTTTCCTAGGGCAGGTGAGTTGGTGTACTTTCATCTCAGTATAGCACAGATTTCTGGTAAAACTAAGGGTATTCAAAAGTCAAAAATCTAATGTAAAGTTCTTTTATCTTTTGTGGATTCTGGAGAAAGCTAATCAAGATTCTTGCTCTGATAACTCGATTCTTGAAGCACTTGAAGCCCTGCTTGCCTCTTTTAGAAGAGTTTGTGCACTGATCATAGTGTTCAGTAAAAGTTCATTAGGATAATGTGTTTAGTAAACATCATCTGATAATATAGGAATTAGTAATACCATCTCAGCCCCTAGTCATAAATTAGATGTATTGGTTTTTCTTTGAATTCATTTAATGTTAACTGATACGTGGTATCTAAACTGTATGCAAAATCATTCATTTTACATGAGACAAAGCCTTTGACAAACACAGTTCACTGAGGAGTGAACTTGTGGGCTGTTGGAGAGATTAGACATCTACATCCCTAATGGAAGTTCCATAAGAAAGGTACTGAATCTAGTTGCAAGGAATAGGGAAGACAACTTGAAGAAAGGAGCATTTGATCAAGATAAGATTTCAGTAGATGTAACTTATTGGACTCTTCCAGTTACCGGAAGCAGAAATGTGCTGTTTCTTGGGCTACCTCAATTAGTGAGGTTTACCGTAAGGCTCCATGGGGAGTAGGAAGGGCAGGAAAATACTCTCCGCAGCTGCCCAGGCAGGCCTCATAGAGAATCAGACACAAGCCCTGGTAGTGTGAGAGCCCGTCTGTCATCTCACCAAAAGTCAATGTCTGTGTCCTTCTTCAGTGGTCTGCATTGTAGTCACTTAGCTCTTCTCTGTCTTTTCCTCCATGAAGGCATCCTTTGTATCTCCATGACACTCCTCAAGAGAGAAAAATCTATCTTGGCTAATCTCCATTCAACAATGAGCACCCCCGCTACACAAAGCTCATGCCACCGCCTAGGCAGCTTACCAACTAGTGGATACGTGTTTTTGACTTAGGGACTCATTCCTGGTCCAATAAATTGTGGTCTGAGCGATGGAGTCACATGGTATAAAGCAGAGCCTCTCAAACTTTAGGATGCATACGAATCACCTTCGGACCTTGTGAAAATGAGCACTTTTGGCTCCAAGGTCTAAGGATTCATGAATTCACCAAGTTCTCAGGTGATACTGATGTTTCTGGCCCTGCAATCACACTTTGAGCCACAAGAACAGGGCAGGACGACTTCTGTGTGACTGTAATTACTAAGAAGGCAGGCACTCCATGTGGTGGGTCTATGGTTGTGAGATAGCATTTCATGTGGAAGAATAACTGTAAATAAAAGAGTGGAGGAAGATGCAGTGTTGATGTCTATATGTGTTTACATAAGGCCAATTTTGAATGTGTTAAGTTCAAAATGAATGAGGCATCTTCAGAACAAAAAATCTGGGACAATTTCACATGTAGTCTTTTAATACCCAAGTTGTTGGAGTTGGCTGTTAGTCCTTTTATGATTTTAATCCCAAGCAAATAGTGATTTTGATGTTTTCAGTGAGAGATAGCAATCCAGTATGAATTTAACTTATTCATATTCACTTGAGAGCCTGCCCCATAACTTTGGTCACAGTTTCCCACTAAGTCTGTGCTGTTGGTGAGGATTTGCAATAGGATCTGCAGTAGGACTTAGTTGTTTATTATGAGCCAGAGTCCCAGGGTGGAAACAACACGACAGATTCTTTATTATTCTGGTGCCTTAGGAGAATCATGCATTGCTTTAATTGTCTTCATTAGAGATTCACAAATGTGATAGTTCAGCACTTACTCACAAATCTTTGAGCCATTCAATGTCAGACATTTATAGAGCGAATCCCAGTTTCAAAGCATCTTTACATTCATTCTAATATTTCATAAATATAATCTAAGACTGGTTAAAAACTAGAGAGATCTTTTCAAAATGTTTGTTTAATGATGCTAGAATCTAGTGATTCAGAATTATGAATAACGTCCAGTAGAAAATAACTAAATTAACTATTCAGGTCTTCTGACTTAATGGTAGATGCCTAAGGAAAAGCAACTTTTTCCTACTTTCCTCATTTCATTCATTACATTCAAAAGGAAGGCTCCATGTGATATTTACATCTAGTCTTCATTGCTCAATGACAAATGGAAGTAAACATTTTGGAAGTAAACATTTTATATTGTTTTCTTAGCTGAATCTCATCTACTTCAACTTGTTGTCTTTTAAAAATGATTTATTTTAATTGTAATGATCAAAAAGGAAAAAAACAGTTATTTTAAATAACTAAATAGTAACATCCTTTTTTAAAAAAATTTTTTTTAGTTAAACCAAGTAGTTTCTCAATTTGTATAGAGTAGATCTTGAAAAGAATTTTCAAAGTTCACCTTATCTTGATGATCATGTGGAATTCTGACTTATTGAATAGTTTAATGACATGACCATCTTTGACTACTACATTTTTAAGTTGCCAGTTGTCAAAGAACAAATGCCGTTTGGTATAAGAAGTATAGTGAAAAGTATGCTAAATGTGGAGCCGGACAAACTCACGTTTAAATTCCTTCTTAACACATATTTTCTGTGTTACCTTCAGCAAGTGATTTAATCTATCTGAGTCTCATTTTCATCATCTGTAAACTGATGATGTTCATATCCACCTTCCAGCATTATTTTGAGGATGAAAATAAATAATGCATGTAACATATTAAGCATAGATATTACCATTGAACAGAATTTTAATAAATAAATAAACATGAAAATCTTTTAAGCCTTATGACAGAATGCCATTTTTATATAAAGTTAATAACAAAAGTACTTTTACTTCATATTTTCACAGGAAGAGCATTATCCATTCTTGACATAAGTGAAAATTACAGTGCATTGAGTTGTTAACAGAAGAGCTGTGATTGTAATTGACACTCAGCTAATTAATCTATATAGTAGAACCTCCATTGTCAAAAAAGTTGTTTTCCAAAAAATTAAGTGACAATATTGTGTATAGTTTACCAAAGGAAATTCTAACCTTTAAAATGTAGTCAGCAAATTCACATGTGCTGCAGTGACATGACATAGAGGAACAAAGAGAGTGGTCAGTTATAAATATAATTCATAATGAGGCAATTTATAATCCATTGTAATCACATGAGGGTCTGTTAAGTCAGGCTATACTCATATGCTTTTAGAGAGTTAGGAGTGGAAATAAAGTGTATGAATGGAATATTCCACTATCATTCAAAATAAAGGAAGTCAGATAAAATATCTTCCATGTCAAGCAGAAGACATATTCTTACCAAACTTACTGTCATATACCCTCCACATAGTGAAATATGAAGGCCCGTTTCTGATGGTTTTCTAAGTACAGGCCACAGGGCCACTATATTGATATATTTCTAATAATAGAATGCTTTGCATTATTTTTATAATTAGCCTCCCTTACGTTGGTAGCACACCAGGAGTATCCATTATTTTAGATGCTGCTTCATAGCAAATGCTGTTCTAGCAGTTTCTTACTGTGTTTTTGTTGTTGTTGTTGTTGTTGTTTTGAGACAGAGTCTCACTGTAGCCCAGGCTGGAGTGCAGTGGCACGATCTCGGCTCAACTGCAACCTCTGCTGGGTTCAAGAGATTCTCATGTCTCGTGTCATCCTCCTAAGTAGCTGGGATTACAAGCATGCACCAACATGCCCACCTAATTTTTGTATTTTTAGTAGAGATGGGGTTTCACCATGTTGGCCAGGCTGGTCTGTAACTCCTGACCTCAAGTGATCCACCCGCCTCAGCCTCCCAAAGTGCTAGGATTACAGGCATAAGCCACTGCACCCAGACTGCTACTGTGTTTTTTATTTGATGAAGCATCTGTGGGGCTTTTAAAAAATAAAATGAAATAAGCCATTCTTAAGAAGACAATGGAAATGGCTGGGTAATTCATTCAAGGGAAAGGTGAATTAAAGGGCAGCCTGAGTGTGTGGATTTGGGGCCTTGTGAGCCTTCAGGTTCAATCTGGGAGATTGCACTTAAAATCTGGGAGATTTTCCTAAAGCTAAATTGGTTTCCAGAATCAAATGTTTAACTCCAGGACAGCCTACAAATAGCCAAGTCATCCTCGCCAAAGCAGTTCTTTCCCCTAGTAACAGAGTATTCATATCTTAGTGTAGTTTTGGTCTTATAGAGGGGGAGGCATTTTAAATTATAAACTTTTAGCTAATTTCCCCAAGCATCACCTTCTTACCCTTTTAGACACTTTCAGTATGTCCACTAGTAATTAATATGATTTTTTTCTTACACAGATCCAGTGCCCTACCTGCCAATTCGTCTGGTGTTTTAAGTGCCACTCTCCTTGGCATGAAGGTGTTAACTGCAAGGAGTACAAAAAAGGAGACAAATTGTTGCGTCACTGGGCCAGCGAAATTGAGCATGGGCAGAGGAATGCCCAGAAGTGTCCAAAGTGCAAGGTGAGATAACTTTTAGAAGGAAAAGAAAAAACATGTACATCTGGATATGACTGAACAATATTTACAATATTGAAGCAAATTATAACTATCTTAATGCAGGTATGTAGAAAAAGAGTATTTGGTTTTTTATTTTAGAAAAGCAATTATATAATTAAACTGAAAATTTTTATAGATAAACAATATATATTCTTATTATTTGCATTACTCTTCAAAATTTAAGGAGGCCACATATAAATATTGACTTAAGATACTGGAGTCCTTATATTACATTTAAAAATGAGGATGTACTTTATAGGAAAAATATAGCATAAAAGTGATATAAAAGTATTATTTCTAGTCTGCCACATGTACTATAATTACTTCTTAATTACATAGGTTTTGAATCCTTGCAATCTTGCTTTTCTTTCCTTGGTGACATTGCTGATCACTTAAAAAATTATATTAAATTGAACTGATTGTTTTGCTTTTTTGCAAATCTGGTGAAATAAAAGCTCATAGCTAAAATCAGGACTTAGGGATTTTATGAATCCCACTTTTCATCTTTCTTTTGATAATCACGCAAGTAATGAAGACTTAGCAGGCAATTTGAGCTCAGACCTAGATGTGTTCAAAGTTAGCCAAGTAAACAGCGAGGGAAGACTCTCCTATGGGGAGGTCAGCCAGTAAATTCAACCAGAAAACTTTGCATTTGAGAGTTATAGTATAGGGGTCTGTTGAAGTTTGAAAGTTTTAAAAAATCTTACTTTAGAAAATCGTATGTTCGTGTACACTTTGCCATATGTGGTTTCTACCCTTTGCCAAATTTATTTTTGGAAAGAATCTCTAAATTGGCCTAATTATCTTTTAAGCACAATTCTGCAATTACTTCTTGGAGACTTATCACCAGATAAATGAAACTTGATTGCCAAAAAATGTTTAAAATTCAATAATTATGAATACAATTAGAAGTAAAAGTATATTCTAAGCCTATAAATGACCATAATAATAATAAATGTACAGATTTACTATACTAAATTCACATACTAGTTTATAAATATAGTAAGGAAAAAGTATTGTGTGAAATAACGTGTTACATTTTTAGCAATTGGAAGAAATTTTTGAAATAGTTTAGATGACCTGGCTTTCTAATAGAAGTGATGTCTAAAGATATTTGGCCTAAAGTTTTCTTTGTTTTCCTGGTAGAAGGCAAATTCATCCACAGTCACCCATTTTGTTTTAGGGCTATTTCAGATCACTGCATCAGTTGCTCAGTGCTCTCATTTTTCATTCCATTAAAGAACAACTAGAAAATGAGGCCATTCCCCCCTTTCTCTTTCGTTTTTAGTTTATTCAAAGCTACTGCTCAGTTTCAAACAAAACAAAGACCAATAGGGACTTAGAGTACTGTTAAGTTATTCTACTTAACAGTTATTCATAAGTGCACTTTATATCCTTTGGAAAGCTGTAAAAACAATTACAAGTTAGCCTGGTTCTACAGCTGGATTTGGAATGAACACCACTACAGCATTATACATTGGGGAAATTCTGAATAAACTGATGTAACACAAAATACATACATTTATTACTGTAATCTGTTAACCCAACCTTAAATGGACTATAATGTAAGGAAAGAAAAAGAAGCCAACCATGGGGAATTTACTGATTACTCTAACACCTTCCCACAGTTGTAACAAATGTAGATCAACTGTTAAGAGAAAGCATAAATGTTGGTTCCCTTTTGAAGTAGTAGCTAAAAGGTCAGGGCTTTAAAAGGGATTACCTTTTAAATAGCTGAAAGGAAAAGAACTATGGAATCAGTTGACATTATTACATTGTAGCGGAGAGCCTACTTTCTGGTGGGATTTGGGTTCTATGAAGTTTCTGTCTAAGTCATATTTTATGATTTATTTGGAGTATAAATGGTTTCATTTTTCTTTCTCTTTTAAGCGTGACTTTAAAACTTTACCTTTTTTGTTGGACCTTAAAATTACGTTTTGCCCCATGAAACATTTCTATTGTTATAACAGAAACCCGTGAGGAGGTATTATTCAGTGAATTGATTTTTGTTTTATACTGTAAGGCTTTCTTTTCATAAATATATCTTTTACCATTTTTAAATGTAAAGTAGGAAGATGATAGGAATTTGTGAAAAAGAAATGAAGAAGTTCTCACATAATGCCTCCAGGTAAACAATTATCACATATTTTCATATAAATGCTTTCAATCATGATAACCAAATGCATTTACAATTTTGTTATGAAAGTATATATATTTGTACGCTACTATAGGTATATGTTTTAAATTAGTTCATAATTTTAGTAAATATTGTTATTTATTTATTTTGAGACAGAGTCTCGCTCTGTTCCCCAGCCTAGAGTACAATGGCACTATCTCAGCTCACTGCGACCTCCGCCTCCCAGGCTCAAGCAATTCTCATGCCTCAGCCTCCCAAGTAGCTGGGATTACAGGCATGAGCCACCATGCCTGAAAAAAAAAAAAAAAAATTGTTTTGTTTCACCATTGTGGCCAGGTTGGTCTCAAACTCCTGACCTCAAGTGATCCACCTGCCTCAGCCTCCCAAAGTGCTGGGATTACAGGTAGGAGCCACCGCGCCCAACCATATTTTGATTTTCAGATGATTTATTTATCAAGGTGATATAACATCAGATAGAAATTTGGAAAAGAGAGGGAAAATATTCACCCAGAATTCTGCTGCTCCAGTATACTCACTCCTAACATCTTATTGTGTGCCCTTGGTCTTTCACCCTATTTAAATGGCTTTTTAAAAAGCTTTAGTTGTGATGTTCAAATAATTTAATATCATTAGTATTTTCACCTAACATTGCAAACATTTCTCATATTACTAAATAGTTTTCAAAACATATATTTCATTAACTATGAACTGTATAACACTTGCTTAAATATTCCTCCACTATTGGATACCAAGGCTTGCTTGGTTTGTTCTGGGAATAAAAAATAATTGTGTATTATAAATAATGTGTGGATGATATTCATCTAGAATTTTTTTTCCATATTTTATACCTTTGAAAGGATATATTTATAAAGGTAGAATGATTGGGTTAAAGAATATCCAAGTTTTTAGTATTTAGCACATATTGGCAATTTGCTTTCTAAAAGGAATGAATCAATTTATAATTCCACCTAGAAAGTTTGAGGACCTGTTTCAGTATGAGCATTTGTTGGCATTTTAAGTGCTTTTTAAATATTAATTTAATAATTTTAAAGTATTTTTTCTTATATTTTATATTTTCCTGTTTGCTTGTAAGCTGAATATAAATTCATGTATTTTTGAGTTTGTAATGCTCCATTTTAAAATTTTCTGTTCATACCCTTTGCCCATTTATGTGGGTGCATATTTTAATTTTCAGATGATTTGTTTATCAAGGTGATATAACATCAGATAGAAATTTGGTGCATATTTTTATTATCAAATTATATGAGCTCTTTATTTAGATATTTAAATTCCACTTCTGGC
>NW_012104310.1:2566389-2643078 GCF_000951045.1 Mandrillus leucophaeus
TAAACATTACTTCTCTCTTAGTGAGCTTTTACCTTTTTCTCAAATGGATAGACCAATTTAATACATGATATAGTATTATGAAGAGATTTGACTTGTGCTTAGAAATCAAAATTTTTATTTATACTTGTATTATGGCAGATAATACTGATGAACATTGAAAGTTTTTTCCTCATAATCAAGATACTTACTTACAAGTATGGTTTTTATAATAAGATAAAAATATACAAATATATCTAGAATTTATTTATAGAATGTTTTTATGAAAACATAACACTACCACATTAAGATCAATTTTACTTAGCCTTTTTTATTTGAATCTCATTGTTCCTTTCTTTGATTTTTTTGTTTGTTTGTTTTTTTGAGGCAGAGTCTCGCTCTTCTCACCCAGGATGGAGTGCAGTGGTGCTGTCTCGGCTCACTGCAACCTTCACCTCCCGGGCTCAAGAGATTCTCTTGTGTCAGTCTCCCGAGTAGTTGGGATTACAGGTGCCCACCACCACACCTGGCTAATTTTTGTATTTTTAGTAGAGACGAGGTTTCACCAGGTTGACCAGGCTGATCTGGAACTCCTGATCTCAGGTGATCTGCCTGCCTCAGCCTCCCACAGTGCTGGATTACAGGCATGAGCCATAGCCTCATTGCTTCTTAATGCAAAGTATTTTTCAGTCACTTACGAAACACCATTTTTTTATCTTAACAATGAGTTTTCTACTTAATGTAAATTCTTAGTCTATGGAAAATATGTGCTAATTTTGAAATGCCTTCTTTAGTTA
Source organism: Mandrillus leucophaeus (assembly GCF_000951045.1). NCBI lineage: Eukaryota > Metazoa > Chordata > Mammalia > Primates > Cercopithecidae > Mandrillus > Mandrillus leucophaeus. The sequence continues at coordinate 2,567,163 of NW_012104310.1, forward strand.
TCTTCGTTATCACAAAAATAAATCTAGTTTGTAGACTTAGTCATTACAAAACCAAATCTAGTTCGTAATTGTTTTAATATTAAATTTAAAGCAAGTAGGCAATCTACATTTTGTTGGAGGTATTAGAGTATTTGTTCAATGTTATGCAAAAATTCATTTTAGACTGTTTTATACCACAGATTAGATGCTAAAGTCTGAGTTAAGAAGAAAAGTTTCTAAGTCAAAAATTAAAAGTGAGATGCATGCTAAAAACAGGATTATACATTATAAAAGCAAATAAACAGTTAAGCACTGTCACACATACATACACTAAATTGCAATTTATTTTATTCTAGGGTCAACATATTCATGATTTCTAGATGGCAGGAAGTTACTTTTCTGTCTTTAAAAGAAATATCAAATGTGAATGGTCATTTCTGTATTCTGATATGCCATCTCTATACAAAGTACCTTTGTCCGGTGCGCTTTGTTTGTGGTGTTAACACAGTAATAATAACACTAACATGTACTGACATTTATTGCATGTCAGGCTCCTTTGTAGTTACTGTAAATATATTGTCTCATCCAAACTTCAGATGTGATACTAAGATTCTGATTTTCAGTGTACCATTCAGATCATCACTATTAAGTGATTTGATAAAACTTTAAGGTTTTGCACAATAATTGTAGCATAACAGGCTTGGTAGTATGTAAGTTACATTTGTTGTCTCAATTCTCAAAAGAAAGTTGTAAACAAGAGGTGATTACCACCATTTCAAGATGCAGAACCAGTTTCAGAGACTTTAAGTAATGACCAAAAAAGCAAGCAAAAAAAAGTGAATTGTATTTCATCATAATTTATGATAAATATGGAATTACAGGGATTTACTTGTCATGATATTTCCCTTTAGATATTTTATTCTCTTAAATCCTATAACAGAATGCTTTGGGCAAGAATGTATTGACTCAAAGAAAATGGATAATTTTCCCCTGTTCACGTAAGGTCAACACAAAAGCCATTTTTGTGGTCTCTTAGATCTGTGGCTGTGTAACTTGCAGTTGCTGAAATAAGAATGTGAAGTATTAATGTTGTATCTTATAGGTATCCTGCAATTCCTTAGTACGTCATATATCACTGCAAAAGCACATTCAGAGGCTGATGACTACTTTCAAATAGTGCCCATTCAGGATAAAATAGCTTTCCCTGAATTACTGATAAACCATTTTTAACTCTCAGATTGCTTGAAATCACTAACTCTGGAGCAAGGGTTATCATTGGCACTGTTGTTATGGTATGCCAAGCTCTAGACCTTAGTTGTTAGAAGCATGATTGTTTGATGGCACGTACTTTCTAGGATATTAACTGCATTGTATCCAATCCCTGTTTTTATGACAAATAATGTTAGTACTTGCTTACTGTCCTGAGATTAAATATAATGTGACTACTTATAATATTTTATTTTAGAAATCAATATGTTGTCTTAGTTATAAAATAGAAATAAGTGAAAATATTATAATGAAATAATGAAATAATGCATATTTTAACATGTAAATACTCAGATACCGTGACAGTTTATGGTACCCAAAAATGAAGAAATAAAAGAAGAAATGAAGAAATAATGAAGCAGTCAAATTTGTGCATGCATTTAGATTTAAGAAACCTTGAAGTGAAATTTGAATGTTATCAATGCCTATCCTTTATATTTAATATTTTTAAATGAGGACAAAATAACTATGTGTGTATTTATTATTTATATATATATATTGCATGTCATCTATAGTTGTATGTATATACATACATGTATTTATGTGTGTGTATGTACGTGTGTGTGTATATATATATATAGTTAGGGTACTAGAAAATATAGTGTACATTAAAACCATGCAAACATGTTTTGGGCTTATATAAAGTAGAATTAGGTTCTAAATATAACCAGTCTCATCAATTTACACAGTAGTTATAGAACTGAAAAATTCATTGTATATTAAAACCATGCAAATGTTATTTTGTGTTTATATGTAAAATAGAGTTTGGTTTTAACTCAAGATATTTCAAACAGAATTTTACCAATATGAATGTCGGATGCATTTAAAAATTACACGAAGAAAGCTCAGTGGTGTATTGTGCGGGATATGCTAAGCATTGCAGGACATCCACAAATGCCAGCCCCACCATCTTTGTGGCAACTAGACATGCCAACAACAACAACCAAATTCTGAAGCGTCTCCTGGGGCATGAGAGCGCCTGTTAAGGGCTCTGTTATAGATGATGAGGGCTTCTGCAAACGATGAATTCCAGTGATCTAGGTAGACAGGAAGTTGAGTAAAAGGCTGTCCATTTTCCATGTGGGTGCTGATGGAGACATTTCTGCTAAAGGATCTAAAGCTTTCTTATGTAATTCATTAGTTTCCATTTTCATTTCCTTTCAGGTTCTAAGAGTTGCTTTCTCTTTCTACAGCAAACTACCCATAGAATTAAAAACAGAGCACACATTTTGCTGTTGGCTCAGTCGGTAGGCAGATCATAAAGTTTTGGGGAACTGTGAGAAAAGCTATACATCCAAATAGCTACTCACCATCTTCAATCGGATCTAATAGACTTCTCCAATACAGTATGTTCTCTTCTCTGCAATACAGTTCTTCTCATAGCTTCTCCGTCTCTGTAAATGGCCACTCCAGTCTTCCAGCTGCTCAGGCCAAGAACTTTAGGTTATCCCAGACTCTGCTTCTTTCATTTCTCACGTCCCATGAGTCATTACATTTTGTAGATTGTGCCACTAAAATGTATTTAGAATCTGACCACATCGCAGTACCCCCACTATCACTAACCTGAGGCAAGCCATCATCACCTTTCTCTCTCCAGGATTTGTATGATAACCTCCTAACTGCTTTCTCATTCTTCACTACATTCTTAATCTAGCAGCTAGAATGATGCTGTTAAACATAACGCAGATTACATCACTGCCCAAAATTGTCTGTGGTTCTTATCTCACACAGAACAAAGTTAGTCCTATGACAACCATAGAACCTGTCACCCTCTGGACATGTCCCCACTCTGTGACTCCTCTAGCCTCATCTTTCCTTCCTTCACCCCGCTACTGTCAAATTTCACTGCTGGCTGTGCTTCAAAACAGCAGGTATTCTCCCTTCTCAGGGTCTCAGACTTGCCTTGTCCCTCTGTCTGGAATGTTCTTGCCACAGATGTGTGCATGGCCAGCTCTCTCACTTCTTACATGTTTTTGAGGAAAATTCAGCTTCTCAGTAAAACTTCCCTTGGTCACTTTATCTATAATTTCAAACCACTCTCCCCTACCTCAGTAGGTACTATCCACTCCCATATGCCTTATTTTTTCTCCATAGTATTATATTACTTATCACTACATAAAATAATGAACATATTTTGCAGCCATGAGAGCAGATATTTGATCTATTTTATTCTCTGAGTTACCTCTAGTATTTAGAGTTGCTACCAGGCTTTGGATAACACTAAATAATAGATAATGGCTGAATAAATAAATGAATATACTTTTTCATTCTACGTTATAAGGACTTTTAATGAGAATTTGTTGTATGCACTGTAGGATGCGGTTCTTTTTCTCGTGGAACTTGCAGAAGGGGAGACATAGTCCTTAGACTGACAGTGATAAACACTGTTACACTTAAGTGGAATGTTGCAGAGAGTATTATACGAGGGTTTATAGCGAAAGGACTTAACACCATCTTGAGGAATCCGAGGGAGCTAGATTGTGGAGGATTGTTGGATGGATTATGACATGTTGAACGGTATCCTGAAGAGGGAGATTACAATTAAAACTGCAAAGGCACAGAGCCAGGAAGTGTTTGATGTCTATGGGAGCCATAGGCACTTTGTGGTTAACTTAGCGTATGGTTTATGGAAGGAAGTGGTGACAGGTGGGGCTGGAGAAGCTACCAAGAGCTGGGACTTTGCAAACAACATTAAGATAGTTGGGTTGTATCCTCCAGACTATAGGGGCCATTGAAAAATAAAAGCAGGAGAGTAATGGTATCTGATTTATATTTTAGGTTGGCTGCTTATTTATTTTATGGTGGTAGCTGTAGACGTGTAAAAGGAAATAATGACAATATGAACTAGGCTAGTTGTCAAAGGGCTGGAGGAGAAAAGAATTAGATAAATATTGTGGGGCTAAAACTATCTGACCTTTATGGAAAGTTGAATGTGGGAAGTAAAAACAGGATAACCACCGAATATTTAGTATGAGTATCTAAATGGATGGTGATACCATAAACTAAAATAAAATAATGGAAACAGAATTAGATTTATTTATTTTCTGTTGCAGTGGTGAATCATGAAATGATGATGAGTTTGGTTTTGTTCACTTGACTTTGAAATGGCTGTAAGGGATATAGGTGTATCTGAGTAGCAAACAGTTGCTATGTGAGTTAGAAGCTCAGGAGCCAGGTCAGTAGAAATAAAGATCCACCTTTGTTGGAATACAGTTGAAACCATTTGAATGTGGAAGTGATCACCCAAGGAGCAAATGCAGTGTGGTGAGTCATGGATGGAATTAAGGGCTTGGTGAAGGAACAGAAACCTCCGAGAGGAGAGGAGAAACTGGAAAAAAGATGTCACTGAAGCAAGAGTACATCAAAGGTCAGGAAGGAGGTACTGAGCGACTGAGTAAATGACACAGAGCTACAATAAGATAAAAATTTAAAACATGTTCATTATATTTGGCAGATAGGGGATCATGTATAATATTCATGTTTTTTTAAAAAGTATTTATCAAGAACATGTTGTGTGTTGGTACTGTGCAAGACCCTTTAATGAGGTAATGAAAAAGAAGTACATGATCTGGGCCCCTGTAGATTTTATAGACTGGGAGAGTAGAGAGTCTGAATGGAGGGATACAGATAATTAAAGAGTTTTAAAATGTAGAGTGAGGAATGCTGCAACAGGGCTAGTGCAGGGTGCTTCTCAGTTAGTAGATACAATGCCATAAATATGCTGTATTTAGAATTCTCTCCCTACCTTTAAGTCCCTTTAACTGGTGAACTGCTACTTGTCCTTCATTTCTTAGATCAAATGTCATTTTATTAGAGAAACCTCCTTTGACCCTTACACCAGATCAAGCTCGTCTATTGAGACTGTCTTCATACTTTCTACTTTTCCTTCACAGCATTTGACATAGTTCATGAATATATATTCGTTAGTACAATCAATTACTATCTGTCTACACCTATAAGCTCCTTAAAGGCAGGAGCCCTGTCAGATTTTACCAATGAACAAACTATTTGTTGAATGAATAAATGAATGAAAGACAGCTAGATGTTTCAGCAACATGGGATTGCAGTCAGCTTAAGTGGAATTGACATGCAAGTAAGAACAGTGAGTAGAGTATTCTTTGGAAAAATGTGTTAAATATGAAAAGGTAAGGGTAATCATTGGGTAGAGGGTCAGGTGAAATTAAAGGAAGAATTTAGCAGGATGGGATGTATAATCACAGAGAGGAGAGGTGAAGATGAAGCTGAAGGAGGGGAAAACTGGCATCTGAAGATTTCTGAGAATATGGGGCAGTGGGATCAAGGGAAGTAGTGTGGTAAAGAAGAAGGAAGAAAACTAGGCTCATTAATTGTACGGCTCTACCCTGAGGAATGAGATTTGGACAGTATACTGCACTTTAATGAATTCTTGTCATTATAAATTAATGATAAGACATAACTTGAAATATATGAAATTTTCTATAACAAAAAAAAACCTCGGTACATTGGAGACAAAATGCTATCAGCATATTGGCCTTAAAAAGCTAACATTATAGCAGGAGACACCAAATAATATTGAAATCAGCATCTTATTTATTTTTGCAACATAGTCCCCTGTGATAGAAGCAACTGCTTCTTGTTCATTTGGAGTTTTACATCTGATAATTACCTCTAAATAGTAGTCTTTTACACCTAGTCCTTGAAATTGTCTATTGACTCCCTGACATGGCAGTTGATGATTCATTTTACTTACTTGAATTTAGCTGCATTCATATTGCTGCAAAGGATGTGATTTCATTCTTTTTTACGGCTCAGTAGTATTCCATGGTCTATCTATACCACATTTTCTTTATCCGATCCACTGTTGATGGGCACCTAGGTTGATTCAGTTTATTTGCTATTGTGAATAGTGCTGCAATGAACATGCAAGTACATCTTTTTCATAAATGATTTTCTTTTGGGTATATACCCAGTGATAGGACTTGTGGGTCCAACAGTAGTTCTAAGTTCTTTGAGAAATCTCCAAACTGCTTTCCACAGTGACTGAACTAATCCACATTCCCAGCAATAGTGTAAAAGCATTCCCTTTTCTCTGCAGCCTCACCAGCATCTGTTTTTTGACTTTTTAATAATATCCATTCTGACTGGTGTGAAATCTCAGGGAATTTTTTTATTTCAATAGTTTTTGGAGTACAGTTGGTTTTTGGTTACATGGGTAAATTCTTCAGTGGTGATTTCTGAGATTATAGTGCACCCATTATCCGAGCAGTGTACACTGTACCCAGTACGTAGTCTTTTATCCCTCATCCCTTTCCCACTCTTACCCCCTACTCCAAGTCCCCAAACTTCATGAGATCATCTTTATACCTTTGCATTCCCATAACTTAGCTCCCACTTATCATTGAGACCATATGATATTTGGTTTTCCATTTCTGAGTTACTTCACTTAGAGTAATGGCCTCCAGCTCCATCCAAGTTTCTGCAAAAGACATTATTTCATTTCTTTTATGCTCCTGAGTAGTATTCCATGGTGTCTATATAGCATGTTTTCATTATCCACTCATTGGTTGATAGGTACTTAGGTTGGTTCCATGTCTTTGCAGCTGTGAATTGTGCTGCTGTAAACATGTGCGTGCATGTGTATTTTTCATATAATGACTTCTGTTCTTTTGAATAGATACTCAGCAGTGGGATTGCTGGATCAAATGGTAGTTTTACTTTTAGTTCTTCAAGGAATCTGTTTTCCATACTGATTGTACTAACTTGCAGTTCCACAAACATAAAAGTGTTTTGTTTTCACCACATTCACGCCAACATCTATTGTTTTTTGACTTTTTAATTATGGCCATTCTTGTAGGAGTAAGGTGGTATCTCGTTGTGTTTTTAATTTGCATTTCCCCGATAATTAGTGATGCTAGCATTTTTTCATATGTTTGTTGACTGTTTGTATATCTTATTTTGAGAAATGTCTGTTCATGTCCTTTGTCCACTTTTTTATGGGATTTGTTTGAGTTTCAGGAAATTTTTTTTAAAGCTTTCCTTGTAACTTTTGTTTCTAATTAATTCTTCCAGGTATCAAAAGTCATTGCAGGAAATACATATATAAAAATACTTTTAAAAATAAATTAGAGGTTAGGATTTTATCTAGAGTAAAATATTTGTTGGGAGCAGTAATACATAACAGTCAATTTAGTTATTGAATGCTGCTTAAACAATAAAGTAAGCCTTCATTTCTTGGTGAAACTGGAGACAAATACAGATGTATACTGACTTAGTCATAAAACATTGTAGGTTTAGCAGCTCATGTATTGTTATTCTTCTACCTTATGATTAGGTAGAACCTTGTTTGAAAATAAAAGGCCACGTTCCAGTTCTATTTTTTTAGATACTTTGTGGGCATTTTATTGAACTAAATATAAACCACTTGAGGAGGACAGATACTGTTTTCTTCATGCAAATGGTTCCCAAGTTAGGATGGTCTGACCTGGTTTCGACTTTTCTTATCATTTTTCAACTTTTCCGTGATGTGAAAGTAACATGCATTTGGTAGAAACCATACTTTGAATTTTGAATTTTGATCTTTTCCCAGGCTCACAGTAAACCGGGCAGTGGCAGCGAGCTGCAGCTGGCAGTCACGCACACCATCACGAGGGTGAACAACTGATACCATAGTGGACTGGGTTGCCAGCATTTTTTGGATGTTATGTTTTGTGTTTTCACATCTCATGTCTACAAATTGCCCATTTTCAACCAATGATATTTTCAGCTTGGAGCATCTGCCAGTATGTTTATATATAGATTCATCTCTTATTACAGGTTTTCATCTATCCTCTGAAGAATATCCTAGGGACAAAAATGGCTCCTGTGTCATTTCCATCTACTACAATGTAGACTTAATATCAAACTCTTAAAAGGGAATATCTAGCTTATTCTGAACATTTCATCTTACCACATTAAGTATAGAAAGATGTAAGTAATGCTTAATGCCTAAATATTCAGTTCCTTAAATGTCATCCTTATTTGTTACAGATAGAAGAAACTATGAGTACTAACAAATCAAATGTCATTCGTGGTTTATGAGTGGTCAGTTTTATCTAATGGATTAGGATTACCTAATCTTTCTCCATCTTTTAAGTAAAAAGAGAATTTTGGTACTAAATTTTAGCCATTTGAGCAATTAGTTTATTTTTTAACAGAGCTAAACTGATGAATATTTTGGGAGCTGTAATAAAAAATAAAAACAGCTTCATTGAGAACAAAATGAACTTTCTGTAAATATAATTTACACCTATGTTTTAAGACTTCATGTTTTAAAAATAAAGCTGACACTGTTACAAAGTGAAACTGATAAAGGTGTACTTGCGGAATTCATTAGCATAGGAAATGTATTACACCCTGGTGGTATGAGTTCAGAATTACAGCTTGCTTAACAAATGTGAAAAATAATGTCTCCTGTTGCAGATTAACTTGCATTTTGTTAGTTTATTTCTCTGTTAGTGTCAAATAATAAAATATTCATATATAATCAAGACATATTCATAATAATATTAAAGGCAGCACTGTGTACTTGAAAGTCGGCAAATGATGAAACAATTTTTTCCATGATTATGTGTATAAAATACTCAAATTAATCTATAGAGCCATATAATCCCAAAATGTACAAGGTTACTATAGAGCTTACAATTTTACCACTTCCTGTACAGAAATATTATTTGATGAACAGTATTTTAGTTGCCTGCTGTGTTTGGAGTATAATAATGCTAATAAGGAAAGACTGTTAAAAGAGAAAGGCTAGAAATTACAATCTTAATTATTTAAATGAAATAATAAGGAGGCCACGTAAAGATTTTAGAACCCAAGGAAGCAATATGACAAACAGATACAAAATTACACTGAAAATTATATGTGAAATATGAGGCAAAACTTATTAGAACAAGTTTTTCTGTCAGGAAAAGTGATGCCATTTGAAGGAAGAAGGGCATAGAATGGCAAAAACAAGAAGATACAGCTATACCTTATGGAGGGAGAGCTGACATGTTTGTCTGACTGGTTGGCAAATAATATGATTGATATTCTGGTGTTACCTTTTAAGTTCATAATAAGAGACTACTTAGCATAATAGAGAAACAGACATGAATTCAAAATCCTTTCTCACTCACAAGGATTGTCGCTCAGGCAGATTACTTTTCTGAGCTCTGGTTATGAAAAAGAATGCCAATCTCATGGTGCCGTTGTAAGGCTTCAAAGTGCTAATCTGTGTACAATGCTTGGCACATAATAGGCTGTAAGCAAAAATCAGCGCTCTTTCCTTGGTAGATCACCCACAACACTGCTATCAGTGTCAAATCAGGAAATTTGTTAAGTCGTATTATCTCCACTTTAAGATCAAACACAATATATAGTCAAAAAGTTGAGTGTACGATGCTTCGGGTTTTCAGCAGTTGTCTTGAAACATGTCCTGGTGCTCATGTGATTTAAATAAGGATCAGAAATGATTCAGAGGTCCTGTAGGGCTGTTGGCCTGTGGTATTCCTAATGCCATTTACTGTGCTAAAGGGATGTGGCTATAGTAACCATTGATAAACATGAACAACAGAGGGTAAGTGCTGGACTAGGGACTAACTTACAGAAAGCAAAGGGCTTAAGCTTCAAAGACCTTCACCTGCACAGGGTTCTTCTTAGGCTTTGTATCTAATTGATATTTGTAAGTTGCATTATTTTGCTTAAAGAAGGCTTCTCAAATTAAACTATCTACAGGCCTCGCAAAACGTGGATCCATTGCTACTGGTCTGTCCTGTAAAAGGAAAAAAAATCACCATGACTAAAAAAGGATGAGGCAACCCATAACAAGAAACATGATTTTGCTTTTCTTGCCCAAATCATGATTTGTTGGTAACCCTTGACCCTAGGTGCTTATATGCCCTTGACCGCACCCTTGCCTATCTAGGAAAGCACTCTCTGGTCCAGCGTCAGCCTAAGAATTGCCCATATGAAGCAGTAAGAAAGGGGACTGCCTGGCAATCCAGGAACTTGCAGCTAAAATACCCAGGTATTTGATTTCTGGCATTTTAAGTGGGTAAATGGGAATGCGTAGATGGGAAACAACTTATATTGACCTGACTCTATATGGGCCAAAACGAGTTTGGCACTGTGTATAGGTTATCACATTTTACACTGCTGGGTAAGGAATATTTTCTAACTTGACGCTTGGGAGAGGTAAAGGAACTTCTTTTTAAACAGCTAGTGGAGCTAGAATTCAAACACAGGGCTTTGTGAAGTCAAAGCTCATGTTCTTTCCAACCTCCCTGTAAGGCTGAAGCTTACCTGCCAGGTATCAGCCAGCCACTGGAAAGGAATGAACATTTCATCTCCCAGTTCACCTAACGATTGTGAATACATAGAGTCCTACCAGCCAATTGGCAAACTTTTTTTCCTTGATCACTTCATTTCCCCGTGTATGAAGTGCCCGCCTGTAATACGCTGTGTTCCACTTAATTATTACTTCTTCAGAATGGTCACAGTCACTAAGAAACTTCCAGTTAGGTAGGTAGGTAGACAGAAGATAGATAGATAGATAGATAGATAGATAGATAGATAGATAGATAGATAGATAGATAGATAGATAGATAGATAGAGGTGGGAGGAAGGGGGAGAGAGAGATGTTATCATTTAAGTGAAATTTTTATGATTAACGGCCATTACTAGTTTACAAGCAGCCTCATGAGTTCTTTTGAAATTCATGTTGTTCCTTTAAGTTGCAGTTTTATATTTTAGTTATTTAGTCCCTAAAACTGAAATACTGCACATAATTTGGAGTTAGGAGCTTCAAAAAATTTTTATTCCTAAAAGCTGTACAACAAGGTTTTATTTTAAAGTAAAGAAAAATTTTCATCTCTCAACCTTTTCATTTCTCCTTTCACAGAGCTCTTCTCTTTTTCCTGGATGATTTTATCCCACCTCCATAATCATTGACCAGTTTTTTTTAATGTAGTTATAAAGGAAATATGCAAAGTTGTGGCCTGTGGCCAAGGCTTGACTGACAAGAGTCAAACAACTACTGAAGGATTTGAAACACTTGTTAATTGTAAAATTCCCAATTGCATTAAAATATTCACTGACACTCTAGTCCCGAAACAACACAATGAATAGAAGCTTACACTAATCAAAATGGTATCGAGAGCATTTTAAATAAAATTTGTAAGCAAAGAACTCACATATGAATGAGTAAAGATGTGACTTGAATGGAGCAAGTACCTACTGCAAGTGCAAGCTTGTCCAACCTGCGGGCCCCTTGCTGCCCAGGACAGCTTTGAATGTGGCCCAACACAAATTTGTAAACTTTCTTAAAACATTATGAGATTTTTTTTGCAATTTATTTTAGCTCATCAGCTATCATTGGTGTTAGTGTATTTTATGTGTGGCCCAAGACAATTCTTCTTCTTCCAGTGTGGTCAAAAGATTGGACACCCCTGCAGTAGTGAAATAGACTAGTTTTAGGAGGTCTCATTTTAGTAACAGGAGAGCTGGGCAATTGTATTAGTCTATTATCATGCTGCTATGAAGAAATACCTGAGATTGGGTAATTTATAAAGAAAGAGAGGTTTAATTGACTCGAAGGCCGCAGGAAACTTAAAATCATGGCAGAGGGCACATCTTCACAGGGCGGCAGGAGAGAGAATGAATGCAAGCAGGGGAAATGCCAGATGCTTATAAAACTATCAGATCTGAGACTCACTCCTTATCACAAGAGCAGCATAAAGGAAACTTCCCCCATGATGCAATTCCCTCCACTTGGCCCTGCCCTTGACACGTGGGGATTGTTACAATTCAAGGTGAGATTTAGGTGGGGACACAGAGCCATACCATATCAGCAGTGTAACCAAAATATTATTTATTTTGATTAAATAATGTTAAGTTAATCTATGTTGTCTTTTATAATTATTCATGCAGCGAAGTATGCACAGATAAAGATGGCTCTAATTTATATACAGTATCTTTCCATGAGGATTCTAAGTTGAGTTTCCAATTTTATCTCAAAGTAAAGCCTTGATTATAACATGGTCTCAGTGCTTGAGGCGGTGACTGTATATATACCATGACACGTATATATACCATGCCAGCACTGTATGGTATATATGGTGTACATATATATGTATATATGGTGAACTACCCAAAAATGAAATCCTTGTTACATGATGGGTGAAGCTGTGTTTACATGTAACTTGACTGCAACAATAGAGGAAGGTGCCTAGTTGCACAGATGGCATTGTACAAACAGTTCTACAGACAACACATTTACAAATATTAGAGCTGAAAACTAAAATGATATTGCAAATACATTTATATCTGCTATCATTTCCTTCAACAACGAGACTTCTGCTTTTTGATATTTATTCACAAAAACTTTTATGTAATCCTTTCTTTTAAGGAATACTCTTTATCTCTGCCTATTCCCCCAAGCTGGCTCATTCTTGCTGATCATAGCAAAAACAAAATATATTTTCAAAGCATTTTAAATTGCCTTCTAACCACTGAGTTAGGTGTATGTCTGGAAAGATAAATGTGTCTTCCTTGGAATGTGTTTGCTTTTATATTGGTCAACACAAGTCAACAGATTGAGTACTTGAAATATTATCAAGCTCTGCACACATGAAAGTATTTGGTAAAAAGATAGTCTTGGAGGGTATGATTATAAGCAAATTCACAGCCTCAGGAGTGCTATGAGAGACTCTTATTTTGGTGAAACTGGTAAGTGTTGTTTCATAAAATTTGTGATTTTACTTTTTAAAAACTTGACTAACTTTCCTTCTCTTTCCCTCTCTTGCTGATACAGATCCACATCCAGCGAACTGAAGGATGTGACCATATGACCTGCTCACAATGTAACACTAATTTTTGTTACCGATGTGGTGAGAGATACCGCCAGCTCCGATTTTTTGGAGACCACACATCAAACCTCAGTATATTTGGATGCAAATATCGCTACCTCCCAGAGAGACCTCATTTAAGGAGATTAGTGCGAGGGTCAGTCTGTGGTGAGTGTCTGATATGCTTATGGGTATCTTCCCTGGGAATTAAGTAGTGAAAATAGAACTTGGAAATGTGCAGCCATGGTAATTCAGAGCACCTGCCATGTGCCCAGTATTTACAGGAGGATATTCTCTCACCCTTTAAGATTAAAATTTAAAATTTAAATTTTGTTACCAGGACACTACTTATATGAGCAAGTAGATTTTGTTCGAAAAAGCAATTTAGTCATCACACATAGAAATCTCAAGTTATTTGCCTCTTAAATTTCTGAAACCCTGTTGTAAGCCACTTAACAAGAGGGGCCGTGTCATGTATATTTTTGTAATGGACAATATCCAGCAGCAGGTCAATATCCTCCACTCATTCATGGAGGACATGCAATACATTACAGCATGGAGCATAGTCTAGGAAGGCAGGGGAAAGAAATCTACCTTTTAGAGCCCTGTAATAGAGTTCCATTATATCTATATAACTGATAAGTTGTATATATTTTCCATTGTTTTAATTATTAATAGGTAACAGTTAATATAATAATATCAAATGCCCTCAGTGCATACAAACCCAAGTTTAATTATCCAAGTGAATTATCCAAATGAAAATGCTTTTGTGGATTGACCCCCTCTTCCTCAACAACACATACACAACCCCTTCCCACACTGGCACACAAATATGCAAACAGAAACACAGACACCTGCCCATAGACAAATCACCCTGGCCAAATGCCACTGCCTGTGGGTAATACAAGGTTCTTTGACCAAATATTTCTTCCTCTACTCCTCTGGAATGTATTCCATTCCCTGCTGATCTGGAATGTAACCATGTGAGATTTCTTCCCCTTTTTCATCATGTGGATGTCTGTTAGAATTCCTTTTCTGGCAGTGTTTCTCATGTATAGGCAACACTTTTTATCATCTTCCACATTTCCGTGTTCCTTCTACTTTTGCCTAGTTACTTAATGAAAATCTTTATATCTCTCCTTAGCCCTTGGTCACTTCATGACTGTCGTGAACCATTTTCCTCCTTAGAAGCGTATGATACCTGATCAGAACAAAGCTGATGTTAGTGATAGATTTCTATGAGGTAAAAGATAGAACATATACATGCAAATGCACTTTCACATATGGAAACCAATGCCATCATTTTCTAAAATCTATGTGATCTCTATAAAAATATTCTTCCTGAGGTTAATTGAGCATAATTTTCCACAGCCAATAACATTCAATAGTCAAGACTGCTTTTAATGATTTTCCAGTGTGTGCCACTTCTTAATTTGCAAATATGGTGGATGTTATCCTTACATAACCAATATATATGTATTAAACAGACATTGGAGGGATAACTAGGGAATCTAATCTTAACCTCTAATACCGTGAAAAATCAATTGCAAATTAAGTTTTGAGATAGAATCTATTTGCAAATCTGTATATGCAGAGAGCAACATGAAAACACAAAATACTGTATTTTCTGCATTGCTATTTTATTTTCTACTTCAGGGCCACCGCTAATTTTGTCATGGCAGCGTGTTTCCTTCCATTCTTTATTTTAAATAGAGAAGACATTTATTTGGCTCATGGTTCTGGAGGATGAGCAGTCCAAGATCCAGTGGCTGCATCTGGTGAGGGCCTTTGTGCTGCATCATAGCATGGCAGAAGGACCAGCAAGCCCAGGAGACAGAGAAAATGGGAGCCAAACTTACCCTTTTGTCAGGAACCCACTCCACTGATAACTAACACAATTCTATGATAGTGGTATTAATCCAGTCATAAGGGCTCTGCTCTCAAGACCTAATCACCTCTTAAAGACCCAACCTCTCAGCCTCCTTTTTGGCCTGTCTTTCGTGGGTACACGTGCATGTGTGCACATAAAATCACATCAGGTTAAACCTGTCAAAGTAGGAAGCAGCTGGCTTTAAGATAAACTCTTTCATCCACACATACTTTCCCCACCCCAAGCACAGCTGCCTCTAATTGCTGTTGGACCATAACTCCAAGTGAAGTGGTCCTTCCTCCCCCATCTCCACAAAAAGCAGGAAAAGTAATGTAATTTACAAAGTTACTTACTCCCTGCCATTTCAGAGAGAAGACGGAGTATAGGGAAGCCCTCCCACCCACTGTCCTTGTGTGATGTAACACAACTTGCTCCCTGAGTCTTAGAATACAGCCTCATGTGGTCCTTGGCCAGAGGCAAAGAAAGGGCCTTCATCTCTCACAGCTGAAGGGTTAGAAACATCGTCTTCATTCTATGTGACCTGTAACCACGTGATCAGCTAGAGATCAGAGGTTCTGCTCATATATTATAAAGGAGAAGAGAGATTTGGGGATGATTAGCAGCCTCTGAGGTAGGGGCATCTCCCCAGTGAGGTGTGGGCGTACTGGGAATAAAAGTGGCTGAGGATAAATTTTAAATTCTCATATTACTCCATACAAAAATTCTGAGTTTTTAAATCAAGTCATATAATTTTTAAGAATAGGTCTTCAATTGATTTCTAGATGGCAAATAATTTATATAAACAAAAACAGTGAAGCCGTCTCTGAAAACGAATACCCAGTTAAAAAAAGAGACAAGCCTGGAGCCAGAATTGAAGAAATACAAATAGCCAATACATATGTTCAAAAATATTCAGTGTTATTAGCTGTCAAAGAAATGTAAATCAGCAGTCTCAAAATGAGATACTTTGAGTATTAAGTATTAACTTGATAAAACATCTGCTAACTATTGACTAGCAAATGTTTTATCAAGTTAATACTTAATACTGGACTTTCATGCTTAATGAATTAAAAATTTTGTACAATTCTTTCTCAAAGAAATTTGATACTAATGTGAAGTACATTTTGAAACATGATAAATCTAGATAGACTGAAAATGGTTTATGTGCAAGCATAATTTAAAACAGGGAAAAAGGAACAAAAAAGTATAGGAATATTTAAATAAAATATGATATATGGATATGATAGAATATTATTTCAGCAATTGAATATGATGTTTTAGAGCAATGTTACTAACCTAGGAATAAGAGACAGTATGCCCAGTCCCTTAAGACAGTTTCAAAAGTAGATGTAAACATGTTTTGAATGTGGATTACATAATTGGAATAAGCTTATTTCCTATCTGGTTCCTTGAATTCTGTGATGTTTGAGAGGAAAAAGAAAATCAATGCTGTTACTTTTTAGTCATGTTTTATTCTTAGGAAAATATACTGATAATTAAAAGGAAATATGAATGAACAGACTGAGCTATGTCCATAGGAGAAAAACACATTCTTTTAAAATATATGTGCTTATATATTCTAAACTCTTAAGCATCACTTTAAGAGTGTACTAAATGTAATTGTTCAATGGCACTTACTACTTACTTGTTCAATGGCACTTACTACTACATTGGCAAAAAATATAAATAAAAAATATAAATAAAACCCATGTCTAGACATGTTGCTAATTGAATGGTGATCTTTTTAAATTAGATATTTAAAACAGTATTCTATACATACCTGGTCATCTGGTTCCAAAGATCATTTCTTAAGAATAAAAAAGTTAATATGTTTTGACAAACTTCCAACAAATGGCTGTGTTAGTTTCTTTTTTTAATGTAATTGGTTATTCTAAATTACTTACTTAATTTATAGAATGATGTTGCTGTTTCATTCTTAAACTGCCATGTGAGTCTACTGCAAAGTTTCTCTCTCTCATCTCTTGTGGCATTTGAGTTGTGCAGCTCTGAAGCTGTGTCACATGCCTTATGGTTTAAAATACAAAAACAATATGTTATTTATTAGCCTCTTTTTTGTGCCCGTGTCTCTCAAAGTCAGTGGGATTCTGATGTTGTACTGTGCTATGTATACTTATGGCTAAAGTTTATCATCACTGCTTAATGATTCATTTAGAAAAGAAAATTCTGGCTGATATCACTTGACATCCTTACCAGCACTTTTGACTTTTTATTTTATAAGTGCTTCCTTTTTCAATTTGTTAAAATGATTCACTTGAGTAACTTTCAACATACTGCATATTTATTCGTAGTTTTCTCTAACATCTTGAAATGTCCCCTTTGTAGTTCAGTCTGTTAGGCGTTCATATTATTAGTTTTCTTTGGACCCAGGATGTAAATAAACCACTTCTTTAGATGTGGGCTTGGACAGAAGCCCTCTGTAGGACCTACCAGCTCTCCATGTTGTGAGCTAACAAGATTTTCCCCTACCAACTCTTCCCCTACCAACTCTTCCCCTACCAACTCTTATGTGCCACTTCTTTCTTAATCTTTTAGCATTGCGAACACTGAAAATGGAAAGGATCTTAAAGAAAAGCACAAAGATTAACTGTCTTGTAGAATACAGTAAGCCAGTTGCTTTGGAATGTTTTTGGTTAGAAAGGATAAGTGATTTATGTTTGATGCATGTGCTCAGGACTTTGGTGAAGTTACTAAACTTACACATGTGTATCTGTTCTATAGCTAATCCTGATATATTTCTTAGATATATACAGCCTTAAGTGTAATCAGACTACTTAAAAAATAATATACACTGTGGTATTTAAAAAGCATCACTGTAATTATATGGTAAGTTAGTTTTAAGACGCCT
This sequence comes from Mandrillus leucophaeus, assembly GCF_000951045.1. Lineage (NCBI taxonomy): Eukaryota > Metazoa > Chordata > Mammalia > Primates > Cercopithecidae > Mandrillus > Mandrillus leucophaeus. The sequence goes on from NW_012104310.1 coordinate 2,584,987, forward strand.
TAAATTATTTTCCCTTTTGTTTTCCAGCTGGAAAATTATTCATTGCACCTCTAATTATGGTTTTGGGATTGGCACTAGGGGCCATAGCGGTTGTAATCGGTAAGAAACACTTCATGTATCTGAGATTAGAATTATCTGAGGGCCATAGAGAGAATATGAGTGTAAATGTAATAATATGAATCAGTTATTAAATGGATATAATTTCTATTGTGTGCCTGCTTTAGATAGAGTACCAGCATATCATTTAAAAGTTCAGAGGAGTATGTTTCCTGTAGGATATGTTAGTATGAATTTTTCAGTCTATAAACATTGTGATTCATGTATCTTATAAAGCATTATTAACCCTTTTATGATACAAAGTTAATAGAATTAGTATCTTAGGGAAAAAGGCAAGTGGAATAGAACCCAAATTTTCTAATTCTGAGTTCAGGTTAAAGCATCAAGGAAAAGAAGTTCTAGTGCACCTTATGTGTTTCGTTTGGTCCCATAAAAGATGCCATGGATACAAACAGATAATCAGTGTGTATAGGAACATATTCCCAACATACACTTGAGCACTGACAAATAGAAAACCTTGCAGTGATTTGCTTTCATAGTTTTATTTATGCAAGTATATTAAAATACATATTTTAAAGCAGTGATTCTCAGACTCTAACATGCTTTAGAATATCCTCAAGGGCTGGATAAAACACAGATTGCTGGTTTCTATCTGCAGTTTCTGACTCAGTATATGGGAAAAGTCCATTGATTTTTATTTTTAAAAAGTTCCCAGGTGATACTCATGCAGCTGGTTCAAGGACCATACTTTGAGAACTATTGCTTTAATAATTTTAAGCTAAATGCTATAGATAAAGGCTGCTTTGATCATTGTTCCATATATTAGATTTTTTTTTTTGCTAAAAAAATGATTTTCATGTGTCAACTTCTGTTTAGCAAGTAATAAATGTGCAGGACAGAATTATAAAGCATCTGACATTTAAGTTCTTGCAATGTGAGTTAGGACATTATGAAATAGATATTATTATCTGTATTATACAGTTGAAGAAATTAAGACTTACTAGGACCTCATAAGTGGTAGAACTGGCAATCAAACCCAACATTTGGCTCCACAGCCTGTATTGTTAAGTGATACGCTATACTGCCTGAAACAAGTATGAGTATCATAGTGTGCAAATGATATGACTGTGGACAATAAAGGAGATTTAAACCAAAGTTTTGATATTTTGATAGGAATCATTATTATTAAACTGGTATCACTGAGGGTGCTAGAAGGGGAGAAAAGCTAAAGGGAAATATTAAAGAATGAAGTATGGTAGAAGTAAATACATTTCATAGCGTAGATGCCTTCCTCTTTTCATGTTCATAGATTGCAAACAAATAAACATGGATATTTTAAAATAGGAAAACCTAAATGCCTCTCATCCTAACTAACTTTAATTGTTTTATCCCTAGGTTTATTTGTATTTCCTATCTATTGCCTTTGTAAAAAACAGAGAAAACGATCACGGACAGGTATGCACTGGTAGCACGCGGATGATTTCATCCAGCTAAGCTGGTTGGAGTAGGAGCGATACCAAATGGTACACCCATCTGTGAGTCACATCTTGAAAAATACTGAGAGGAACCTTCTACCATCTCATCTCCCAGTGATTCTCCGTGGGCCACAATGCCTCTAGCTATGGTGCACTCCCAACATGGTATCCTGTCCTTTCCCTAAACAAATTGCTGCTGCTTTTAAAAAATGGTCACTTTCATAAACTATAAACATCTGTATCATAACTCTGACCTTTGTGGTTCTTGGAAGAAGACACTTTAAGAACCAGTTATCCTCAGAATTCTTCTGAGCACACCTCTTCTGAGAACTGCTTGGACTGTCTTTGAACTCTACACCTCCTTCCAGGCCATCTTGTGAGACTTGGTGTGAATAGCTGAAGTCCTATCTGTACCAACAAGCAAGGCCACTTTTCAGAAGATAAGAGTTCACTGAATGCACCTATTATAATCTGTGGCCCCAGCAGTATAATTTCTTTATCTTTCCAATGTTATAATTGCTAAAAGTCTCAATGTCCAAAAGGGAATGAATGAAAGTAAATTAATGAGAAGAATACTAAGTTACTGAAGTGTATATGTGTAGGGGTGTGAATGTGTGTGTATATAAATATGTATTAAAACTAGGCCCAGCAACCTTGTACTTACCCAGTTCCATACTGCTACACTATTTTTCCACATTTTTGTAGACCTGTTGAAAGATGATGGTTCCTTTGTGGACGTAATTTGGCAATGTATTAAATTAAAGTCAACGTAGACAACAGGCTATTTTGATGCTAAACTTTTCTATTTCTTGCTCTTTCTTTTTGTCACACAAACACAGAAATTTGTGCAATGTCACCCCAAGGAGTATTAAGCTTTGTAAACTGACAAAACTGGCTGCTTTTAGGAAATTCTCAAGATCCAAATACTCAATCTTTTTAAAAATCTTATATTTTGAAATACATGCTTCACTCTATAGATAGATCCTTCACATTGGGATTATTTAATCTCAAAAACAAATTTGCTGTAGAGAACTGCTTAAGCCTCTTTTAAAAAAATCCTATTCTGCTAATTTTTTTAACCAACTTGTAATTATAGATAATTCTGCTTTAGGTCAAGGTCTTACATCATTTAATATCCTAACCCTGTTCTCTCTTGCCTCCTCCTCTCTATTTTTATTTGTTCTCAAGGTTTTTCATAAAAACAAATACTAGTTTTGAAGGATTTTTTCTTACATTTAACTGCTCAAACATGTCATATTTTGGGGGGCATCTTCTTATGGAGGAGTTAGTTTGAAAACTTTTTATGTTCTTGAGTTTGTCCAATATCAGCTGCTTTTAGAGAAGGAAATAAAAAAGTGAAGGAAATATTTTCAGGAAGTGTTTCTAACCTACGGAAGCTTTAAAAATAAGAAATGGACAACTAGACTCTGATATGCCTTTGTTTTCATCACAAAAGTTCATCAGCAAACAGGAAAAAAAAAAAAGACCCCTAAAAAGCCTAAAGCTTTGAATTGTCTCCAAATTCTTAAAATTAGTCATCTGTCTTAGATGTACATTTGTCAGCAACCTTGTCTGATTTGAAATAGATGGTATGATAAAACATGCATTAACATGAGTAGTTTGTTTTTGTTGAGCTCCAGAGTGTAAGAATATTTTATTTTTATTTGACATAAAAAGTGAAGTTTACTTTCGTGAATAAGAAGCCAGCATGCTTTCATTCTTTCCAAATAACACAGAATAACTGTACTACAGTTTCTGGATTAGTTGTCTATTTCCACTTAGAGGAGTGTGTGACATTTATGGTTCGAGAATAGCATATTTCTAAAGCAGAATATAATACAAGAAATAGTGATGTCCTGGTTTCACAAACTTATCTTTTCATTCACCCATCCATCCATTTGACAGATATTTATTGAGTGCCTATTTTAGGTGTTCTAGTGTTAAGACTGAAGGAAGGAGAATTTCTAGCCTGTCATAAGAGTACTTAGGTTTTGTAAATTCATCTTTCCTGAACTTAGGCATTAGTTTGGCAATATGTGACTATGATGAACTCTAAACCTAGCTGATCTGTATATGTGTGATGTATATATGTCATATGTATGGTATATATGAAATATTCCCATAACTGCATATGAACACATATGCCATATACATATGTACCAACTGGCTGAATAACATACTCTTTGGTCTTGGATAATCTGTTTTCTAGGTTATGTATCTGTTATCTTTGGCCTACTCAGGGATTTTTATTTCTTTCTTTAAATAACTTATCTTTTGAACATATTTTTATATTATTTAGAAAACTTTCCAATATTCCTGTTACAAAGTGGTGTCTGTTTTCAGTGAAGGCTATTTCACCAATGCTTGAAGTAGTGTGCGCTGTGTTGCACAGGTTTTTCATTTTTCTATTGAGTAGATATTTTTAAATTAACATACACATTTTTCTCCTTAAAGGGTCATATCTATTAGGCCTTTCCCTGCTGGTAACTTAAAATGATTATTTGTGAATTTTTTACTAAGTTTCATCAAGATCTTTAAAAGAGAGAAGAAAATAAAAAGTATTATTTATACGTCAGTGCCAACTTTGAAGGTAAAACAATAGTAGTAACTTTTGGGAGAAATTCTAAAAACTACTTTAAAAAGAAACGTGCACATAAAATAAGTATCTTTCTATCCATGGCCTGTCATTTTATATGCTTTTATTGTAAATTTAATATATACTACTTTAAAAAATTGAACCATACAGAATTTATAAAATACAACTTTCTCTGCTTACCCCACCCCTTATTTTCTAGGGGTAACCACTGTTAATGGTTTGGTATGTGTCCTTGCAGACACTTTCTACAAATATACAAATAAGTGTGTTTGTGTATGTGTCTGTGTGTGTATTCATTTTATACAAATAGAAAAATATTCTTACTGTGCTACGACTCTTTGTCATTTTATTATATATCAGTAGATACCTTTCCGTAAGTGTTTAAATAGATTTACCTCATTCTTTTATAAATTACTGCATAATCCATTCTAGGGGTATACTTTAATTTATTGAATTAGTCCCCTGTTGAATGGACTACAAGATTATTTTCACTTCTGTATTACAAAGAAAGCAAGAGTGAAGACCCTTTTGCATATAATTTTGTCACCTTGCGTGAACATATCCATAAGATTGTATATTTGTTTTTTACAAGATCTTTGTAATAAACATTGTAATGTAATTTCAGGAGATGAGGTCATAGAAATAATATGAGACCCTTTTTTGGATAAAAAGAAAGATTGTACAGGAGTGCAGAATTTTTAAAGAAAATCATCTTTTGAAGGATAATTCCCTTTCTGCCTGATTAGCCAAATAAATACCTTGCCAAAACTTGCAATAGGAAATCATTTTTCAATAAAAATAAAATTTGAGGAGATGTCTGTCAGATAAAGATGAATTGACTTTCGGATTGCCTCATTTTAAAACTTGAGGGATTTAAATGAAATACTCAAGCCAAATTGGTGATACTTTTCACATTTTTAATAACACTATCCATTTTTGTGTATGTTGCTTGACAGAGGAACTTAATTATGCCATTGTGAAAAGTAGGATAGAATATGTTGGCAATTATAAATGCCCACAGCAATTCCCAGAAAAATAGATTGTGTATGATTTAGTGATTTGGTGGGATAATTATAAATCATGGAATAATGTATGTATGTGGAGTTAGAAGAGAGGGGTCAAACCTTTTGGTACAAGCAACATCGTGTTGCCACCACCTTGATTTTCTCATAGGTGCTATTGTATCCTAAGAGTAGAACAGACAAGAAAACAAAGATAATTAAACACAAGTCAGGTTACAATATGATATCTGTAATTGTACTTTCTCTGCTGTGGTATCAAGATTCAGTGGTGCTTGTCAGAAAATACCTTGTTCTGTGACACCCACTGTCTCTTGAGTCCCAAGGCTCCAACTGAGCCTTTATCTTTCAATCTTACCACCCAGGTATATGACCAACTGCTCTCCTAAAATACCTATGAACCACTGTAATCGTTTCCAGTCCCTGGTGCCCCTCCTCATCCTCATTTTTCTCCATACTTCTGCTATTCTAACTATTCCTCTTCACTGACGGAGAAGAGGAGAGACAGGAGGGGCCAAAAAACTCACTCTGGCATGTGCAAAGCATTAGCATTCCTTCCTGACCTTTGTCAAATGAGGGCACACCTGCCAAGACATCGATTCAGCTGCTCCCTTGTTAAATGAATTTTTTTTAACATTACACTTTTACACTGGCTGTTACATTTAGAGTTATGAAAAATTTAGTGGCCTCTATAAACTTAATTGGCATACTTTATTAAGTATAAAAACAAGAAAATTTATGCCAAAAAGCATTTTTAGATTTTGATTTTATAAGCAAGCTGCACATAAGCCTTAATGTGAGTCTTCACATTGGATTATATTTTCATTCTTCCATATTTGTGGCTGAAATCTCTCCCAACTATTGAAAGTGATCTTTCCCATGGTCTGCTTTATTGTTTTATGTTAATATCTGTTATAAACATAGCCTTAAAATTTTGTAATGCACTTTAAAGTACTTGTGCCATTTAAATAATGACAAAGTTAAAGCAATCAATGCATACATTTTAATGGAGACAATATACAATATACATATATTTCAATGGAGACAGTAGGATAACAGTGTTAGTTTAAAGAGTGTGTCATCTCTTTAAATTTGGAAGGAATCAGAAGCTAAAGATTTAAAACAAAACATACCTGAAGAAAAGTAGCAATTTCTGAAATTGTAGTAATCTTGGAATGGTTATCAGGACCCCAAACCTAGCAAATAATACTCACTAAGTGTCACCTAATATATCTACTTGGAATGTTTGTTTAAAATATTGAGTTAATTCCTACTGAAAATTTTAACTGCAGTTTCATAATTCATGAGTTCTGTAAAAGAAATCTCCCTGACTAAAAATATGATCAATCAAAACTACCAGTTTTGCACACCAATCCCAAGTTTAAGCATATTTTGTATTTAAAGTTATTATAATTTAATTATGATACTGTCCCCCCTAATATGGAAAATAAGTTATAAAATTCTTTTTTTTTTTTTTTTTTTTTTTTTGAGACCGGGGTTCTCTCCATGTTGCCCAGGCTGGTCTCGAACTCTTGGACTCAAGCGATCCCTCCTCCTTTGCCTCTGGAGTAGCTGGGATTACAAGCATGCACCTACTATGCCTGTCTTCAAAATCACATTGTTAATTTGTATAGCCACAATTATTAATTTGATAAAACAAATCAGAGTTCCAAAGTTTGGGGAGTATTTTAAGATTGTGAAATGTTACCTTTTGGATGCAAACCAGTGATACAAACATTTAAAGAGAGAATAACAGTGGGACTCCTTTGTAACTGTAATTTTGAAAATAGAACAAATACACATTTCATAGCCAAAAATTGGGTGGGACTTCTATTGTTACTATTTGTAAGGCTGGAACTTTAGTTGACTTCTTCCAAATCCAAGAAACAGAGTCACAGTAGTGAGACTATTCTCATTGCTACTTTGGAGCATTAGCTGAAGCGTTACTATATCACATACCTTACAAAATCCCTATACATATTGCCAGTTTTAAAATAATGTAATTATGCATGTTACAAACTATATATATCTTTTCGGCTAAAGAACTATTTCAGAATAACAATATGAATGTAAAAGGCAATAATTTTTTTAATACACAAAACATTGCCATTGCCTTTTTTTTGTCACTTCCTTTTTTCTTTTAAAAATTTTCATTTGGTGTATCTAACTTTGTATCACTTAAATTATTCAGACTTACTAACACAAGAAATACTTTTTTTCAGTTCTGTGCTATAATGTGTCACTCTATTCCATTATTAATACTAAATGACTTTCCTTGTGAAATGATACCCACATACTTCACCATCGAGCTCCTTTTTCTCTTAAATTTCCTAATTATCTTGATTTTTGCCTTTTCAGTCTTCTTCACATCTTGGCCAAGTGTGGGATAAATTCTGTCTCGCCCTTAACTCCTTTCACTGTAATGAAATGAATTCAACAAAGAACGCACTCCAGAATTTAGCTCTGGTAGTGAGCATAATTTACCTTGGCTTATTTTATCGGTAAATGGAAATGTATCAGGAGTGCCTGGAACACTTTTCCTCTTGATAGGAGTTGGAGAACACTGCCTAGCCCTCTGCCAAGAAGTAAGTCAAGCGAATGAAGATACCAGTTGGATCAGAGGGCCTAATAATACTCTAAAACCAAGCTTCAGAAATTGCTTCGTGACTGTTGTAAGATCAATATTGTGTTTGCATATTAGTTGGACAGAAAGTATGTGTGGACATTCATCCAACCTGACCCCAGGTCATTCATTCTTCATCCAAAAAGGGTTATAGGTATGGTTTATGGTCTTTGTTTCAGCAAAAAGTCCTACAGCTTGGACTTGGGGTGGATTTACATAGTGTAGCATTTGTATATAAGATTCAGTCATGGATTCATACTCTGTGAACATTGTTAGATTTTTGATAATCTAAAGTAGATCACATTGAATGTAACTGATATTAATCCTATTCTAGAGAAAACATTTGTCATTTGCAAGTGTTTGACTTTTTTATTGATATGATTTAGATATAAGTCACAATGTATTTAGTATAGATTCAGTACATAACAGAAAAGAACAAGGGAGAGGCAGACTTGAGTGTTAAAGGACCCCAGAAATTGCTGAAATGTCCTTTTAGATTCTTGTGACTGGCAAGCTATGCTGTCATTGGTTCTCTGCAAATTTGTGATGTGTTCACCTCACCATGTCCCAGCTTGGGAAGTATTATTAGTAATCCAATCAAATTCTTAAAAATAGCACTTTTGTGAATGTATTACTTCTTCAATATCCCAATATATCTGTATTGTTTCAAGCCACTAGTATCTAAATATTTGATATAAATATCTAAATTCTTTCATTTTATAGAAAATTAGCATGCTTTATATTTCTTTATAATGAAAATTTTAGATAAAGCATCATAATTTCATTATCAGCAGACAACAAACCCTTCTAAGACCCATTTTTTAAGTGTCATATGGCAACTCCTCAATAACTTTTATTATTCGATCATTTTCATCACAATTACAATCCTCTAGATGGTATTTTAAAAAGTAGACCAACTTTATATTTCATATGACACAGAATAATTAGTTTGTGTGTATGTGTGTGTGTGTGTGTGTGTATATACATATAAAACCATTTACCTTGACCAAGGACAATGTTACAGATTTTTAATATGAAAATTAATTGACAATTTTGTTCCTTTTAGAAGCAATTATTAACATAGTAATTAGTAAATTCTGAGAGATGACAGAAATGATTTTCTATAGAAGGAACACAACAGTGATGTTAAAATATTAACGAACTAGTTGTTTTGATTCTATTTTAAACAAAATTGTAAGGCATTTTTATGAAACAAATATATTTATATCAATGTATATTTCAAAACTGTGGACAATTAAATTATTCATTCTTTTCCCAAATAGAGTAAAATAATAAAGAGAAAAAAATTGAGTGTTTATCTGTTATTACTGTATATTCAGAAATTACAGTTTTAAGGAATTATTGCCATCTTTTACTTAAATATCAGAATATATTCCATTTTAATTATATTCTCCTTAACAATAGAAAATTAGAAGAAATGTCTTGATTATAAGATGAATAGTAATTTGTACCAGATCTTGTCCATCATTTCATTAGATTGCCTATTTTTAGTTTTCTATAAAATTTGTTGCCATTTTCCAAATAAAGTTATAATATTTTTCAAGTTTAAAATGGGCCTGGTTGAAAAGAGATGTCATTGATTCTTTTTAATGATATTGGAAAATATTTATGCAATTTTATTTTTTAGCTTTTTCTCTATTTCATTAGTTATACTATTAACTTTGATAATCACAAAACTATGTGGAAGAAATCATTCTGAATATATTTTATGAAAGAGGGGGTAGAGTAAATTTTTTTTTAATTAGACAATGTTGATATGTGGAAATCTCTCAAAAGAAATTGCAAAGGAAAAATTCTGTTGAGATGAAATGTTAGGAAATAAGGAGTATCTTAAAAACCTGATTTCTTACACTTTTTAGAGCAATCAACTTATTTCCAAATGATTATTTCATGCTGTTGGTTCCATGAATTGTGTTTTTAGCATAGTATATACTTTTCTTCCACGTTAGCATTTACACTCTGATTGCTGAAAGTAAAGGAAGAAGTTGGTGAATAAAAGCCAGGGAAACTGGATTTATTCTCTTTTTCCGATAGCACTAATGTATAATCCCTTTAACCTTCCATATGGTGCTTTGTGTGATGAGTATATAACATTTATATATGTTAATAGTGCCTTATTTTTTTCACTTGACTTTATTTCTTATCTAAAGAGCCATATATTTTTTGTGAGTGTTCTTTGGTCCCTCTATTTAAAGTGCTAAGGAGACAGCGTATCTTTAGGGTTGTATATAGGCTGCATTTGCTACCTTAATCTACTGAATTATCTCTAGAACAGCAGGTTAGCCAATGTATTTTTCCTAAATTCATTGTTCATTTTTAAGCTAATCTATACAAATGGATATTAAACACCAGAAATTAAAGCCATTAAAATTGAACTGTACTTTAAAACCATAACAAATGCTAATTAAGTTTAGAACAGGAGTTGAAATGACTCTCAGTTTTATCTATAGCTCCAATTAGGACAAAATTACCAAAAGCATTAAAAATAAAAGTAACTGTATGGTACTTCAGGAATTTGACCAGTTCCTTACAACTTATTCTTGGCAATATTTTGTCAGTAATATACTTTCATACAGATGCTGGAGAACCATGGTGTCCGCAATTTACATGTTATTCATTCCCAGTGAGCTTTATCAACATCAAGCCTTTTTGTATAATATGTTATTTTGCTCTTCTTGATCTGTGCCTTTTGTTTTAGCTTTATACAAAATGCTAGGTTTGTTATATTCTTTATGTATCATATATAATTCAACTTTTCCTGATGAATGTATGCTGAATAATTAAAATAAACCATGTGCTTAGAAAAGACAAACACAGGTTGTATATGCAGATATGTGTAAATATTTGACAAAGAAAAAGGAAAAGAATCTTCCTGCCAACAGGTAGGTCCTGCTGGACAGGACCTGAACATTAAGAGATTTTTTTTTTTAAGCAGTGAAATTTAAAAATCTATTACCTCAAGAATTTTCAGTCAATGTGTCAATGTACTGCTCCTTCTTAGTAAGTACAGTCTCTCGTGCTGCTGGCAGTAGAACCAACCCAAGTGTCAGATCACACAAATTTTAGGGACAAGTCTTTCAAAAGACGGACACCTTGTGATATTTCGGAGTCTAATTTCGGACTTTTCATAATGTCTCAATGACCTTTTGTTGTGGTTGGGCTTTTATAAAAAATTATTTTTGGTTGGTTGCTTTAGAATGGAAGAGTAATCTTAATTATGAAGTCAGATGCATGGAAGAATATAAAGACACTCAAATGAAAACTATAATGGTTTTCAAACTATTTTGATTGTCATCGTACGAGCTATTGTATGGATTACTGTGGAGTGCTGTTTACCGCATGATGTGTGCAATACATCGTGCAATGTTATTTAGCAATGCGTAATAAAAGTTTTTAAAAGAGAAAATTCTTGTCTTTTTTTCCAATAGATTTGAATTTTTTAAAAAATTAAAAAATAAAATTTGACAGCAACAAAACTATCATGCCTAGAGTTACTGGAGTAATTTCTACATTGGATTCTAGAAATGGAGGAGCAGGAATGAACCAAGGGTGTGCTTTGGGGAAGGTGGATTGCGTTGTGTTGCTGTGGCATGTTTTGGGGAAAGAGCACAGAATAGTGAAGATCAGTGCGAATATTCTGCATGAGGCATGAAAAAGAAGCAAAGAGTGTGGAAGTAAGAGATTAGCTTAGGGTGGTCATTACTCTCTATAGCAAGGGGGCTATACAGGGATGGGAAAGCGGAAACCACTAAACTGCTAAAGCCAAATATATATGCCTACTCTATAACCTAGCAATTATTTTCCTGGATCTGTCACTAAGGAAAGAATGGCCTTTGTTGACCAAAGGGTAAGTACAAGAATTTTCCTCAACAGTAAAATCATGAACATGTTGTACTATATTCATAGAATGGAATATTATAGAACAATTGGAATGAAAATAATCTTAATTTCTAAAAATTAGAGCAATCCATGCAAAAATACAGCTGACTCTCACAGATACTATGTTAAGCAGATGAAGCCAGGCACAATAGAGTATATATATTGTAGGATCACATTTATATGATGATCTAAAACAGACAAAACTGATCAATGATAATAGAAGTCAGAACAGTGATTACTTTTGGGGTGGGTATTATTGACTGGTAAGGAAAATAAAAAATCTACAATTATAGAAATAGTCTGTTACTTCATGAGGGTGTTATTTGGGAGGCTGAGGCAGGCAGATCATGAGTTCAGGAGCTCAAGGGCATCCTGGCTAACATAGTGAAACCCTGTCTCTCCTAAAAATACAAAACAAAAAATTAGCCAGGCATGGTAGTGTGCACCTGTAGTACCAGCTACTTGGGAGGCTGAGACAGGAGAATCGCTTGAACCCGAGAGTTAGAGGTTGCAGTGAGCCGAGATCGCGCCACTACACTCCAGCCTAGGCGACAAAGCCAGACTCAGTCTCAAAAAAAAAAAAAAATCTGGATCGGGCGCAGTGGCTCAAGCCTGTAATCCCAGCACTTTGTGAGGCCAAGGCAAGCAGGTCACCGGAGATCAGGAATTCAAGACGAATCTGGCCAACATGGGGAACCTGTCTCTACTAAAAATACAAAAATTAGCCAGGCGTGGGGCGGGTGCCTGTAATCCCAGCTACTCGGGAGGATGAGGCAGGAGAATCCCTTGAACCCAGGAGGCAGAGGTTGCAGTGAGTGGAGATTGCACCACAGCACTCCAGCATGGGCAACGGGAAACTCTGTCTAAAAAAAAAAGAAAAAAGAAAATCTGGAATGTATTTTATACTTCCATTTTAAAAATTAGTGGAGCAAAAAAGATACTACATTGTCTTTCTTGAGTCACTAAAATCCTTTGAAAACATGATGTTAACCTTTCAAATGGCATATATTTTAGCTATTTATAGTTTCCTGCTATCAGCAGACTACAGTGAAAATTCTTGAACAAAAATCTTGAGATAAACCCTTAGTAATGGACTTGCAAGGTCAAATTCTGAAAACAATTATGAAGCATGTGCTCCCACATATATCCAAATGATACCATTTCAAGTTGATGCAAATTTATGCTCCCATCACCAGTTTACAAGAGTATTTATTTCATTTCATTTTCACTAAAACTATTTTATCTCTTTTTAAAAAATACTTGCCAATTTGACAGGTAAAAAATGGCATCTAATCTTTTTAAATCAGACACACACACACAAACACACAGTGCCAAATGTGTTTTCTAAATTAACTTTTCCTTAAATCCATTTGCATTTAGTTCCTTTCATGGTAATAAGCCCTCATAATTTCCTTCTGTTTTCCTATATTTCCAAGCCCCAAGCTGCTATGTTTAAATACAAAAATGGTGATATCTTTTTATTATAGCTACAGTTGCCAACACACACATACATAGAACAGCAGAGACGTATTTAACTTACACAACTTACCACAAATATGTGTCATGACATATGCTCCAACATAAACATGAGATGGGAATCACGAATCTCCTGCTTCTTCTGGCGTCCTGGTGGCAGAGTACCACTTCCAGTGTTGAGCAGGCCGAATGGGATTCTGGCATTTAATAGTGTTTATCAAACTACATACCCCCTTATTTTGAGCCAATTATGTCATCTGGTACACAACAATTTTTTCTAATGCCTTTAATGTAGCTGGAATAGTCCATTGAAAGATGATGAGTCAGTCACCAATGGAGCCCCTGCTTAGGGAGTTTCTTACTCACCCTTGCCCAATACTGTGCTCCACATACTTGTTAATTAAATGTATATTTCAATAAGGAGACTGGTATTGAAAGTGAAATGGTTAGATTATTAAAAATGAAACTCCTGATAGGCCCGGTTTTAACTCTCAAATCACAATTAAGGTAGGTTTGTGAAGAAGGTAAGAGCTCTGACGCTAGGCTCCTGTATTTAAACCCCAAGTGGGCTTCTTTCAGGCTATATAACCTTGGGTATGTTACTTAACCTCTCTGTGACTCAGTTTTCTGTAAATTGGGAATAACAGTGCAATGCCTCCAAGGTTAGTTGTGAGGATTAACTGAGTTTTAATACATGTTTAAGCACTTAAAATAATGCCTTGCTCTTAACAAGCTTTCAGTAAATGTTAGTTCTTGTTAGTGACCGTGCTTCATTTTAAACATGTTGGCCAACACAAAATGATTCATTGATGTCAGTTACAAGTAGTGCAGAATACTGGCTTGGTATCACTCCTAGACATTGTGTCAGGGCTGTGATATGAAGCATTCTAAAAGGCAAATTATTTTAATGGATAATGCTTAACATGTACATTTCTAGAGTAGCATGTTGGTTAAATATGAAGTTTTGCTCAAAGAGTCAATTATCATATGTTAGCTGACATCTATTGTTCTGTCCTCTGAGTAATTCTGTCTTACCCACCCAACCATGTTGTTCATTAGGAAGCTGCCATCTTTTCTCATGCTCCTCCCATCAATGATACCAATTGGTTCACAGTGGGACACCCAAGTCAAGTTAAGCCAATTAATCCACTCCCTAGGATTTTTGAACTTGAGACAATAAAAAGCCTGTCTCTGTCCCCTTTTAATGATGTAGCTGTGAAATATGAGCTTGGAAGCTTCCAGAAGCTATGTTTCTGCCACCTACAAGAGATAGTCATGTGACTAAAGTAATTCACTTAAAGCCAAGGAATGACAAAGATTGCCAACAAACACCAGAAACTGGAAGAGACAGGGAAGGATTCTCCTCTAGAACTGTCAGAAAGAGCATGACCCTGCCAACATCTTGATTTCAGACTTCTAGCCTGCAGAACTGTGAGACAACACATTTCTCTTCTTTCAACGCCCTCAGTTTAGAATGAAGCTGCTGACAGAGAGAATGTGAGATGAAGCTGGAACAATCCTGGCAGCATTCTCAAGAATCTCCATCATCCCAGAGACCTTATTGTTCCTCTGTTTTTTCCAAGCATTTGGTTATGTGAGCTAGGGCCTGGGTTCTTTTTCCCATAGGCCTCACAACAAGCTTCTCTGGCCTTCTACCAATATGGTGGCTGAATTCTGAGAGCAACATCCCAAATAGCCTGGAAATTGAAGCTACCATTTGCTTTTCTCTCTCTTTTTTTATTTTTATTTTTATTTATTTATTTATTTATTTTTGAGGCAGAGTCTTTGCTCTCTCGCCCAGGCTGGAGTGCAGTGGTACGATCTCAGCTCACCGCAAGCTCTGCCTCCCGGGGTTCACGCCATTCTCCTGCCTCAGCCTCCCGAGTGGCTGGGACTACAGGCGCCTGCCACCAGGCCCAGCTAATTTTTTTTTTTTTTTTTTTTTTTTTTTTTTTTGTATTTTTAGTAGAGACGAGGTTTCACTATGGTGTTAGCCAGGATGATATCGATCTCCTGACCTTGTAATCCACCTGCCTCGGCCTCCCAAAGTGCTGGGATTACAGGCGTGAGCCACTGCACCCGGCCAAAGCTACCATTTTCTTAAAGCCTGGACCCAAAAACTGGTACCACACCATGGAAACAGTCACAGCAGATCATGAAACTTGTCCCTGTCTCCTGACCTATAGAGACTGACTCTCTGAGGCACAGTTGCCATTTATTCATGGAACAAATATTTTTTGAGTTCCTACTACATGCCAGACACTATAAGTCATGGTTATAGATCAGTGAACAAGACACAAAAAATGTCTGCCATAAGAAGGTTACATTCTAGTACAGGAAACAGACAAATAAGCTAAATAAGTAAATCATAGGAGTGAAGGGAGAAAAATAAAGCAGGGGAAAATGACAGATAGTGGGGGTAAAAGGGCATGGGCTTCTGGGAAGGTAAAGTTTGAGCAAAAGTATGAGAGAGACGAGAGAGCTGTATTGATGAGCTAACAGGGCATTCTAGGCAGAGCAAACAGCAGAGACAAGGGCTCAGAAAGGCAAGACTCCAGAGTAAGCTGGAATAGAAGGAGAGGAGAGGAGGATAAACAGAGAGGTGGGGGCAGTGCTGCAAATGCAGGTGAGTAATTATGGTGCATTTGCATTCAGTTTGAGTGAGAGGAAAAGTCCACTGAAGTTTGTAGGCAGAAGGGTGATATGGCCATCCCTAAGTCCCAACAGGATCATTCTGGCTGCTGCAATGAGACTAGAGTGAAGCAAATGGACAGAAGAAAAAGGTACAGATCAGCTGGCCAGAGGGACAGCTCCAAAATAAATAATGGCCGTATTCTTCTTCACACAGCTGAACTTCTCCCCATCTTCACTAGTGAAAACCAAATCACTTCCTTGGTAATAGTTTACTTTTTCTCTGTATTCATTCAATAAATGCTATTGAGCACCCATAGGAGGATGCCCATGTTGTCATGGATCCCCAAAAGAGAATGGCAAATCTCTGTGTGAGAGTCAAACTCACAATTTTTTCAAAATTCTCAAAAGCTGGTCCAGAAAAAAGTTACACAGCTATTTTACGCTTAACCAAAAATAGTTTAGTGGACTTCGGCATTCAAACCTTCAGATATGTGAGGGTGAGAAGTTCAACCTTTGGGGCATGGATTTGAGATGCCCAAGACAAAAAGCTGGAGTTCGTCCTGTCTGGCTACCTTTCACCCAACCTAGCTCAATCTATCATCAGCCCTCTCAATTATCTCTCCTAAATAACTTCTCTCTATTCACACCTTCACCCCTTAATTCAGATTGTCCTTATTTCTTACTCAGATAATAGCAAGCATTGGGATTCTTGCCTTCAGGTTTCCCTTCTGTTTTGTCCATGCCTGTGATGTGACTGGCCATAGGCACTGTCCACTGCATCCTTCACAGTGCTATTAGGGTGATGCTACAAAAAACAATCTGACTTTATCACTTCTGTCTCAGGATGGGGTTTTCTGAGAAGCAGATTCCTAAATGGAAATTTGCATGCCGGACGTTTATTGCTAAGGTTTACTGCCCATCTAGGAAGGAGTGAAATAAACAGGATTGGGCAGAGAGAGAAACAAGACTGCAATGAAGTCCCCACACAGGCCTGAGCTCATCAGTCATAACCTATCGCCGGAAGCTGGGAAGGCCCTGCAGAGAGTTGTCCCAAATTGAAATGAGGGTAAGTCTTAACACTCTGCATAGATCAGTCATCGAATGGGAGCTGCCCTTGGGAGCATGACTTTGGGAGGAGGTGACTCTTTCAGCTGAGAACACTCCAGAGTGGGTTCAGCTTAGAACTCTCAGTCACCAACACTCTCAGGCTGGGCAGTGAATGAATCAGCCCTGGGAGTGGGTGGTTGGGATGAGACAGAGTAGCTTGGGGCAGGAGGAGGGCGTGGGGAAAGGTAAGGGGTGCAGGTGGAACCTGGATAGCATGTTCCAAGTTACCTTTCCAGTCCTCGCGCACCATTGAGACATTGGGATCCCCCAACCCCTGACATTAAACGGAACTCTTCCTTCCACCATGCTCTATTAATATGATCAACAACAGATTGGTTATCTATTTTTGCTTATATTATGCATGAGGCCTTCTAGCAAGAATGTGAATTCCCTGAGGTCAGGGATCATGCTCTATTCATTTTTGGATCCCCTGCACCATCTATGGTAACTGGCAGGTACATCATAGGCATTGAAATGTTTGAGGAACAAATTATAAAACTATAAAGCAAAAATGTTTTATAAGAGATGTGCCCAAGACACCTCAACTTCAGAATGATGAAGCCAGGGATTCCAACTCCGGAGTTGAAAGTGCACTAGGTTAGAACCAGTGGAGGAGCAGGAAATGGGAAGAACACGAGGCTGGAAATGGGAAACCTTAGTTCCAGCCTCGGTTCTCATCCTCCAACTGGCACGCTAACTTGCCCTCTCTGGGCTTCCTCGGTTTCTTATTCCTTATATTGTAGGTCTTGTTATGGATAATTTCAAAACAAACATTTATCTAGCGCCTACTGTGTGTTCACATAGTCTGTCCACGTGTATGTAATCCTTACAAACCCTCTGTAGTGTTATTAGTATCCTCATTTTATAAACAATGTGGGAAAGAAAAAAACAAAGCTAAACCCAGCTAAACTAAAAATAAATAAATAAATAAAATTTTAAAAAGTACAGTTCAATGGTTTGTTTGAGGTCACACAGCAAAGTCTCAAATCAAACTCAAGTCTCCTGCTTGCCAGCCTGCGGTTCCTGCCCTGGGAAAATTCTGTTGTCTCTTAAGCAAATAATAAGTAAGGGAAGAGAGAGATGCCCTTTCACAACTGCAAAATTCTCTCCTCTCCAATTTCCAGCTCCCATCACCAACAACGAAAACAAAAACAAATCCGGATTGCCTTTGTCCACAGTATAGAGGGCGAGGGCGAGGGCGAGGGCGAGGGCGAGGGCGAGGGCGAGGGCGAGGGCGAGGGCGAGGGCGTCGGCGGGGCTGCAGCCTCCACACAGAGACCGCTGATGGCTCCGCGCCGCTCAGTTGATCCCTTCCCAGCGCACGGAGCAGGAGACTCAAGGCCCACTGCCCATGGCTGCGAAAACCTTCCTTCGGGAAACCGGAGCTGGTGCACGCGGGCATCTTCGTCCCCCGCAGCCCCGGCACGCAGAGGGCGGCGGCCTGTGGTCCAGAGCAGTTGTGCTGCCTGCCGGGCGGGGGCTGCTCTGGGTCTGGGTGCACCGAGAGGAGCGCGGAGTGAAGCGCACGGTGCACACTGCGGGACGCTGCTTGTCACCTCCCTGCCCCTGTTCGGAGCACAGTCCCGGGAGGGCAGATGTCCCCTGGGAAGATGCGCGAGGAAAGCGACTGGGAGGCAGCAAGCAGCATCCGCTCGTGGGCAACACGACCCGAGGCTGTCTCCATTACCTGCGTGCTGAAAGCATAAAAGCTTTTTCTTTTTTTGAGGAAGTAAATGTATGAGTTAAATTAAAGTACTTTGGCAGGGGTTAGAAAACAGTTTTCCTCAGTGTCCTGATGACATCGTCCATCTGCCAGTTCATTTTTCATAAACCTGCTGATACATTTTCTACATCTCATTAAAAAGGTAACCCAAAAGAAAAGGAATGGAAGGAGAAGGAGATGAAATGGAGAGAGAAAGGAAAGACAAAATGAAGAGAAAATTTTAAAAAATAGGCTAGGAAAGAGGGTCCACCAGGAGGAGCCCTGGGGATGGGGTGGGGACGAAAAGTGGCAAGAACTTCAGCTGACTGGGTTCCTTTAACGAGTAGAAACCTGCAGGGTTGTGTGTGATTTTCCTGGAAAATCCTCACAACCTTATGAGTTAAACATTATTCCCATTTCAGAAATGAGGAAAGTGAAGTCAGGACAGAGTTGCATCATCAAGCTGATTTGAATACCAAGGGCAAGTTTTTTCCCACTGCATCAGGGTGTCCTGATCCGTTTTAAACTACTAGAATCACCATTGTTGCATTATTTATTAGCCTTGAGAGAGACTGAATAACCTCCCCCCATCACAGAGTCTGCAAGGACAGAGGTGTGATCTAAACCTGGGCCTGGGAGCCCTGAGCTATCCGGCTAGACTGCTTCTCAGAGCCCTTCTCTTGTTAACCAGGGACTCTCAGGCAGGGTACCCAAACTGTCCTTTGACATCTGCAACTCTAAAAGAGTAATTGGAAACTGGGTAATAATAACAAAACAGGTATGAAGTTTTTGTTCCCATAAAATGAGACCGTGTATCTGAAAGTACATAGTACAATACGAGTTATTTTCTTTCTGGCATTCAATTCATTGAAAGTTTATTCAATATGACTTAATTCAGTTGATTAGTAGTAGTAGTAAGCATGTTCAGGGCTCCTCCTGTGTTATTAGACCTACCCTGTATGTGCAGTTTGGTGAAGGCTGGACTCCAATCCTGGGATTGTGGAGCGTACTAGGCAAAGATTTAGGACAAATGGATTCGTATCTTGAATTCTTACATTAATTTTCTCTGTGATATTGGCATAGCCACATACCTTCCCAGACTTTGATCTAAAATCAAGGAGTGCAAGGGTAATGTCTAAGATCTCTTTCAGCAATTAAATGTTGGTCCATGTAACCTATATTTAAAGTTAGTTCCAATTGTTCAGTTCTGTTATTTCTCTAACCCAGACAGGACCTGTCAAGAGGCCGTGCATCTGCATACTCCTATAGACTGAGTCTCTACCTCCTCCTCCTCCTCCTAACTCCTACTTCTTCATCATCCACAGCCCCAACGTTTTCTCCTGCTAGATGCCATCCTGCCGGTACCATCCAGGGTGCATCACCATGGCCCCCTCTATTAAGGACTCTTTGTAAGTCACGACTGAGTAAGGCACTTGTATTCGTTTTCTAGGGTAGAAGTAGCAAAATACCACAAACTGGGTGGGTTAAAACAACAAACTTATTCTCTCATAGAGAGGTCTAACGTCTGAAATCAAAGTGTCAGCAGCACTGTTTCCTTCTGGAGGCTCTGAAGGAGACTCTGTTTTTTGTCTCTCTCCTCGCTTCTGGTGGTTGCCAGCAATTCACGGCATTCTTTGACTTGCTGTATCTTCACTTCAGTCATTGGATTTAGGACCCAGCCTTATCCAGTGTCATCTTTGGGGCAGAAATGTGTTCTCTCTAAATTCATATGTTGAAGTACTAATCCCCACAACCACAGGCTGTGACTGTATTTGGAGATAGAATCTTAACAGAGGTAATTAAGGTATAATGAGGTCATATGGGTGGGCCCTTACCCAATATGACTGGCATCCTCATAAGAGGAGACTGGAACACAGGCATACGCAGAGGAAAGGTTATGCTGAAGACATAGAGAAAAGATGGCCAACTGCAAGCCAAGGAGAGAGGTCTCAGAGGAAATCAACCCTGCTTACACCTTGATCTTGGACTTCTAGCCTTCAGAACTGTGAGAAAATAACTTTCTATTGTTTAAGTCCCTCCCACCCCAGGTCTGTGGTACCTTGTTATGACAGCCCTAACAAAGGAATACAGACCTTGACTTAAATACTACAATGACATTCACAAACAACCTACTTCAAATAAAGTCACATTCTGAGGTTCCAAGAAAACATTAACTTTTGGGAAGACACCATTCAACCCATTACAGCACTTTTCACAGTTTCCTCAAGGTCTTTGTGTTCCTCCAAGGCAGGGACAATTATTCCTAGCATGGCACAAGTCCTGGCCCTTAATCTGTGCTCTACAAAGGGGGAAGGAAGAAAGGAAGTAAAAAGTAAAAGAAAAGAAAGAGAGTAATAACAGGAAAGAGAGAGGAAGGAAAGGGGAAAAAAGGAAGGAACGCTGCATGCTTTCCTAGTTTCCTTGTTTCAATAACATCCTTCAAAACAAAATACTGTTCTTCTTGAGCAAAAG
Source organism: Mandrillus leucophaeus (assembly GCF_000951045.1). Taxonomy (NCBI): domain Eukaryota; kingdom Metazoa; phylum Chordata; class Mammalia; order Primates; family Cercopithecidae; genus Mandrillus; species Mandrillus leucophaeus. Next base: position 2,606,048 of record NW_012104310.1, read on the forward strand.
ATTTCTTAAAGCATCTTTGAATTTCTGTATGCAATTTACTTTGAAACATGCAAAGGAAAGAAATAAGGGAAACGTGATAACATCCTGTTGCCTCATTTCTGGCCCTGAAAAACACTTCCAAGGGGTTACCTGATTAAATATAATACACTCAGTTACATTTTAATTTCAGATAGACAAGCAGTAATTTTTAGCATAAGTATGTCCTAAATGTGAGATATATGTATGTGTGTGTGTGTATATATATACACACATATATTTACACATGTACACTAGACATAATAGAAAGAACATAGACATTGGGCCTATACAAATTTAGGCTCCAATTTTTACTACCTTTTAGCTCAGGGACCTGGGGCAAGGTACTTAATCTGTTTGTATGTCAGATTCTTCATCTATAAAATTATAATAGACTTATGGGAAAGGGTTGTTGTGACTTTAAAATGTCTGGTATGTGGTGCTTCCGTAACTAGAACAGTGTCTAATACATAGTAATCAATGACTCAACAAATATTTTTGAAGGAATGAAAGAACACATTCCCTTCTTCCCTATATGGAATTCCCTGGAGTATTGGGACAGCCAACCCCACAATAGCAGGGGCCCTAGGACAGGCCACAGCACTGTCCAGGGAGCACCCCAGCCTTCCATGTTAGAAAACCCACTCCACATCCACTGTTCCTCAGAATAATCTGGTTTTAGGATGCAGGGGACATACAACTAATTTGATACAGGCAGAGTTTTCCTTCTAGAAAATGTATGTGTTTTTATTACAGAACAAAGTCAACAACATCTTACACTAAAATTCAAAAGTCTTTAAACCTTAGGGAACCTATTTCCATATGTATTGCATTGAATTTAAAGGCACACTCCTATTTGTGAAGGGGATTCTAACTAATTTAAATGGACCTAAATAGTTTTTAAATAGCGGTATAAGCAGATTCTATCTTATTAGAAAATCATTTGAGCAGCACATTTATTTCTTAGAGCTGGAATCAAGTCCTTCTGTCTCCTTCTACAGTATGCATTTTTATGTAATCATTTGGTAATAGTGAAAAATATCTTAAAAGCGCATTGTTTCTTGACAGAAGGCTATTTCTTTTCGGAAATAAAAATCATTGTAAAAGACGATGTTTATTCTTAACGTTACGATTGAAACTAGGGGTTTTGTTCTTGACTTACTTCCTAATCAAGAAACTTACATCATATAAATAAGGTGGTCTGGGTAGTGAAATGGACATTGAGTCAGGAGTCGAAAAGCCTGGTTTCTATTGCCTCCTCCTGGGTGCTGCGGCCTTGGACCAGGTGCTCAACCCTGTAGCCAGATTTCCTTCCCTTGACTATAAGGGGAACCAGCTTTCTCATATACTTATAGCATACTATATAACCAAGAATGTGCAATAAAATCAAACTACAGCAATTATAATCCTCTTTTACAATTTTATAAAGTTAAATTTTGCTTTAATAACTATACAATGGGAATAAGTGTACTTTGGATACCATTCATGTAGGAAGACCAAAGTAGTATTCAATGAATGGAAACTCCCTTCCCCCTTCCGTCAAGCAAATGACTCTTCACCCAGAAAATGTTATTGACAACTGCTGGGTTATAATTGTGACCTCAAATTAATATGCTTCCCATACTGGCCATTAATTCAACATTGGATGAACACATATTAGCTTGCCAATTTAGAATGTTGTTTTGCTCGGTTAGACATGATTTCATACCTTAAGACTTTTTAAGGCTTATATTTTTTAGCCTATCTACTATTTAAATTGGGTACAGGAAGTGCCAGTTTAAGGAGGACAGCTCCAAGAAATGGTCCAGGCATTTCATGAGGGAGATTGGATGATATTCCCCTCAACCAGCGGCACAGAGGCCCTTTCAATGCCTAGAAATAGATCTCTTATTGAGCCTCTGTTTATCTCCTCTGACCATAAAAAGCAGCTGGCTCTGCAGGAAAGGCTGGCGGCTGCAATTAACTCCAGGAGGCCAGAAGCCGGAATCCTGAGCAACAAGAATAAAGGCTACTCAAAGAACTTGTGGAGTCATGTTGCTAGCTCGTTGCTAAAACCATTCAGTCTTCTGAGGAAGAAATCTGTGAGCTAAACACCACACAAATCACTGTAAAATTTTCTGTAACCACCAGAGGCACTCCAAATCATTCCATTATTCTCAGAGTTGCTTCATAGTGACTGGGTATTAAATCTGCTGTGTGGCTAAATGCTGATGGCGTTTTGTTAAATGAAAAGCATAAAGAAGATTGATCCAATTTTTCTCATATTCTATTATTTTGTATTCAAGCTTAACTCAGTATTAGACTAACAGTAATTATGAAAATAAAAAGAAAGCAGAATCTGATTTTTTTAAGTCACTGGAGGCAATAAGAAGTTTCTATTGGAACACTTCACACGTCGTTGTTAAACAATTACCAGATTATTAGAAAACACTTTCAAACACCTCTTATATCTTTGCTGAGAGCCCTGAAGAACATTTTTCTTATTGCTTATATTCACCACAAATAAAATACAAAGACCTGGAAAATAGCAATAATCTAATTATTTGGCATATGTCCAGGAGCAGAAGTGGGAAGTAGTAAAGGCAATCAAATGTTCATCTGAAACCTATCCCAGATGAACAGTTCAACTTAACTTGGTGCTGTTATTCTGTTTTTTTTTTTTTTTTTTTTTTTGAGACGGAATTTCATCTTGTTGCCCAGGCTGGAGTGCAATGGCACAATCTCCACTCATGGCAAACTCTGCCTCCCAGGTTCAGGCGGTTCTCCTGCCTCAGCCTCCCAAGTAGCTGGGATTACAGGCATGTGTCACCATGCCCAGCTAATTTTGTATCTTTAGTAGAGATGTGGGTTCTCCATGTTGGTCAGGCTGGTCTTGAACTACCAACCTCAGGTGATCCGCCTGCCTCAGCTTCCCAAAGTGCTGGGATTGCAGGCATGAGCCACCGTGCCTGGCCGGTGCTGTTATTCTTAAACGAACAAACAAAAAAGGCTCTAAATCTTCAACCTAAAAATTTCTTTAAGGCTGAACAAATGTGTTTAAGGCTATAGGTAACCATAAGGTAACCAGAAATCTGAGGAAAGGTGTTGACTGATTATACTTGCTAGCAACTGATTGCCTCTATATGGCTGAAGTAAAAGGATGGACCTAGGAAATGTGAGACAGAGCATAAGAGGTATCAATACAGGGTGGTTGGGATAAGGTAAAGGTAAATAAAGTTTTTTTTTTTTTTTTTTGAGACATGGTCTTCCCCTGTAGCCCAGGTTGGAGTCCAGTGATGTGATCATAGCTCACTGCAACCTTGAATTCCTGGGTCCAAGTAATCCTCTCTCCTCAGCCTCTCACGTAGCCGAAACTATAGGCATGCACCACCAACCCCAACTAATTTTTTTTTTAGGTTTTGTAGAGACAGAGTCTTGCTGTGTTGCTCAGAGTGGTCTCAAACTCCTGGTCTCAAGTGATTCTCTACTTTAACAATATTAATTCTTCCAGTCCACGAACACAGGTTATCTTTCTATTTATTTGTGTCTTCTTCAATTTAATCAACGTTTGTAATTTTCCAAGTAGAGATATTTTACCCCTTGGTTAAGTTTATTCTTAGATATATTATTTTTCATTAATATTGTAAATGGAATTGCTTTCTTGATTTGTTTTTCAGACAGTTCGTTATTAGCATATATAAACACTACTCATTTTTGTATTTTGATTTTGCATCCTGCAATGTTAATACATTTGTTTATTAATTATAACAGGTTTTTGGTAGAGTATTTGGGAGTACTGTAAATCATCATCAATACTGACAGTATTTGGTGGAGTATTTCTGTATATAAGATTATGTCATATGCAAAGAGGAACAATTTGACTTCCTCTTTTCCAACTTGGATGCTTTTCATTTCTTTCTTTTGCCCAATTACTCTGGTTAATACTTCTAGTACTATTAATATGTCATACAGAAGTGGTGAAAGTGGGCATCTTTGTCTTGTTCCTAGTCTTACAGAAAAAGTTTTCAGCTTTTCTCTCATTCAGTATGATGTTAGCTATGGGTTTGCTCTATATGGACTTTATTGTTACGATACACACCTTCTGTGCCTAATTTTTTGAGAGTTTTATTCATAAAGTAATGTTGATTTTTGTCAACTGCTTTTTATTTTGCATCTGTTAAAATGACCATATACGTTTTGTCTTTCTTTTTGTTAATGTATGTATCATGGTTATTGATTTGCATATGTTGAATCATCCTTGCAACCTTCAATGAATCCCACTTAATCATAGTGAATTATCTTTTTGATGTGCAGTTGAAATTGTTTTGCTACTATCTTGTTGAGAATTTTTGCCTCTATGTTCATCAGGGATATTGGCCTGCAGCTTTCATTTTTGTGTTGTTTTTGTCTGATTTTGAAACCAGGGTAATGCTGGCCTCATAAAATGTATTCATTTATTTGTTTAGATAGGAGTTCACTCTGTTGCCCTGGCTGGAGTGCAGTGGTGCAACCATGGCTTGTTACACCTTCAAACTTCTGGGCTCAAACAGTCCTCCTACCCTAGCCTCGCAAGTGACTAGGACTATAGGCATCCACCACCATGGCTGGCTAAGTTTTATTTTTATTTATTTATTTATTTTTGTAGAGACAGGTCTTGCTTTGTTGCTCAGGCTGGTAGTTCTTTAAATGGTTGGCAGAATTCAGCAGAGAAGACACAAGTCTAGATTTTTTTTTTCTTTTGGATAGAAGACTTTTTACTACTGATTCAATTTCCTCACTTATTATTGGTTTGTTTATATTTTCTATTTCTTCATAATTTCATCTTGGTAGGCCATATTGTCCAGGAATTTATTCACATATTCTATGTTCTCAAATTTATTGGTATATAATAATTCATAATAGTCTCTTATGATCCTTTGTATTTCTGTGGTATCAGTTGTAATGTCCCCTTTTCATTTCTGATTTTATTTGTATCTTTTCTTTTTTTGTGTTGGCTAGTGTAGTTAAAAGTTTGTTCATGTTGTTTATCTTTTAAAACACCAACCCTTCATTTCTGTATTAGTTCATTCTCACACTGCTATAAAGATACTACCTGAGATTGGGTAATTTATAAACAAAGGAGGTTTAATTGACTCATGGTTCTGCATGTCTGGGGAGGCCTCAGAAAACGTACAGTCATGGAAGAAGGGGAAGCAGGGACCAAGGCAGCAGGGGAGAGAGAGAGAGAGTGAGCAAAGAAAGAACTTGCCAAACACTTACACAACCATCAGATCTCATGAGAACTCAATCACTATTATGAGAACAGCATGGGGGAAAACTTCCCCCATGATCCAGTCACCTCCCACTAGGTTCCTCCCTCAACACAAGATAACAATTAAAGATGAGATTTGGGTGGGGACACAAAGATAAACCATATCAATTTCATTGATCTTTTGAATTTTTTTAGTCTGTATTTCATTTATTTCTGCCTTGAGCTTTATTATTTCCTTCCTTCTTTCAACTTAATTTGAAAGAAGTATTATTTGTTCTTACTTTTCTAGCTTTTTGAGGTTCATAATTTGGTTGTTATTTAGGAATATTTCTTCTTTTTTGATGTGACCATTTGTTGCTGTGCATTTCTCTCTTAGAACTGTCTTTGGTGTGTTCATCATTCTCATTTGTTTCAAGGAATTTGTAGAGTTCCCCTTATTTCTTCATTGACCCATTGGTTATTTAGGAGCATATTGTTTAATTTGCATGTATTTGTAATGTTTCTGAAGTTTCTTTTGTTGATTTCTAGTTTTAAACCATTGTGGTTCAAAAAGATTCTTGATATGATCTGTATCTTCTTAAATTTGCTAAGACTTCTTTTGTGGCCTAATATATGATCTTTCCTGAAGAATGTTCCATGTACAGTTGAGAAGAACAAGTATGCTGCAGCTGTTAGATAAAATGTTCTGTAAATATCTGTTAGGTTTATTTAGTCTAAGGTAGTTCAAATTTGATGTTTCTTTGTTGATTTTCTGTCTAGATAATCTGTTCACTATTCAGAGTGAGGTGTTGAAGTCCCCTACTATTACTGTATTACACTGTATCTCTCCCTTCAGATCTAATAATATTTGCCTTACATATTTGTGTCTTCTGGTGTTGGGTGCATATATAATTATAATTGTTATATCCTCTTGTTGAATTGATTCCTTTATCATTATATAGTAACTTTGTCAGTTTTTATAGTTTTTGTCTTAAAGTCTATTTTATCTGTTATAAATATAGCTATTCCAGCTTACTTTTGCTTTCTGTTTCCATGAAATATCTTTCTCTGTTCTTTCATTTTCAACCAATGTTTGTCTTTCATGATGAGATTGGTCTCTTTTAGGCAGCATATAGTTGGGTCTTGTTTCTTTATCCATTCAGTCACTCAGTATCTTTTAAATAGATAATTTAATTACTTTACATTCAAAGTTTTTATTGATAGATAAGGACTTTCATAATTTCCTTAATTGTTTTCTGGTTGTTTTGTAGATCTATTCTCTTTTTATTTGCTGCTTGGTTTGTTTTTTTGGAGTGTTAAACTTTGTTTCCTTTCTCTCTCTCATGTATGTGCTGTAATTTCATTCTTTGTAGTTACCATAGAGTAACACAAAGAGTCTTGTAGATATAATAGACTATTTTAAGCTTATTAAAAACTTAACTGTAGTCATACGATAATACTCTACACTTCCTCCCCTCTCCCTCTCCCAAATAATTTACATTTGTTGCTTTAATGTACTTCTTCATCTGTTATGTGTCCCTTAGCTACTAATAGTAGCTGTTGTTGTTTTTGACCATTTGGCTTTAAACTTTCATACTAGAGAGTTAAAAGATTTACATAGCACCATTACATAACTGGAGTAATCTGAGTTTGATTTATGAGTTTATCCTAACCATCCTGAGTTTTATACTTTTAGGTTTTTATGACAGTGATTATTGTTGTTTCACTTTAGTTGTAACACTTTGTTAATAATTTTTTGTAAGACTGGTTGATATATTTTGGATATTTTTCCCCTCCACATATCCTGTTGAAATTTGATCCCAACGTCAGATGTGGGGCCTTGTGGGAAGTGTTTAGGTCAAAGGGCTGGATCTCTCATGAATGGCTTGATGCCATTTCCCTAATAGTGCGTGAGTTGTCACTTTTAGTTTTTAGGAGATCTAATCGTCAAAAACCATCTGGCATCTTCTCTCTTCTCTCTTGGTCCCACCCTCATCATGTAACACACTAACTTCCTTCACCTTCTGCCCTGAGTGGAAGTTCCCTGAATCCCTTACCAGAAGCAGATGCTGGCACCACATTTCTTGTATAGTCTGCAGAGCTCTGAGACAAATAAGCCCTTTTCTCTACAAATCACCCAGCCCGAGCTATTTCTTTATGGCAATGCAAATGGACTAAGAAGACACTGGTCTAGTGGTGATCAGCTTTTCTGGATATAGTGTTACTGGCTGACCTTCTTTTTTTCTTTCAGCACTTTGAAAATATGGTCATTCTCTCTTGACCTACAAGGTTTCTGCTGAGAAATCTGATGATAGTCTCATAGGAATTCGCTTATATGTAACTTGACATTTTTCTCTTGAAGCTTTTAGAATTTGCTCTTTGTCTTTGTTTCATTATAATGTGCCCTGGAGAGGAACTTTTTGGGTTGAATCTATCTGGAAACTCTTGAGCTTCCTGAATCTGGATGTCCATATCTCTTCCAATACTTGGGGGAAGTTTTCAGTTATTATTTCCTTAAACAGGTTTTTACACCTTTCTCCATCCTTCTTCCTTGGCATATCTATAATGTAAATATTAGTTCATTTAATAGTGTGTCGTAAGTCTCACAGGTTTTCTTCACTCTTCTTTACTTCTTTTTTGTCCACTGACTGGCTTATTTCAAAAGATCTGTCTTCAAGTTCAAAAAGTATGTCTCCTTCTTGATCTAACCTGTTGTTGAAGCTCTCAATTATATTTTTTATTCATTTATTGAATTATTTACCTCCAAGACTTGTTTGATTCTTTTGAATGATATTTATCTCTTTGTTGGATTTCTCCTTCAGTTCATAATTATTTTTTGAGACTGTGTCTCACTCTGTCACCCAGGCTGGAGTGCATTGGTGCGATCTTGGCTTACTGCAACCTCTGCCTCCGGGTTCAAGCAATTCTTCTGCCTCAGCTCCCAACTAGCTGGAATTACAGGCATGTGCCACCATGTCTGGCTAATTTTTGTGTTTTTAGTAGAGATAGGGTTTCACCATGTTGGCCAGGCCTGTCTGAAACTCCTGATCTCAAGTGATCCACCTGCCTTGGCTTCCTTAAGTATGGGGATTACAGGCATGAGCCACTGCACCTGGCCATAAAGTGTTTTCTTAATTCCATTGAATTGTGTGCCTATGTTCTCTTCTATCTTACTGAGTTTCCTTAAGATTATTTTGAATCCCTTCTCAGATATTTCATAAATGTCTCTTTCTTTGGGATCTGTTACTTGAGGCCTCTTTGAGTTTTGGGAGTGTCATGTTTTCTTCCTTTTTCATGTTTCTTATGTTTCTATGTTGATAGCTGCACATCTAGTATAAAAGTCACTTTTTCCAATTTTGTGAAGTAGCTTTTGAGTGAGAAACTTTTTCCTCTAGGTGGGTTTTAGGATGCTGGTTGGCTGTAGAGAGTTGGATTTAGTTCTGAGTGAACTCAGTATTTTGGTCTCTGTGTAGTTTCTTTCATTGTAATCCTTGTCAGATATGTCTGTGATTGCCTCAATGACCAAGGCTGCTGCTGTTTGTGATGGTGTGGTTTTGCTGAAGACGGGGGCACTAGGCTGGATGTTGGGCCAGAAAAAATGTATTTGTGGAGGATTGACAGGTAGTTCTGTGGGCTCTTTGAGGAGACAGTGGCAGCTGCTTGGCTGGCTGTCAGAGGCCAGGCATGGGCACTCATGGGTGCAATGAGGCCAGGCGGTTCTGCAGTGGTCTGTTCAGAGGGCAGGGCTACTGCCAGGCCTGCTGTTAGAGGCCAGGTAGGGGTGCTACTGGGTGCATTCAAGACCAGGTAGCTCTGTGGTAGCTTGTCCAGTGGGATGAGGTTACTTCAGGACCAGCTGTAAGGCTGTGCATGGGTATTCATGGGCACAGTGGAGCTGGGCAGAATGCAGTACTATATCCTTCAGGCCAGGCTGCCACAGGACCAGCTGTCAGGCCAGGTGGGAGCCCACAAAGCTTGGTGGATCTATTAGCTGTGCAGTGTGGGTATGTGCAGGCCTGGTAGCTGATAGGCTGTTTGGCAGCTTCTCCTGTATGCAGTTCCACCTGTTCTCTGGAGGGGTGATATGCTGTATGGGTTCAGATGCTGGGTTCTTGGTCATTCCATCTGGTTTATACTCTAGACAGCTGGAACTATGGTATTGCAGGCCCTTGTGTGAACATGGTGGCACAATGGCAGGGTCTTAGCAATGGAATCAGTTGCTAGTGACCACAGAGCAGGACACACTCTAGTAGTGGTCCCAGTTTCAAGGTGGCACCAAACTGGAACAGTGTAGGTTGTGGTGGTGGAGCATACTCAAGAAGAGTTTTACTATGAGACAGTGTAACTGCACAGACTCCCAGCTACACTCTAGACTTGATTTACAGCCTGTGAGGACTGAGATGCTCTCCTATAGCAAGGACTGCTAGCATATATGGAAGGAATGGAGGCCACTAGGGTTCTCCAGCTCACCTTTTCCTTGTAGAAAGAAGTTGCCTCTGACTCCAAGTTGTTCTCTGTGTGGGAGGCGTGTGGCAGAGGTAGGATGCCTTGCTTTGCCCGCTAAGGTACTCTTCTGGATTTCTGTTCTCCACAGAGTTTTTGCTGTATCCCTGGTGCTCTCGGCGTTCTTCCTCGGCCACTCTACCTGAAATACAGTTGTTTATTCATTGTTTTTGCTCCTTTCTGTGGTTAGGATGAAATCCAGTTAACTCAAATTGGCCATCTTGCTGACGTCACTCTGAGATATTATGTATTTAATGCACATGAAAATGCAGAAAGAGATAAAGGGAGAGAATTTATTTTGAGATCCCTGGCAGGTCATTTGCCTCAGTAAAATATGTAGTTTTAGCTGCCGACAGAATTGTCTCCACGAATAACTGCCTTACCATGTACTTTGAGCAAATTAATTAATCTCTCTAAGCTTCAGTGTCTTCATCTACAAACAAGGAATGCAATATACCATAACTCACAGGGTTACTGCAAATTATAACCGAGGTCATTTACATCGATGCCTTAGCACAGTCCTTTGAGCAATGTTAAATGCAAAAAAACAAATCAAAACAAAAACAAAACAATGAAACATTGTTATTATCTGAAATAGTCTCATTTAGAGAATGGAGATAATAATAGTTACTTTTAATAAATATTGTGAGAAGAAAATGAGTTTATATATGTAAATTGCCTAGCAAAGTGCTTAGAACAAAATAGCTAATCAAGAAATTATAGTTATTATCATTGAATTTACCATTGAAATAAAGTCATCTTTAACATGCTTATGTCCTAAAGTGTTTATGATTTGGCGCCCTCTGATGTTCATCATGGGCCCTGCAATTTTGAATCAGTTGATAAGTGTTAATAATGTAATCAGTTAGTGATGATCATTTACATGCTATTTTACCATATCCAAATAAGCTGTTTTTATTTTAAATTTCTATTTAAGTTGACTTACTTCTTAAGATAAACTCAATATATTACACAAGCCAATTTTAATCATTATGATAGAAAACCAGTATGTTTTAATATATGCTAAAATGAATACATAACTATTAACATAAAACATTCTTCCTTTGAGTGCCAACTAGAATCATACCTCATACAACACTTTGGAAAAGCTAATTTTATATAAATAGGTTTTATGGTATGAGGGTTCAGGGAAGCTGTCACAAAAAAAAAGGTTATTTTTCAAAATTGAAGCAAGAATGATGAGAAGTTAGTTTGATAGGCAAAGAACTTTCCCAAGAGAGACTAAAGTACATGTGAATGCAAAGAGTTGTGGAAACACTTGCCTCTTGGGGAAACTGCAAGTTGTTATAAATGGCTGGACCCCAGAGTGCAATGAATGATTGGCCAGAGACGGCCAATGCGGGGAGAGAAGTGGGCAGAGGCCCCACTAGGTAAGGCCTCCTGTGTCATGCAGAAGACTGTGGACTTGCTTACTGTAGATTCATCACTTCTGCAAAAATAGAGGCTCATGAAATTTTCAGAAATGTTCCCACCACCATTGAAATATGTGTATTTGTGGGGTGTGTGTGTGTGTGTGTGTGTGTGTGTGTGGTCAACTTTGGGAAACGCTGAGTTAAACCAAATTAAGCAGAATTTTGTTTTTAATTATAGAAATTGTTACAATATAATAAAATTATAAGAGGGAGTGTTAATATGAAGATTTCACAATGTGTTTGATCTTGAAATCTGTTTACTTTTAAAAAATGTTATCTGATTTGTTTTTATTTATTTTGGAAGCAATATAGATAACATCAGGTAGATCAAATTTTGTGAAACGTCCTTGGGTTATGGAGAGTTTTTTAAATTTATGATGATAGTAATAACATGCTTAGATTTGTGATAGTAATAACATTATTAGATTATGGATAACAATATGGTTGTGACTTTCAGGGGGGAAAACTAGAGGCTGCCAAATAAGCTAGATGATGACTGGATCACCCCTAGTCCACATGTAGAAAATGTAACACACTCACTGTGTGTGTCATGAATTTTACACTATGAGAGCATAAAAACAGATTTAGGGTATAGCAAATTCAAGGGCAGTAGTTTATGCTCTTCAAAAAAGAGACTCATTAAATAAAGCAATGATCCTTGTTGGAAGAAATGATACTACCCAAGTGACAAAAAGAACTGACAGACTTCATAGAAAGATATATAAATATTACATGCCAATCAGAAATTAGTACAACATTAAGCAAATTTGAGTAACAACAAACAGGGAATTGCGATGACAGAATCAAACATATAATAAATGCTCCACAGCAATGCATAAATTACAGAATATAACTATAATTATTATAAATAAAGAATGTATGTCAATATTCTGCTGCTTTTATTGAAAACAATAGATCTAGGTGGAGCACTCTAGCTTGTGAATTGTAGAAATCAATCATGACTATTATCATTTGTGAGTTATTGAAACCAGATGAGGGAGTGAATGTGTATGTGTGTGTGTGTGTGTGTGTTAGTGCAGGTAAGCTGGAAATAGGGAGAGGAGGAAGGAGAAAAGATAATAAGGTAGAAAGAAAAATTCCTTGAATATTTGAGTTAAAAGGGAAGAACACTTTTTTTCTACAGGCCATTGAATTATGCAAGCAGTTTGATGGATCTTGTTTGCTCTCAGATTGATTTTCTTCACCAGCATTTAGAGTGGCTGCTATATTCATGTGACAGCTATGAGCAATAATTATGTATTTCCCTTACTGAACTGGTTTAAAATGTCACATTGCATGAAAGTTCCTACAGCTTGTCAAATTGCGTTAATTTTCTTCATTTTTCTAGTGAATGCTTTAAACTGTTGACCCAGCTCATGCATAGAGCAGCCCTTTTCTTCCTCCTCTGAAAAAAACAGATGATTGTTTAACAGATGCCATTAGATATGCAGAAAATGAAGCATTCTGGTATAGATGGAGGTCAATATATTTAAGAGGAAGTTGCATATTTTTTTCTTTTTTCAAGTTTGTCCACCAATATGGTGCAACATTTACTTCAAGTAAATTTAATCCACTAACCTTGGTTGTTAATTTGTATTTTCACTGAATATTTGCTAATTTTTTTTATAGGATGCACTGTGATAGTAGTTATTTAAGTATTCCCAGGAATGGAGAGAAAGAAAACTAGAAATTGGAGGCAATGTGGCATAATGGTGAAGAACAAAGACTGAGGAGTTAATCTTGGCTTATGTCCCAACTCCACTGTTATTAGCTGTTTGATCTAAGCCAGTCAAATGATCTAAGACTCAGTTTCTTCTTCTGTAAAATGAGGATAATAACACCAACTTCCAAAGAGGTGTTACACACACACACACACACACGTGTACGTGTGTTTGTGTATATGATGATTATTTTAGCACAGTCAAAATAAACTTGCTAATATTTACTTAAACTAGTATAATTACTTTGGTTTTTCCTTTCAAAATGAACATTGGAACATAACTTCTAATACTATTGCTAATAGAACCATCAGGTTTTCCAGATTCTCCGTGGGTTCCACTTACCCACTTACCTATCCAACCTTATCTATAACTAATTCTCAGAATTAACCCAGCATTTCAGTGGGGCTAGCCTTATTAACCAGCCTTCCTCCATCTCTGCTATTCTTGTATCTGTCTCATACTTTTTTCCAACTCCTTAAAAAGCCTTTCCTTCTCCCCATCAACCATCTCACTACACAGATCTGATTGCATGACGTCTTGCTCGAAGTCTACCTACTTGTTCTTAAATACTGCCTGAGATTACTATTAAACACACTGATTCTGAAAGTTCTGAAATCCCAATCATCATATTTAACATTTGTAAACTTTTTTTACAAGTATAACCATCATATTATACATAATGAACGATATCTCAGAAGTTTTTTTTTTTTAACATTCTTTGAACATTCTTTGGAACCATCTTTCTTGCTTTCAATAAATTCTATTCTCTAGACACTCCAAATGAACCTTCACTTTGAAGTGACACACTATTTTTATTTTTCTCAATCCAACTTACCAAACTCAAGTCCCTAACTCTTTTTTTGAGATATTAGCATACGGGGGTGTGAAAAGGAGGTAGAAAATGAGAAATTACTTAATGAGTAAATATATGTTATTCAGGTGATGGATACTATAAAAACCTTAGAGTTGATCATTACACAATCTATGCATGTACAAAATTGCATTTGTATCCCATAAATTTATACAAAACATGCATTTGCGTATGACAATGAATTAATATATCACCCATTTGTAAGAACATATTTGGTTTTTAATAAATATGTTAAAAACAACTGTCTTCAAGGTATCCAGAAGAGTGACTCACAGGAAGATTTCAAGCATCATCTTAAGAGTCAGGAGTTATTTTTGGCAAAGCGCTGTATTGACACCTCATTAACACCCCAAGGCGATGTGTGTCTGCTTTGTTCCTCTTTCAGTGCATCCTAGTTCCATAGGGTAAGATTTGAAGATGACAACTATTACTTCTTCAATATCTAGGGAATGAGAAAGGAAAAACTAGGAATGAGAAAATATTGTATTAGTATTGTAAATTTGAATTTTACAAATGAACATTTTCAAATTCTTTAATTCTAACAATATGATACACTAGATAACCTGATACCATTCCACTAAATACAAATGTGTATATATTTACATTGTTGAAAATGTTAAATATACTTTTTATACAAAGAGATAAGACTAAAAAATAGTAAAGTAAATATGAAGATGGAGAGAACTGTCAGAGAGTATCCGGAGAGATAAGGATCCTTGGAGGCATACACAGTTTCCTATTTCCATGATGAGAGAAACAAGGGGTGGGTGGTGGGGGGGAAGTCTTGTAATTACAAAGGGTGAAAAGCCAAATGGGAGAATATCCTTTATAAAGTTTCAACTCAAAAAGAACTATAACCTCAGATAAAGGAATTGTTAAATCAAGTTGAGCGTAAAGCTGCCTCCCTACACATTTCAAGTTAGGCCTAAAGGTTTTTCTGTACATCATGAACTATAACAAGTGAAAGTGTAAACAGACTGTGGCCTACACCTGTGCCAATCACCAACTTTTGGCCAATGAAATGTAGCCAACTGTCCCAACCTGTTCAAATAAAGCAAACACTGAGCTGTAACCAATCCAGCTGTTTCTTTACCGCTCTTCCATTTTCTGTATGTCATTTTCCTTTTTCTATCCATAAATCTACCATGTGGCTGCTCCGGAGTTTCAGAGACTACTCTGGCTGTGAAGGCTGCCCAATTCGTGAACGCTTTATTAAATTAAATTCCTTTTCATTTAATTCTGCTGAAGCTTTTCTTTTTTTTTCTTTTCTGAGACGGAGTCTCGCTCTGTCGCCCAGGCTGGAGTGCGGTGGCGCCATCTCGGCTCACTGCAAGCTCTGCCTCCCGGGTTCACGCCATTCTCCTGCCTCAGCCTCCCGAGTAGCTGGGACTACAGGCGCCCGCCACCACGCCCGGCTCATTTTTTGTATTTTTAGTAGAGACGGGGTTTCACCGTGTTAGCCAGGATGGTCTCGATCTCCTGATATTGTGATCCACCTGCCTCTGCCTCCCAAAGTGCTGGGATTACAGTCATGAGCCACCATGCCCAGCCAAACTTTTCTTTTATCAGATAGCGATGAGGATGGGATCCGAAGTAGTGCTTCCAGCGACCCTCGGGAGCGCTGAGTGACCAAGTGAAGTACCTACAGGACCCATTTAGTTCCATCGATCTATTGGAGCAGCTGGGGATTGTGGTAAGTTCTCTCTGACATTTCAGAGCTCCGAGGATGTGTGTTTTGAACTCTCTGAGTTTCTTTGAGCAAATTTCTGATCCAAACTGGCTTTGGAAGTCATGACAGAAACTGGACTGGGTCCAGGATCAGATTTGATCCGGTAATTAACTGACTTGGATCCACTTAGAGGCCTCTCACATCTGACTGGGTCAGAAAGAAACTGGTAGTAAATAGTAATATTGCAGGGGGTGTAAAAATTTGGCTTTTGAAAATTCAAAGGGATTTTTGTGTTCTACCTTTTTTTTTCTCTCTCTTATTTCTTGCGCGCTTAGGTTGGAAAAAAAATCATTGACTAAGTCAGTCAAGGGAATCTGAAAACAAAACCAATATTTTAGGTAAAAAATAAGATCCTTAATTTTTGGAAAACTGAGTTCCCTCCAGCTTATACATGCTTAAGGATTAGGCCCCAGAAGTAGTGAAGTCTTAGAGTAATAGTGAAATCTTACTAAAGATAACTTACAGTGGAACATTCCAAATGAACAAAACTGCACTGAAGTGCATTTGAAAATGAGGGCTCCCAAATTAGTCTCCTGTAGGCATGCCTATTGATATGCAGAAGTTTCTAAAAAGATTTCAGTATTTTTATTTAAAGACTTTACAAAAGGCAAATAAAAAACTTAAGCGACTAATTAAGTTTAAAAAATTAAATCTGCCTTGCACTTTTTGCTGACAGCTATGGGTGACAGGATGAGGCATGTATAGGATCATTGGACGTGGGGAGCTTTCTTTCTTTCCAAAGCGGGAAACATGAGAGCTGTTGGGACTGCTGGAAAAGATCCCTTTGTGGCTGACAAGCAACTGCCTGAACTTTTGATTCAGCATCACTGGGATGGGTGGGTCTTTCTCTGGCTTCCCTGAGCTTCTGCCTTCCCGACTGCCACAGGCAATGCTTTTCTGTCTCTCTGTCTCTCTCCTTTCCCTTTCTTATCTTTTCTGTTACTTGGTGCAACCATCTTCCCCAGAGACCATATGTTGAAAATCTTTTAATCCACTTTAAATGAATTACAGATGACAGGGCCCCTCCAGGGCCAAGTTTGAGACTTGCCAATTTGATATTGGTGCTAAGCAGAGTGGCTAATGTCTATGTTTTGTCACATGTATTTTGCTCTGGCTGGAATGAAAACTGTATATTCAGTTCCACTGGTTGGGCAGCAACTTGCAAAATTGAGAGGTTTTTGCCTGTGGTTCCAAGATTTTCCTTTATGATGTGGCTTGGCCCCCAGAGCTATGGTGTTGTGAGCAGGGTCACTAAGGCCACTCAGGGAAAAAGAACCCAGAAACCTGACATGCCAGCAGAAGGGTAAGAATTTCTTACCAGTCAGACTTCTGGCCTCTTTCTTTCTGTGCAAACTGGCTGAATGAATGGTAAAAATCACTGTTTATCTCCTCCATGAAGTTTTTATTAACGGGAAAAGGATTTGTGAGGCTAATCATGAGCTGTAGTGAATCTGTTGTACTTTGTGCTATGAATGTCTTTCTGTATTTTTCTGTCAGAAAGAGGGGTGCCTTAGGATAGAACACGAGCTTAGGACCCCATCAGCCTACTGTTCAAGATGGCCCGGAAAACTGGTCAATAATGTGCTTGGGAGTTTGACCTTGTAACCATGTGGTGGTACTTTCTCTTTGTCTCCCCCACTCAGAGGACAGGAATTTTGGAGATCATGTTTTTACCGGTGGAAGGTATCCAAATTACTGGCAGCAAATCCATATGGGTCTGCAGCAACCTCGATTCTTGCTTCTCAGAAGAATGAATTCAACTGAGGGACATAAGGCAGAAAAAGAGACTGAGGCAAGTTTCAGAGTAGGAGTAGAAGTTTTATATTTAAAAGGTTTTAGAACAGGAAAGGAAAGAAAGGAAGGTATGCTTGGAAGACACTCATGTGGGCAATGAGGTCAAGTGTGGTATTTAGACTTGATCCTAGGACTTATAAGCTGGCCCCTTTCCCATGATTCTTCCCTTAGGGTGGGCTGCCCGCATGTGCAGCGCCCTCCTTACGCTTGCGAGGTGAGCATGCGCAGTGTGTTTAGCAAGTTGTATGCATGCCCATCTGAGGCTTTCTTCCCTTTTCTGGTGGAGTGTACCCAGAAGATCATACTCTGCCATTTTGTCTCTTAATGCACATTCCTGGGCCAACTTGCAAAATACCTGAGATTTTATTGGAAGCCCCTTTATGCTTCTCCCTGGCATCTGCGTTCAATTAACACTTTAATGCAGCAGGTGTGGACCGTCAGGAAATGGCCTCTCCCTGGTGCTGGCTGCCAATTTATCACTCTTAGAGAGGCAATGTGATCATTTCTGAGCCATCGCTCAACATTCTTATTGGGTGGGGAGAGCCCTCTCCTGCCCTGCTCATGCCTAACTACCTGTAACAATATCATAGTTAGCTCTAAACATTATCTTGAGCAGTTAAAAGCCATTGCAAGCTCAAAATGGACTGCTGTAGTCTCCTTCTGGGAAGGGCAATGGAAACTGCCCAATGCTGTAACTCAGCAGCTAAGGCTTTGCCATTTTACAATAGCAGCCCAGGTTCAATCCTGGCTTAGGGAATAAGTACTTTTTGGTTGATATCTGTGTGACCTTTACTATTTGTCGATTCTCTTCCCCTCCATGAACAACTTCTGGCATCCCTTCTTGAATTTTCCTTTCTTTAAGTACCTGGGAGGTTACCTTTGGTAAAGTTCAAAGGCCAGAAATACTGACCGTTTGGCTTAGCTAGAGTCTAGTAATAAGAAATTTAAAAGGACTTTTTTTTTTTTCTTTTTAAGAGTGCTATGGTTAAAAGTCAGTTTAATTAAAAGTGGGTATTCAAGCTCTAGGAGCCTGGGGCTCCCTGGGAAAAACAGGAGGTACCATCAACCCTGTTTTTGGAAGAGCATCTGATTTCCTCATGAAACCCCAGGAATTGGAGTCAGATAGACCCCTCTCAAAATTTGGGGCTCTGCTCTGTTTCGCGTTGCATACTCTGACATTTTTGGCTTTGGGGGGTATCAGAAATTACTTCTCATTATGAGAACACTTTGGTGTTCAATACCTAGGTAGGAAATATACTTTAGTAATGGCTAATGGCAGTTATGAGGGAATATTTTGCTTTTGCACCTTTGGATTAGAGAAGCATACTCTTGGCCACCTAGAAAGTATGAAAATATCTCCACTCGCCACTGAGATAAGACTCCTATGGGAGATGGGTTAATCACAGAATGGGCTGACTGACTGATTGATTTTGGGTTGCTTTGCAATAAAATGCATAGTAAAAGCATTGCGCTGTCTTATTCCATACCATTTCCTTCTTTTTGGGGATCCAGGATGTGATATAAAAATGGGACTCTTAATTTTGAAGATCTATTTTTGCCTTTCAACTGTGCCTGCTTATTAGGTCTTAGAAACTGTATTGTTTTCCTACTCTGTTCCTCCAAGGACTCCACCCTAAAGCCAGTAATCCAATTAAGAAACTTACAAACTGGTAAATGAAAAATCCTATAACCACTGCATCTTCTATCTGTCTGTATAGTTATATATATGTTGTGTGTCTAATTTATATAAAAGAGCTCTAATTAATTGGCTTAAAGAAAAATAAGTACTTAAATATTTTGAAAGAAAAATAAAAGCTATAATTCCTTTTAGTTTACGTGACTTTAGTCATCTTTAGGAAATGAAAACAGCTTTAAAGATCATTGGTAAAATATAGTCATTTGGTCCAAATTAGGCAGGTCAGATATTTACTAAACGCTTTAAGGTTGTAAACTGCTTTGACTTTTGAAAATTGTTCAACATGCCTGCTTTACAGCTAGGTAAGGCCTGGGGATGTGTGGAGTTAGTCATGCCCCCTAGCTATGCTGGAAAGAGTCAGACCTTATCTGCACTTCTGTCTGATGTCCTAGGTTCAAACCTAATATATAATTAAAATTACTTACTGACCAAGTTTTTCACTAAAATTGCTAAGAGTTAACAGTATAACATGTACTGCAGACTTCTAAAGAAAATAGTTTTACATGCCAGGTGTGTGAAGAAAGTGAAATGTGCCTTTAGTAAAAGATTATAAGAAGACATGGGAATGTACATTTTTGCCTAGTTTAGAGGGTTAAAGGGTTGTTTTAAATTAAATAGGATGGAAGAGAGACAATCATGGCAGATGGGAGGCAGGACTAGATTGCAGCTGCGGACTGTGGAGTTTGCGAAAGCTCTCATTGTAAATTTTGGCTCCGGATTGACTGCAAGAATAAACCAACAATCTTGAGAGGACCCACAGAACCTCTGAAGGAAGTGGACTGCTCCTGCAGGACCCGGGAGACACCCCAAATACTGTGAGGGCCCCAACTACAGAAGTGGAAAAGGGAGACCCTCCTCTCCTGAACACACACCCCCACTGGAGAAGAGGAAGGTCTGTTTGTAGGAGAAATTTCTGACCTTATCTGGAGCTGAGCCAATTTAGAGAACCAAGTGAAGTGCAGGGGTAGAGGAAGCAGCAAAAAGGCCCTGGGAGCTCGCTGGGTCCCCTAGCAGGCCATTCCTGCCTGCCACCACAGGGACCTATCAGGTGGGTGACCAAAGGAGCAGGGGGTAAAACCACACAGGGAGAAGGAAATCTCTAGCTGAACTGTGTAATGTTTTGAATGGGACAGAAGCCTCCTTGCCAGAACTCGGGGGAGGGTGCAAATCTGTTGCACAGACTCCACAGGTTGGGGGAGAACTAAGCCCTTTTCTCTTGCAGCTGGGAGGTGGGGTAGCTCGGGGCAAGTTTTCAACCCCATCGTGCCCTCTGCCTGGCAACAGACTCGGGCTGTCTGTGGAGGGGTCACAGTGAGAGTGAGACTGGCCCTTCGTTTTGCATGGGAGCTGGGTGAGGCCTGTGGCTGCCAGCTTTCCCCCACTTCCCTGACAACCTGCATGACTCAGCAGAGCCAGCCATAATCCTCCTAGGTACACAGCTCCAATGACCGGGAAGTGTCATCCTCATTCCCAACAGCAGCCACAACAAGACCACCCAAGGAGAGTCTGAACTCAGACACGCCTAGCCCTGCCCCTACCTGATGGTCCTTCCCTACACACCCTGTTTGCAGAAGACAAAGGGCATATACTCCTGGGAGTTCTAGGGCCCCGCCCACTGCCAATCCCTCTCTATACTTCTACAACTGATGTTTTCTGGATAGTACCACCTCCTGGGAGGAGACTAACCAGCACAAAAATAGAGTATTAAAACACCAAAGCTTAGAACCCTCATTGGGTTCTATAGCACACTGCTCCCCACCCACCCACGGTTGTCTCCACCAGAACAGGCGCTGGTATCCATGGCTAAGAGATCCTTTCGCAGGACTCTATGCAGACATCTTCCAGTACTAGCCCAGAGCCAGATAGACTCACTGGGTGGTTTGACTCAGAAGAGAGATAATAATCACTGAAGTTAAGCTCATAGGAAGCCATATCCATAGGAAAAGGAGGAGAGTACTACATCAAGGGAACACCCCATGGGACAAAGAAATCTGAACAGCAGCCTTCAGCCCTAGACCTTCCCTTTGACAGAGCCTACCTAAATGAGAAGGAACCAGAAAACCAACCCTAGTAATAGGACAAAACAAAGCTCTTCAGCACCCCCCAAAAAAATCACAATAGTTCACCAGCAATTGATCCAAACAAAGAAGAAATCCATGATTTACCTGAAAAAGAATTCAGGAGGTTAGTTATTAAGCTAATCAGAGAAAGGCAAAGCCCAATGCAAGGAAATCCAAAAAAAGATACAAAAGTGAAGGGAGAAATATTCAAGGTGAGAGAAGAGAGACAGACCCTCTCGTATTGTTTTGTATTGTTTTATACTCAGAAAAGGAAAGAAAAGCAAAACAAAAGGCAGGTAGCCTGGTGCCCAGGCCTGGGCCTGCCTGACCTAAGCCTGGTGGTTAAAATTCCACCCCTGACCTAGCAACTGATGTTCTCTCTAGATTCCAGACATTGTATGGAAGGACATTGTGAAAGCTCCCATTCTGTTCTGTTTCACTCTGACCACGGGTGCTTGCAGACTCTGTTATGTAGCCCCTGGCTTGCTCAATCGATCATGACCCTCTCATGCGGACCCCCTTAGAGCTGTGAGCCCTTAAAAGGGACAGAAGTTGGGCACCTGACAAGCTCGGATTTTAAGACGTTAGTCTGCCAATGCTTCCAGCTGATTAAAGCCACTTCCTTCACTATCTTGGTGTCTGTGGGGTTTTGTCCATGACTGGTCCTGCTACAAAGGAAATAGATAGCTTAAAAAAATAAACAAATAAAAAATAAAAAATTCAGGAAACTTTGGAAACACTTTTAGAAATGCTAAATGCTCTGGAAAGTCTCAACAGTAGACTTGAACAAGTAGAAGAAAGAAATTCAGAACTCGAAGACAAGGTCTTTGAATTAACCCAATCCAACAAAGACAAAGCAAAAAGAATAAGAAAATATGAACAAAGTCTCCAAGAAGTCTGGGATTATGTTAAACTACCAAACTTAAGAATAATCAGTTTTCCTAAGGAAGAAGAGAATTCCAAAAGCTTGGAAAACATATTCAGGGGAATAATCAAGGAAAAGTTTCCTGGCATAGCTAGAGACCTAGACATCCAAATACAAGAAGCACTAACAACACCTGGAAAATTAATCATAAAAAGATCTTTGCCTAGGCACACTGTCATCAGGTAATCCAAAGTTAAGATGGAGGAAAGAATCTTAAGAGCTGTGAGACAGAGGCACCAGGTAACCTATAAAGGAAAATCTATCAGATTAACAGCAGGCTTCTCAGCAGAAACCCTACAAGCCTTTAGCCCTATCTTTAGCCTTCTCAAATAAAGCAATTATCAGCCAAGAATTTTGTATCCAGTGAAACTAAGAATCATATATGAAGGAAAGATGCAGTCTTTTTTCAGACAAACAAATGCTGACAGAATTCGCATTACCAAGCTTCTACTACAAGAACTGCTAAAAGGAGCTCTAAATCTTGAAACAAATCCTGGAAACACATCAAAACAAAACCTCTTTAAAGCAGAAATCACACAGGACCTATAAAACAAAACTACAAGTTAAAAAGCAAAAACAAAGACAATAAAACCAAAGGACACAGGCAACAAAAAGCATGATGAATGCAACAGTATCTCACATTTCGATACGGACATTGAATGTAAATGGCCTAAATGCTCCACTTAAAAGATACAGAACCGCAGAATGGATAAGAACTCACCAACCAACTATCGGCTGCCTTCAGGAAACTCATCTAACACATAAGGACTCACATAAACTTAAAGGGATGGAAAAAGGTATTTCATGCAAGTGGACACCAAAAGCCAGCAGGGGTAGCTATTCTAATATCAGACGAAACAAACTTTAAAGCAACAGCAGTTAAAAGAGACAAAGAGGGACATTATATAATGGTAAAAAGGCCTTGTCCAACAGGAAAATATCACAGTCTTAAAGTCCTAAGACTTTAAGGAAACACATACATCCCAGTATGAACCAGGTTTGCTTTTCTCCTGTAAACAGAACACTTCAGCACAAAGAGATACCCTCTACTCAATCCTTATTTCTACCTTGCAAAACATTGTTCTATTGTTTCCCACTGGATTTCAAGACCAATGGTGATAGTGACATCAATTACTAAACTTTTGGTCAATCTCTCGAAATTAAAATGACCAAAAGGGGGGAATTGTTAAATCAAGTTCAGCTTAAAGCTGCCTCCCTACATATTTTTAACTAAGCCTAAAGATTTTTCTGGGCTGGGTGTGGTGGCTCATGCCTGTAATCCCAGCACTTTGGGAGGCTGAGGTGGGCAGATTGCTTGAGTTCAGGAGTTCGAGACCAGCCTGACCAACAGGGCGAAACCCCATCTCTACTGAAAATACAAAAATTAGCCAGGCGTGGTGGTGTGCACCTGTAATCCCAGCTACTCAGGAGTCTGAGGCAGGAGAATCACTTGAACCCGGGAGGCAGTGGTTGCAGTGAGCTGAGATTGTGCCAATGCACTCCAGCCTGGGTGACAGAGCAAGACTCTATCTCCATCTCAAAAAAGAAAAAAAAAACCTAGGTTTTTCTGTACACCATGAACTATATATAACAAGTGGAGGTGTAAACAGACCGTAGCCTATACCAGTGCTAATCACTGAGTTTTGGCCAATCAAATGTAGCCAACTGTTTGAATCATGTTCAAATAAGGCAAATGCTGAGCTGTAACCAATCCAGCTGTTTCTTTACCTCACTTGCATTTTCTATATGTCACTCACCTTTTTCTGCCCGTAAATCTTCTTCAACTTTGGCTGGGAAGGCTGCCTGATTTGTGAATCATTCATTGTTCAATTAAGCTTCTTTAAATTTCATTAGGTTGAAGTTTTTCTTTTATCAGAATATTTGAATAAATTCTAAGCCTCAGAATTATACAACAAGATTCAGCTGTGTCTTTGGCTGAAGGTTAAAACACTTTTCCCAAAAATGTATTCACAAAGGCTGGTCATCATTTGGGTCTGAGGACTGTATTAACACCATTTGCATGGTTCAAAAAAAAAAAAAAAATACTAGCCTGGAATTGTAATTTAAAGTGGATCTTCAGTTGTCTGGCAAAAGGAAAGGCAATTTTTTTCAAGATGAACAAATGCTCCTCCTAAGGCATAAACATACTGCAGATAGAGTTTCAGAAACATGGAATCAAAATGAAAAATCACAAAACATAAAATGAAATAGACACCACTAGTAATAATCAACAGAATCAATGACTTTTATTAGAATGACTAGACATAATACAAAGTAAGTATGTATACTACATTTTAAAAAGTTAAAAGGAGAATTAAATCATGATTGTGGTAGGCTGGAAAATGACCCCTCAAAAGATAGCTGTATTATAATCTCTGGTATGAATGTTACTATATATGGCCAAAAAATGGTTTTGCAGATATGTTTCAGTTAAAGATTTTGAGATGCCACTCTTCTGGGTTAGCCAGGTAAGCCCTAAATGCCATCACATGTATCTGTCTAAGAGGGAGACAGAGGAGGATTTGACACAGGAAAGCAGAAGAGAAGAGAAGAGAAGAAGGCAATATGACCTCAAAGACAAGACGAGAGTAATGCAACCACAGAAATTAGAAGAAGCAAAGAACAGATTCTTTCCTAGTGTCTCTGGAGAAAGTACAGCCCTGCCAACAGCTGCATTTCAACTCAGTGATACTAATTTTAGACTTCTGACCTCTAGAACTATGAAAGTATAAATTTCTTCGTTTTAAGCTGCGAAACTTGTGGCAATTTACAGCAGCTATAGGCAATGAATACAATGATTAAATAGCATGAGATAATAACAATAAGATACTTTTTTTAAAAGAACAAAATTAAACTTTTACAAATTAAAAGTGATATTTAATATTAAATGTAAATATTGTAACCATATACAGTATACAATAAATTAAAATTATATACTAATATAAATATGTAAAATATATTAAATATAAGACATAAAGAAGACCAAACACAGCTAAAGAGAGAATTGTTTACTGGAAAGTATAACTAGAGAAATTTCATAGATAAAAAGGATGTGAGACAAATACATGAAATATATGAAAGCTTTAAAGCGTATGTAAGCTTGATAATAAAGATTACTATATGTTACACAGAATTATATAAAGAGGTGGCAAAGAGAATAGAGGAAAAAGCCATATTCAAAATGATTAAAGATTTTTCAGACTTGATGGAAGTGCAGCATAGCAAAACCAAGCATAACATATAAAGAAATTCAAACATAGACAAATGTTAAAAGAACTGCAGAATAAAACACCAAAGAAACAGAGAGTATCTTAAAAGTAGCTGGAAGAAAAAAACAGAGATTATTTACAAATAAAAAACATTATTTTATTTTATTAATAGCTAACTTTTCAACTGGAATGATTAAAGGCATACGACAGTGTAATAATATTTCAAAATTATGAAAGAAATCGATTTTTAACCTAGAATTAAATAACAGTCTTTCAGAAACAAATGGGAAAGCAATTTCTAAAAGACGTAATTACTACAAAGTTAAATGTTCCCAGAAGATCTGAAATGCAGGAGAGTGAATTTTTAAAAATGTACAATGATATAAAACAATAATGATAATGTTTAGCCTAGAGTTAAAAATAATATGACAGAGCTAAATTAATGAACACAATTATATATAAGGTGGGGAAGAAATGGTTGGTGTTAAATCTTTCTTAAATACTTTGTATTATGCAGGAAGAGATAAAGATATTACCTAACTTTAGACTTTTTTTTTTTTTTTTTTCCAGAGACAGGGTCTTGCTCTGTCACCCATGCTAGAGTGCAGAGGTATGATTATAAGTCACTGCAGCTCCAAGCTCTTAGGCTCAAGCTCTCACTTCAGTCTCCCAAGGAGCTGAGACTACAAGCATGCACCATCATACCGAGCTAAGTTTGAAATTTTCTGTAGGGACAGGACGTTGCTGTGTGGCCCAGACTGGTCTCAAACTCCTAACCTCAAGTGATATGCCTAGCCTCAAATGATCCTCCCACTCAGCCTACCAAAGTGCCAAGATTATGGGCATGAACCACCATGTCTGGCCCTAACTTTAGACTTTCTTAAATGTGCATGTTAAATATAAAGGGCAATCACTAGAAGAATATAATTATTGTATATATAATCAGACAGAAATAAATGGAGTAAGATAAAAGATTTGGGGAAAAGTAAATTTTAGAAAGAAGTAAATGCAAACAATAAGATGGTAAAAATAAATTCATACATATACATAATTATAATTGATGTTGAATTAATAAATTGTCAGACTATGTAAAAGAAATAAAAATCCAGTACTATTTTTTTTTTCATAAGAGACAATACAGAAAAATTTAAACTAAATCTTGGAAATAGTTATATCAAGTAACTACAAACCCAAAGAAATGCAATATACCTATATTAATACTTGTTAAAACAGATTTTTCACCACTTTAAATAGGAGGAACTAAGCTATTTAATAGAAACTTTTAACACACAATTCTTAGTAATTGTACAGAAAAAAATCAGTGAGAATATTGAAGATGTTTAAACATAATGAACAAGTTTGATCTAAAAACATATACATATCTGTAAGTGGCAGTATACACATTTCTTTCAAACATAAGTGAAACACTTATAAAAATTGATCATCTATTAGATGGCATAGTATGTCTCAACAGATTTCAGAGAAATACTATCCTAGAGACCACATTTATTAAACACAATAAAATTAAATTGGAGCCGGTCATGGTGGTTCATGTCTGTAATCCCAGCACTTTGGGGACCCGAGGAGGGTGGATCACTTGAGGTCAGAAGTTCGAGACCAACCTGGCTAACATGGTGAAACCCCATCTCTACTAAAAATGCAAAAATTAGCCAGGTGTGGTGGTGCCTAACTATAATCCCAGCTACTCAGAAGGCTGAGGCAGGAGAATTGCTTGAACCAGGAGGCAGAGGTTGCAGTGAGCTGAAATCATGCCACTTTTCTCCAGCCAGCGCAACATAGCGAGACATCATCACAAAAAAAAAAAAAAAAAAAATTAAATTGGAAATAAAAACACACAAAAGGAATTGTACCCCAACAATATCCCACATATTTAGAAATTTAAAACAGAATTCTCAAACAATTCTTAGGTCAAAAACGAAGTAAAAATAAAAATTTAAAATTACTTAGAACTGCGTTATAATAGAAACCCTACATGGCAAAACTCAGAAGGGATATATAAAACCCTCTATGTATATAGTAGATAAAGACGACCAGTCTAGGCAACATAGTGAGACCCCACCTTCACAAAAAAAATTTTAAAAATTAGCTGGACATGGTAGCACGCCTGTAGTCCCAGCTACTTGGGTGGCTAAGGTGGGAGGATTGCTTAAGCCCAGGAACTCGAGATTACAGTGAGCCATAATTGCACCACTGTACTCCAGCCTGGGTAACAGATGCAGACCTTATCTCAAAAAATAAAAATCAAAAAAGAAACAAAAAATAAAGACAAACATGAAATAAGTCAGAAAAATAATAAAAGAATAAAGAATGTAGAAGAAAGGCATTAATAATAATAAAAGCAGGAATTAATAAAGAGAAAAAATAGAAGATTGCTAATTTGATGCCAATAAATTTGAAAATTGCAAAGAGATAGACAAATTCCTAAAAAATACAGCCCACTGAAATTGATCAAAAAGAAATAAAATTGCCCTACAAACAACTAACGAAATCGAACAAGCATTTCAAAGTCTGTCTACAAGAAAATTTCCAGCCCAAATGATTTTACATGTGTTTACTACAGTCAGTAAAGAAATAATTCCAAACTTATACAGCCATGCTGACATACATAAGTAGAGAACTCTAGCCATCTGATTCTAGGAGGCTAATATAACCTTGATATTAATTACTGATGAGGACAATATGATAAAAGAAATACAGGCTGTTCTGAATGGACATTGCCTATTGACACTTTGCATCCATACAAAAATATTTTTATAGCAGTAATTGGAAGGGAAAAAAAGTTGTGTTTGAAAATTATATAATTATTTACCAAGAAAACTCAAAGGAATCTACAAAAATAATTGAGAGCTTAGCACATATAGTAAGTAAAAAATCAATATTAAATCAATATTAACATTTCTGAACATCGAAAGGCTAGAGATGGTCATTTAAAGGACCTCTATTATTAATAGCAACAAAATATACAAGGAGCTTAGGGGTCAATATAACAAAACATATATGAAGTCTTTATTAAGAATGTGATACAATTCTATTGAAAGACATTAAAAAAAGGCTTAAATAAATAGAAAGGGTTACTCTGTTTATGGATGGGAAATTCAAATTTCTTTACATTTACCTGTAGATTCCATAAAATTTAGATAAAAAGTCTTATAGTAGTATTTGTAGAATTTGTCTTGCTGATTCTAACACATGTGTGAAAGGATAAGGGCCATCGAGAGCCAAGATACATTTGAAGGAGAAGTATAAACTGGGAGATATTCTTAAGCAGATATTAAAATTTAGTATAAAGCTTTATTAATTAAGATGCTGTAGTATTGACCTAGTGGTGAACAAATTGAACAGTGAAATAGAACAGACATTTCAGAAATAAAATAATGTATGTGGAAATTTGATATATGATTGAGTTGGCATTACAAATCTCAGAGGAAAAATTATACTATTAATAGAATTGTACCGGGCCTATATGCAGGAGAAAGCACTTGGACCCCTTCCTCACACTATAAGCAATATTAAATTTACTTACATTGGAAGAAAATTTTATTTAAATAAGAAAGGCAAAATATTAAGACTTTTAGGAGAAAATACAATAAGAATATATTTGTAACTCCAGGGTAATGAATGTTTTCCCTTGCTAAACACAAAAGTACAAAAAGTAAGTGAAAACTGATCAGTTTATCATATTAAAATGAGAGTGCCTTTTAATCAAAGGTATAGAAAAAAGGGAGGAGTCTCAAAGTGGAGATAATGTTTGCAATCCATGTAACTGACAAAGAACATAGACGTAGAATATGTGAAGAACTCCCAAAAGTCGACCAGAAAATGCGAGCAATCCAATAGAAAAGTGAACAAAAGACATGAACATATATTACAAAAGAGGAAACAGAACAGTCAAATAATCATATGAAAAGATACTTAATCTCATTATTGTTCTGGGAAATCTATTTTAGGAGTACAAAATAATGTGATTTTACACCTACTAGTTTGACAATGCTTAAGGAATATTTATTTAATTTTTAAAAATGTTTATAAAAATAAACACACATTGATGAAGTGTGTGCAGATAATAATAAAGAACAATATTGATTATATTTGTCCATTCTATTTGTACAGCCTTTACGATTTACAAAATATTTTTACATGTCAGGAAGGACATGGAGCAAGAGTAATTCTTAAAGTACACTGCTAAGAAAGTATGAATGGGAATGCAAATAATTTTAAAACTAATTTGGAATTATATCATAAAATTGAATAATATATGCACTCCCTTCAATTCAGCAATTCCACTTTTAAGTATACCTGTTAACAGAAATATTGTACAATTACACCAGAATATATTATAAGAATGTTTATAGTAGCCCTGATTTATGATAGCACAAAACTAGAAATAAAGGACATTTAAGAGAGGAATGGATACATAAATTGTGTTACATATTTAGCCCAACCAAAATTACACGTTTGTTTTCTTCATGTAATTTTAAAGTTTTCAAGTTTTCATTTTGTTCATTGGAAAAGCAGAGAACAGGAAAAACTCAGAAATCAAATCGCTCAACTTCCATAGCTCAAACAGCCACAACTCAATAAAACAAAAATGTTACATTTCCTTCAGTCTTTTAAAAACATTTGTTTTTTGCCTTGAAATGTAGTTGAAATACTTTTTTTATATAATTTTTAACTTTTTTTATTTGAAAAACATTATATCATTTCCTTTTTCATGATACCATCTATTTTTTTATTCACCTCTCTTTGAAATCATAATTTTAAAGAACATTTAATGTTTCTCTAAGTAAATATTTCAATTTATGGCTGGGCACGGTGGCTCAAGCCTGTAATCCCAGCACTTTGGGAGGCCAAGATGGGCAGATCACAAGGTCAGGAGATTGAGACCATCCTGGCTAACACGGTGAAACCCCGTCTCTACTTAAAAAATACAAAAAACTAGCCGGGCATGGTGGTGGGCGCCTGTAGTCCCAGCTACTTGGGAGGCTGAGGCAGGAGAATGGCGTGAACCCGGGAGGCGGAGCTTGCAGTGAGTGGAGATCGAGCCACTGCACTCCAGCCTGGGCGACAGAGCGAGACTCCATCTCAAAAAAAAAAAAAAAAAAAATTCAATTTATTTAGGAATTCTCCCACAGTTGGAATTTTTGAGTTTTTGCAAATTTTTATGATAATAAATCTCCATAAATATGATTTTGTGCATAAAGTTTTTTCTGCACTTAAAAATGACTTTAGGATAGATTATTATAAGTGTAATTACTGGGACAATTCGAACGTGATTTTGTGCATAAACTTTTTCTGCACTTAGAAATGATTTTAGGATAGATTACTATGAATGGCATTACTGGGAAAATTCTAAACGTCCCAACCAAAGTTAAATGTTAATGTTAAATGTCGAAAGGATTGCACCAATTTACTCTCCCTCATTTCCCATTTCGTGGAATACTAACCTCATGTTTGAAAGTGGGATCATACATGAAATTGTAGTTTGGATGTTGTTTCCAGTCTGTGAATGATTCCATCTTCCAACCAGTTGTGCAAGCCTGCAGAGTGAGTCCCATGACACTTTCATTTCCTTCACTCCCATACATA
Organism: Mandrillus leucophaeus; assembly: GCF_000951045.1. Lineage (NCBI taxonomy): Eukaryota > Metazoa > Chordata > Mammalia > Primates > Cercopithecidae > Mandrillus > Mandrillus leucophaeus. The sequence continues at coordinate 2,636,820 of NW_012104310.1, forward strand.
ATCCATACCACATGTTACATCTTATTGTTTTTATCTTCCAAGTACTTCTCACATCCCTCCACTTCTTTCCATTTTCACAAACATCACCTTTGTCTGTTCTGATCTATTTCTACCCCTGCAACTATCTTTTTGAAACTTTCGTTTAATTATGAAATATATAAAAAATAGTACTATAAAGGACATAGTACAAAATAAATCCTGTGCGCTTACTACCTAATTCTACCCAATGCTTACATTTTGCCAATGTGGTGTCAGATTTTAAAAACAAAACACCACTGAAATTGTTAAAGCCCTGCGTGCTTCTACTTGATTCCATTCTCTTCTCTTCCTTCCATATTATTATGAATTTGCTACATTTCATTCCTGGAAATCTTTTATACTATTGATAAATATGTCATACCCATTAGTATCAAAAAGCATTGTTTCATGTATTTTTAAACTTTATAGAAAAAGAGTACAGTAAATATTTTATAAGTTGCTTTTTTTTGCTCATTGTTATCTTTTTGAGATTTAACCATAGTGATACTTGTAACTCCAATTAGTTTATTTCAACTTATCTCTTGTATTTCATAGAAGTATACACTTATTTATCCACTGTCTGGTTGCTAGACATTTAGGCTGCTTAAAACATTTTGCAATTACAACCAATATAGCAATCAGTATCTGTGCATGTCTCCTCATGTGTGTGGGCAAGTGTTTCTTTAAGTCTGGGATGTAGATCTGCCTCTTCAACTTTACTAGACATTGCCAAATTGTCCTCCCATGCTGTCATCTAAATTTACACTTCCACCAATAATGGGTGAGAATTTATAATTTTCCTTGTCCCACCCACACAATTGTTAGTTCTTTTTACCTTTTAAAAATTGATGAATGTGCAACATCTTATGATGTGAATTTGCATTTCTTTGATTTCCAGTGAATTTGAGTACTTTTCATCAATTTATGAACCACTGATGTTTCTTCTTGATCACGTTTTCATTACTGTATTAGGCCATTCTTGCTATAAAGAAATACCTGAGGCTGGGTAATTTATAAAGAAAGGGGCTTTATCTTTCCATGGGTCTGCAGGCCCTCATCTATACAAAGCATGGCACTGGCATCTGCATGGCTTCTGGTGAGGGCCCCAAGGAGCTTTTATTCATGGTAGAAGATAAACGGGGAGCAGACGTCTCAGATGGTGAGAATAAGAGCAAGAGAGAGAGTTGAGGGGGTGGTACCACATTTTACAACAAGCAGAGCTCATGAGAACTCACTCACTACCCAAATACAGCAAAAGCCTTGAGGGATCCAACCCCATGATCCAAACACCTCCCACCAGGCCCCACCCTCCAACATTGGAGATTACATCTCAGCATGAGATTTGGGCAGAGACAAATATCTAAACTATCTCACTTACTTTTGACCAATTTTATTAGGTTATTATCTTTTTGTCTTGATTTGTAAGTGATTAAATAAAACATTTATCCTTGACTTAGGAAATTATAACATTAAGTGGTGGTTTTACCTTCTTTCCAGACAATCCAGGATTCTTAGAGCACTTTAACTCCTGACGTAGATGCAATTATACCATATTCCTTGTCTTTTCCTAGATCTTTCAAAACTCACACCTAATGCTCTAGAGATGTATGTCCATTGTGCTTCCTTCCATCCCCCTCACCTCCTATGGCATTAAAATATTCCATTCTCCTTGATCAATTACATGCCCAGTTGATTCTTAAGCACGGCTGGCAGTATGCAAACTTGAAACTCCAGGCTGGGGTGTCCAATCTTTTGACTTCTCTGTGCCACACTGGAGGAAGAATTGTCTTGGGACACATGTAAAATACACTAACACTAAAAAATAGCTACTGAGCTAAAAAAAAAAAAAAAAAAAAATCGCAAGAGAGTCTTATAGTGTTTTAAGAGGTTCAGGAATTTGTATTAGGCAGCATTGAAAGCCGTCCTGGGCAGCACTCGGCCCGCCAGCACGGGTTGGAAAAGTTTGCTCTAGGCAATCCAATTCAATCCTTCCCCAGTTAAGATTTAAAAAAAGCAGCAGAAGAAAAAGCACACAAGTAAACAAAACCTTCAAAACACAACTGGAATTCATTACTTAATGTCCAGGCCTTTGTTCTGTGTATCACTTTAAGAGTTGGTGCATGGACTCTGTGCCGTACATTTTAATTCCTGCATATTTTAAACCACAAAATGACACTATTTTTAATTTTTGTTATGCAGTCTGTTTATTTTGCTTTACCACTCATATTTACCATTTCAATTGCTTTTCATTTCCTTCTGTATTTTTTACCTTTCATCCAGATTCATTTTCTTCTTGCCTGAATAAAATTCTTTTACATTTTATTTGAAAATTTGACAATCAGCTTTCATCAGATAGTATCAACTGGCTCCAATAATCCACTGCTTTCACTGTTACATTTTCTGGAGTTGAAACCATCCATTGATTCCTCAGTTCAACCTGGACAGGTAAAGTGATACACACACACAAGCACACACACACACTTAATACACAATGGAATTTGAATTGCCTTCATTTTATTTAGAATGTTTGCAATGATAGTAATAGTTTTTCATAACGTCTTTCCTAAGACTGTTCTTGTTGGGTTTTGGCATCAAGGCTATAGCCATACAAGGTCTTTTAGAGTCTAGATAATTTAGTCCATTTTCTATTCATGAAGTTTAGGACACACCATCCCAAAATATGACTCTAGGATATCAGAATAGGCCACCCCCAAATATGCCACTTTGGCATACTGATTACTTTGAGCTAAAAATAATTGAGAGCCAGTCAAAGCAAGAAAAGCTCTTTCTCCCCTTCAACATCCTAAAATAAAACAAAAAAGTTCCCTTGTGTGCAGGAATTTACACCCATGAAGGAAATTTTCATTAGTAAAGATATGTGACAATTGCATCACCTGAGAGACTTTTACTTGTGTAAGAAAGCAGCCTCTATTCACAACACATTTCCTCCGTTTGCCTTCCCATAATTTGCCTCTACCATTACCTAGAATCCCTAAACTCCTATTCCTTTCTGTAGGTCAGGATGATATGTAAGCCTAATTATCTGGTGAGTCTTACATTTTTGTCAAACTCCTCTATGGACATAATTAAAATTGTTTTTCTTCTGTTGATCTTTCTTATGCCAGTTTAATCCATAGACCAGCCAAAGAACCTGGAAGGGTAGCTGGAAATATTTTTTTGTTCTCTACATCTTTTTGTTAAATTATTTTTTAATTTGCTAATTTTGGTCATTTTTGATGGACAGAATTTTTAATTTTTGAAGCCACATATGTTAACCTTTCCCTTAATGATATCTCTCTATCACTTTTGAACTCTGAAAGTACTACTTACACTTTAAAACTTAATATTCAATTATATTCTATTCTAGTTTTTCTACATTTTAAAAATATTCAATATTTTAATTTCTATGGAATTAATTTTGATGTATGGAGTGAAATGAATGCATCAATTATTTTTTTTCAAAGTTCCAAATCAGAAACCTAAATGAATGATGGAAATTCTTGGATTCTTTTTCTCATTTTTAAATAAAATTTATAAATTTTTTGTTTAGTCTTATTAAAAGTAACTCACAGATTTTCACTAAGAGAACATGATTGTTTTATGCTTAAACAACTGTTTGAAGTTTTGAAATTAATAAACTAATATAACAATTCTGTAAACATGAACAACAAAATAAAACTTACAGAGTTCTTTTTACATAGATTGTGTGATTGATTGGAATTAGTGAATGTAAAATGTAAATAATTCCTGAATTAATTGTAACCTAGTAATGTAAGGGAGGCAAAGGTGTGATACCTTTCCTCACCCATCATAAGGGTCACAGCCAACATTACTATAACAAAAGACAAGTTAACAAGGCAAAAGCACAACAAATTTATGCAATCAAAGTTTGTCGTGACCCGGGATACTTCACAAACAAAGATCCAGGTAAAACAGTCTATTTTAATGCTTACATTCATTGAAGAGTAGACAGCTGTGTAGAAATGTGATTGGACAAAAGGGAATCATCTTATGGTAATAGACTGAGGAGGGAAATCCAGCAAGGCCTCACTGCTCAGATTGTTCTCTTTCTGTGTGGCATTCCTTCCTCCTGGATATGAAGCAGGGCGCCTCTGGAATGAGTCTTATGATCTACTGTCAGACAAGGTAGATTAGACATTTTCCTTATGGCCAACTGGTATACCGAAAGGCAGGTTAAGGTTAGAATAATGTTTCTAGGTTTTCTGACTGCTTTTGGGATTGAGGGGTTCTAATTTCTATGACCCACTGATGTGGTTTGGCTTCGTCCCCACCCAAATCTCATCTTGAATTTTAATCCCTGTAATCCCCAAGTGTCATGAGGGGAACCTAGTGGAAGGTAATTGATTCATGGGGGCAGTTTCCCCCTTGCTGTTCTCATGATAGTGAGTGAGTTCTCACATGATCTGATGGTTTTATTTTTTATTTTTTGAGATGGAGTTTCGCTCTTGTTGCCCAAACCAGAGTGCAATGGTGTGATCTCAGTTCACTGCAACCTCTACCTCCCAAGTTCAAGCAATTCTTCTGCCTCAGCCTCCCAAGTAGCTTGGATTATAGGCAAGTGCCACCACACCCAGCTGATTTTTTGTATTTTTAGTAGAAACAGGGTTTCACCATGTTACCCAGGCTGGTCTCAAACTCCTGACCTCAGATGATCCACCCATATCGGCCTCCCAAAGTGCTGGGATTACAGGTGTGAGCCACCATGCCTGGCCCTGCTGGTTTTATAAGAGTGTAGCATTTCCCCTGCTGGCACTCATTTTCTCTCCTGCTGCCCTGAGAAGAGGTGCCTTTCGCCTTGATTGTAAGTCTCCTGAGGCCTCCCCAGCCATGTGGAACTGTGAGTCCATCAAATCTCTTTTCTTATAAATCACCCAGTCTCAGGTATCTCTTCATAGCAGTGTGAGAACAGACAAATACACTCATCATGGGAAAGAGGAATTCTGGTTTCTATAACTTGCTTTGGGTGAGAAAAAGGAATGGGAGACAGGGGGGTAGGAGAAGATCAGAGGGAGACTGCATCTGAGACTGCTTCCGAGCCCTTCCAGTACTTCCTTCTTTGGTTCAAAGTACTCAGCATGTCAAAGTACCACACTTTGCGGTATTGTTCTCTGAGCCCCAACAGTATTATATGGGATATACTTGACTTCTAATTTTTCTGATATAAATTTGCTTCATAAACTGATTGTAGGAATATTCCCTGAAGAATTGAGTTCTGTGCTTCAACTATTACCATGAGAAGGAACTTACCACCAAAAAACAACTCCTAAGAGATAGCTCATGAAAATGTTTTTCTCTGCAAAATTCTATAAGTGCATTTTCTTTGCTGGCTTTTATTCAAAAGTTTAATAGTAGAATATTTGAATAACTGAATTTCGTAGTGCTCATAAGAATTTTTAAATGGCAAAATGATTCCTTAAATAATTATTTATGCTAGACATTTTTCCTTCTTCCACAATATGCTGAAACATTGGGTAATATGCAGTAATTCAAATTCAAGTTTAAATTGTTTCATTCTATTTTATGGTTTGCCAAATCAAAAATTAATTCACTTATTTACATCCCTAGCAGAGCTGACATTCTCATTGGGTCTTAACTGAGACAAAGTCTACCTACTAGGCCAGGTCCTTGAATTTGACATCAGCTGGTGTAACAGAGCTTACTGTGCCATGTTCCTATTGACCTACTACATAGATTTTTTTTAATTTTTATATTGTCCATCATGTTTATTGAAGATTCAGTTTAGGCTATGTCAACATGTGAAAGTTACATCGAAGATTTAGAAACTGGCTATTGTTGTCACTAAGCAATTATTTGCGGTTTGCAGTGTTGCTTATGGTCAACTCTGTGATCATGAACAATAGACGTGTTTGCCATGATCAAGCTATCACCCAGATTTCTGCTTTCAAAAATTAATGAGCCTTCGGACTCCTTTAAGTTTCCCTAAGGACATTATCAATAATCTTTGTGACATTCTACTTAAACTTTCTTTAATTTGTCTATGTCACCTGTAAACAATGAGTCCAGAAGTGCACATTTGTGTTTGAAAGGAACCTGATGACATACGACTTTCTGCTTTTATTTTATGAGAACGGTATAGTAATATTCATTTACTTAGAGGTCAAACTATGCAAGTGGAGTCATGGAAAACATTACCACCAACATAATAATCCTCTAATCAGCAAAAAGCCATCCTGGAGCTGTAAAGAAAAAAAAAAAAAAA
>NW_012104310.1:2643128-2725374 GCF_000951045.1 Mandrillus leucophaeus
GCCCTGGGTCTAGGGGATTGCAGTGCAGAGACCTACCTGTCTTGCAGCCACTCAAGGCTGTGCTTCTCTTTGTAAGTTCTCTCTCTCTCTTTCTCTCTCTCTCTTTTTTGAGATGGAGTCTTGCTTTGTCACCCAGACAGGAGTGCAGTGGCACAATCTTGGCTCACTGCAACCTCCGCTTCATGGGTTCAAGCAATTCTCCTGCCTCAGCCTCCCAAGTAGCTGGGACTACAGGTGTGTGCCACCACCAAAGCCAACTCTCTGGTGGCGTTTTTTTTCTTTTTCCTTTCCTTTTTTTTTTTTTTTTTTTTTTTTTTTTTTTTTTTTTTGTTTTGTTTGTTTGTTTTTTGATGCTGAATCTCACTCTGCCATCCAGGCTGGAGTGAAGTGGCATGATCTTGGCTCACTGCAACCTCCGCTTCATGGGTTCAAGCAGTTCTCCTGCCTCAGCTTCCCAAGTAGCTGGGACTACAGGTGTGTGCCACCACCAAAGCCAACTCTCTGGTGGCCTCCTCCAAAGCCAACTCTCTGGTGTGTAGACTCCAATTTCCAAGTTTCCTGAGAACTGGGAAGTTGGTAGAGGTGGAAAAAAGGTGGTGCTGGCCCCCTTTCTGAGCAAACTATCTCTCTTCATTCCTTTTGCCCAGTTTAGTAGCATGATGTGGGGTGAAGTCAGTATGTCCTCCAGCTAGGCTGAGTTCTGAGTGCCTCTGCCTTTGTGCAGCCCCTCCTACCCTCGTGAATGATTCTGTTGCACCCTTTTCTTCATGTGGCTTCAGGAAATGGAAGCTGCCTTTTTCAGCCTCCTGGTAGTATTGACTTACTAGCTAGTTCTCTCTCCCACTAACTTCCACAGCCCACCTGGGGCTTCAAGGAAACTCCTCTCTGCCTTCCTACACCACTTAAGAGGGTGAGAAATTCAAAGTGACAAAGAGCACTTGTTCTGTCCCTAAGGTTCTCAAAACTCTCTGGGCATCAGAGTTCCCAGTGCAACTGTCGAGGCCAGGTCCTCTTTGGGAGTAGGGAGAGGAAGGGTGAAATCTGTAGGCAGAACCATGTCTAAGTCTTTCATACTTCTCTGCCCTCCCCAACGTTTTTTATCTCTCCAACTCCCCTGTAATTAGGGGTAAAAATTCTTGTGCTGCCTGCTCATATTTCTTTTTCATTATTGTCTGCTTACTTGGGTGACAACGTTTTAATTTAAAAGCTGAGAATATAGATCCTTTCATCTTTGTTGTGGATAGTTTCTAAAATGGTCATTGTGAATCTTGGAAGCACATCAGTATCACCGAGAGAGATTTCAAAAGACAAATCAGAATACTTGGGGGGTAGAACCCAGGTATTAGAAATGTTTAAAAGCCACTCATGTGGTGCTAATATAGAAGACGACTGGAAACCACTGCTTTAAAAGTACAGGTGCCCAGTGGAAGAGCAGGGAAAGAACACGTCCATTAATACCTCCAATAACATCCTGACGCAAATGCAGAAAGCCAGGCGCAGAGAGGCTGAGACACTTCCTTTAGGTGATACAGCTGGTAGTTTTCAGAGTGAGAATCTAATAGAGCCCCAAAGCTCATGTTCTCTTTCAATGTATTTGTAAGGTTCATAGGCCAGAGCAGCACACTTCACCTGTCCTTTCTACTCATTCCTCTCATTTCTGTGCCCCTTCCACCTTCCAAGATGCCTTCGCACCCATACATTATAAGTGACCGGGAACTGGTGTAAGTAAAAACTGTTGAATACACTTTCCCTTTGGACAGTTGAGATTTCTACTGCATTTCACCCCTACAGAATGATCAACTTTCTAAACAAACTTCGTACTTATATGAGTTAGAGTGCTGTTGGTAGAGACGTGAGCTGATATTTCTTACTCCTTGTCATGCTTTCTAATCGCATGACCAGGCAAGCCATGGAACAGGACTATGAGTTTCTAGTCTTGTCTGAAAACATGACTGTCTCATGTTAATGTTAACGTCAACGCCAATGTTAATGTTAAAGCAACGAAATACATTAAGTAAGGTATTTTTAAACAGAATTTCATTGATTCAATCAACCACTTGCCCAGCGTTTTCCATGTGGAGTGGCTATAGAGATGAAGGAGGGGGTGAAGGTGGCTGTTTTGCTAACCTTTAAAGAAGTTAAGAAAGTTCACCATCTTAAGTGACAAGGAAAAGACAAAGACAGAAAAGACAAAATAGAAAAATCTTCATTTTTATAAAATGTTAACTTCAGTAATAGTCTTCTTCGGCTAAACCATTATTTGGGGGATAACACAAACGTACCCAGCTAATTCCTTTACTCTTAAGACACAGTTGAGGCAAGCATTTTGAAAGAAACATTTCTGCATCTTCTCACCAGCCTGAGTTAGGAGGCTTCCCTCAGTGCCCACAGACGCACTGGGCTTACCCTCTATGCACAGCACTTACCACGAGGCGCTGCTTTATAAAAACCTGTTTCTCCCTCCTTCTCACCAGATCATGAACTCCCTGGTAAGGAAGGATCATGTCCTTTACCCACACCCTTAGCATCTAGCACTGTCCCTGGCATATAGATGTTCAATAACTATTTCGGAATGAATACCAATATTTTATTATTGGTATAAATAATGATTGAAAAATTAAAAGGGTAGTAACTTAAAATGTTATAAATCAGAAAAATGAGTCAGAGTGTAGATGGTTAGATGACTCAAGCTGGAAAATCATTAACTATTTTTAGCTCATTTTAGCAGCTGCGAGTCAACCCTAACCTGGTGTTTAATTTCCAGGGTATAGAAGACCAGAACAACTGAATAGACTCTAACAGTGATTTAAGCACTGATTCTTCACTTCACGCATCCCTAGTCACTATTACCAAAAGTCATTTAAAAGCCCTATGCTTAGTGTTCTACACAGTAATTTTAATGGCAATGATTACAAATCAGGGAAATCTTCAACATAACAAAAAACACACTGAGGTGCTTGTACATGTGCCAGGAAACCATGAATAGTATTCTTTCTTTCAAGAAAAAAATGTAAGACTCCATTTATGTTTATTAGTCTATACTGTGCAAACTTGGGCATGGATAAAATATAACCTACTGGTTAGTTAATTGTTTATTCAATAAATCTTTTGAGCTACGAAATTTTTATAAGACTTTTTTGCAGTAATTATGGGAGGTTTAACATAATATCCACACTCAACTCTGACAGACTTTAACATCTATTTTAAGAAAGGAAGAGGAAACAAAACCCAAATGGCAAACTATTCAAGACCAAATGTAAATAAGTACCACATTGTATTTTACAGATGAAGATTGTATAGATGTTGAGAAAAAGGGGAGATCTGTAACACCCAAAAGGCAGTGGAGTAGAGATGGGAGCTGATATTTCTTACTCCTTGTCATGCTTTCTAATCTCATTACCAGGCGAGCCTTGGAACAGGGCTGTGAATTTCTAGTCCTGTCTGAAAACATGACTGCCTCATCGACCTACAAGTACAACCTACAGGGACTCATGGACAGAGACCCCAGAAGACTCAAGTTTCCCGCTGAGGAAAAGCAAGGCGGCTCTGCCCTCTTGTTTTGTCCTCCAGTCTATAAGCAAACCTTTTTTTTTTTTTTTGGTGATTTTTCTGGGCCCCCAGGGATAGCATTGAAGTACTGTCTAGTGTTCCTAGGTGCAAAACGGTTGTGATGTGCCTTAGAGAGAAAATATATACATGAAATGAGCTTAATAAACTTGATTCTGGTATGAGTTCTAGTGTTGTTGACTGTGAGCTCAATGTTAATGAAGCAACAATATACATGATATACATGAAATAAAGTGTCTTTAAACTAAAATATACATAAAACTGTGTATTGATGAATTGACAAAAATGTTGGAACCACGGCTTGTGGAAACCTTCCTTCATATCTCCACTAAGAGTGATGGCTCAGTATTGTAAAACCATGTTCTCTTCCTCTGTCCACAGCTTAGCATCAGACCTTTACAGGCACACCTCATCTTATTGTGCTTCTCTTCACTTTTTTTTTTTTTTTTTGACGGAATCTCGCTGTGTTGCCCAGGCTAATCTCGGCTCACTGCAACCTCTGCCTCCCAGGTTCAAGTGATTCTCCCGCCTCAGCCTCCTGAATAGCTGGGGCTACAGGCGCCCACCACCACACCCGGCCAATGTTTTGTATTTTAGTAAAGACAGGGTTTCACCACGTTAACCAGAATGGTCTTGATCTCCTGACCTCGTGATTTGCCCGCCTGCCTCGGCCTCTCAAAGTGCTGGAATTACAGGTGTGAGCTACCGCATTTTTAACAAATTGGAGGTTTGTGGCATCCCCGTGTTGAGCAAATCTATTGGTGCCATTTTTCCAATGCCATGTGCTCACTTGATGTCTCTGTGTCACATTTTGGTAATTCTCACAATATTTCAAGCTTTTTCATTATATTATATCTGTTATGGTGATCTGTGATCAGTGATCTTTGATATCACCATTGTAAATATTTTGGGGAACCATGAACCATGCCCATATAAGACAGTGAATTGAATCAATAAATCTTGTGTGTGTTCTGACTGCTCCACCGGCCATCCATTTCCCCACCTCTCTCCCTCTTCTTAGGCCTCTCCATTCTCTGAGACACAACAATATTGTATTAATAACCCTACAATGGCCTCCAAGTATTCACATGAAAGGAAGAGTCACTTGTCTCTCACCTTAAATCAAAAGCTAGAAATGATTAAATTTAGTGAGGAAGGCATGTTGAAAGCTGAGATAGGCCAAAAGCTAGGTCTCTTGTGCAAGTTATTCAAGCTGTGAATGCAAAAGAAAACTTCTTGAAGGAGATTAGAAGTGCTACTTCAGTGAACCCACAAATGATAAGGAAGTGAAACAGTCTTCTTGCTGATATGGGGAAAGTTTGAGTGGTCTGGATCAAACCTGATCAAAGCAGTCACAACCTTCCCTTAACCACAGCCTAATCCGGGGCAAAGCCCTAACTCTCTTCAATTCTATAAAGCCTGAGAGAGGTAAGGAATCTGCAGAGGAAAAGTTGGAAGCTAGCAGAGACTGGCTCATGAGGTTTAAAGAAAGAAGTCATCTCCATAACATGAATGTAAGGTGAAGCAGCAAGGGCTGATGCCGAAGCTGCAGCAAGTTCTCCAGATCTGGCTAAGATCACTGATGAAGGTGGCTACACTAAACAACGCATTTTCAATACAGACGAAACAGCCTTATACTGGAAGAAGATGCTATCAAGGATTTTCATAGCTACAAAGAAGTCAATACCTGGTTGCAAAGCTTCAAAGGACAAACTGACTCTCTTGTTAGGGGCAAAAGTAGCTGGTGACTTTACACTGAAGCCAATGCTCATTTACCATTCTGAAAATTTTAGAGCCCTTAAGAATTATGCTAAATATATTCCGCCTGTGCTCTATAAATGGAACAACAAAACTTGAATGACAGCGTGTCTGTTTACAGCATGGTTTATTGAACATTTTAAGTCCACTATTAAGACCTACTGCTCAAAAAAAATGTTTCTTTCTAATTATTATTGCTGGTTAATGTCACACTTTGTCACTCAGGAGTTGATGGAGATGTAAGAAGAGATTAATGTTTTCATGCCTGGCAAAACAACATCCATCTTGCGGCCCATGAATAAAGGAGTAATTTTTTTATTTTTTTTACTTTTTTTATTTTTTATTTTTTATTTATTATTATTATTATTATACTTTAAGTTCTAGGGTACCTGTGCATAACGTGCAGGTTTGTTACATATGTATACTTGTGCCATGTTGGTGTGCTGCACCCATCAACTCGTCAGCACCCATCAACTCGATAAAGGAGTAATTTTAACTTTCAAGCCTTATTATTTAAGAAATAAATTTTGTAAGGATATAGCTGCCATAAATAGCAATTCTTCTGTTGGATCTGGGCAAAGTAAATTGATAACCTTCTGGAAAAGATTCACCATTGTACATGCCATTAAGAACATTCATAATTCATGGGAGGAGATCAAAAAGTCAACATTAACAGGAGTTTGGAAGAAGTTGGTTCCAACCCTCCTGAATGACTCTGGGGGTTCAAACTTCAAAGCAGGAAGTAATTGCAGGTGTGGTAGAAATAGCAAGAGAATTAGAATTACAAGTGGAGCCTGAATATATTACTAAATTGCTCAATTTCATAAGACTTGAATGGTTTAGGAGTTGCTTCTTATAGACAAGAAAAGAAAGTGGTCACTTGAGATAGAATCTGGTGAAGTTGTTCACAGCATTGTCGAAATGACAGCAAAGGGTTTATAATTACATACACTTAGTTGATAAAGCAATGGCAGAGTTTGAGATGATTGATTCCAATTTTGCAAAAAGTTATATTGTGGATAAAATGCTATCAACCAGCATTGCATGGTACAGAAAAATCTTTAATAAAAGGAAGAGTCAATTGATGCAGCAAACTCCATTGTCCTATTTTAAGAAATTGACACAGCTATTCCAGCCTTCAGCAATCACCACCAGGATCAGTCAACAGCCATCAACATCCAAGCAATGCCCTCCACCAACAAAAAGATTCCCATTAGGTAAAGATGATCTTTAACATTTTTTAGAAATAAAATATCTTTTTAAATTAAGGTATGTACATTGCTCATTTTAGACATCATGCTATTGCATACTTAATAGACTACACATGGTGTAAACGTAACTTTTATATGCATTAGGAAACTGAAAAATTAGTGCAACTCGTTTTGTTGGAATACCCGCTTTATTGCGGGGGTCTGGAACCTAATCTGCAATATCTCTGCTGTATGTCCGTATAGCGCCGGGAGTGGGTGCCTTCCGCCCGCTGTGCAGAGCGCCGGCAGGTGGCGCCCAGCGGCGAGCTCTTTCCAGCTTGGTTTGGGCCAGGTGGACTGGAAGGGGCGGAGGTAACCAGAAGCGGCCAGTGGCTGCTGCCTGCGTCCCCAACCCCCTCCGCGCAGCGCTCGCGACACGCGTGCCAGGAGTGGGAGAGAGCGGCGGGGCCAGCTGCGTTCTGAGGCTGAGCACAGCTGCCATCTGCTCTGGGAAGCACCGGGGTGTCCCCGCCGCCCTCAGCTCGAAGTCAGCCACCATGGAGGCGCAGGCACAAGGTGAGTGGACGCCGATCGCCCCGAGAGTCAGGTCCTGGGGCGCGCATAACTGCTCTTTTCCTGCACCTCCTAACTTAGCTCTCGGACAGAACAGACTGGTGCCATGCTACGCGTCTAGAACTCCACTCCCACCCGCGCCTTCGGTATAATGCCTGCTCCCGAAACTCAGGATTTGCTGTGGGTCTGGGGATCAGTAAAGTAACAGGGGATCCGTAAGTGGAGAGGCCCCTCCTCAGGAAATGCGCCGGTGGAATGCTCTACCCTCTTCCGCAGCCAGTCGCCCCCGGCCTTCCCAACCTCGCGGGTGTCCAAAGGACCTGTTGTGCCGGGTCCGGAAAGCGTGTTTCGCTCCCTTTTCCTTGAGCGAGTGGGGAGGGAATGTGACTCTTTTCGCCCAGGGCCGTGGACTCGCGGCTTGTGGGTCCCAAGTTAGGGACTGAGGGGACCGTCAGCCGAGGGGTGGCTCCGCAGCCCGGCTACGCCAGAGGCTTCCCGTGCGGGGACCTGCCTTCGGAGGCCAGGTGAACGTTACCGGCCCCCTGACCTCCAGCAGATTCACACATGAGTCCCAGTTTCCCGCGATCGGGGCGCGACCTCTGCCTCCCGTGGCGCGCGGGGCCCCCGGCAACCCAGCTCCCTGCTCCCGGGCTGCCCGCCGGAGGAACCTGCGGTGGCTTCACGAAGGGCGGCCTCATATCTTGGGGTCACACTTGAACAGGGTTGGGGAATTCCGATGACACCGTTCAAGAATGGGGGTAAACGGACCGTGGAAAGGGGCAGAGGTGGGCGGATGTGGAGCGAGAGACAGTTGGGAAGGAAACGGACTCAGTGGTCTACCTTGGGGAGCAACGCCCAGAAGGTATGGCTTGCGGAGTTCAGCCTTTAAGGCAGTCATCGCCACCACTCTTACACTGTAGGAAACTTTGTGTTGGCTCTTAATATAAATAAAATCCCATTAAAAAAAAAAAAAAAAAAAAGAGGTTCATGACCTGATGCGCTCGCCCTCTAGGGGCAGAATGCCCTGAATGAGTGTGGGTTGGCGAGTGCGTGGGCCTGGAGTCGCCCAACATGTTTGCTGCCAGGATTACAATTGTCTGAACAGCACGAACCTTACTCGTTTGTTCCATCTGCCTAGGTCCTGCCCATAAAGCTGCCGCTACCCATATTCTTTCCTCTATTATGTAGATAGGAAAGGATAATTCAACCGACGGTGCGGGCTGTTGGTCAAATTCAAAAGCAGAGGTCAGGTTGGAGGCCTTCACACCAGAACTGAAGCTGGTGGGAGCAGCACCGGAGCTTTCCAACCTGACTTGCAGATTAGAATTTAGAGAGTCTTCAATACTGGCCTTGGCCAACCTCATCCCAATCAAACTGGAATCTTTGGAGCCTGAACATGGGTATATTTGAAAGCTTCCGGGGTAATTCTGTTAGTGAGGTTGGAGAAGAACTATAGCAGATGGGAAGCATTCATACAACTTCTGAAGACATCCGAAACTACAGACTGGTAACCACTGGTGTCACTGGTTTGCTTTATTGCTTTGCTTTAGTGCCAAGATTTACTTAACAAATATTTCAGTGCTTTCCTTTGCCAAGCACTGTGCTAAGAAGAGCAAAGACAGACTTGGTATCTGCTTCATAAAATTTGCAGTAGAGGAAGAGACAAGTATTAATTTGATAGCTATTTGAAAAATAACGTGTAAAATCACTGCATGCTAATGCTAAGAAAGGGCCTCATAGTGCAGCGAGAGCCTGAAAAACTATAACCCAAGTATGCAACAATCAGAAGAGCAGATTGTTTATTGTGTGCCTGTCTCTGTTCTTTGTGCTTTGCGTGTATTGATGGACTCATTTCCTGTGCACAGCAGTCCCGTGAGGGAGTTCATGTTCTCATTCCCATTCTACAGAGAGGAAACAAGCATGGAAGGTATTAGATTGTTACAAAAGTAATGGCAATTTTTGCCACGACTTTTTAATAAATTCCTTGTTTACAGCCAGATAGGTAAAAAGTAGCAAAGTTGATGCTGTGAGGGACTCATTCTCACTCAAAGCTTATGACTTTTGGAGGAAAGGTAAACTTCAGTCCCCACCTGAATCTCCAGCTGCCCTGTGGTGCCCTTCCTTTCCCCTCATGACTGGACGGAACCTTTGGGTGTAAAGAAGACGAGTAAAAAGGCAAATGGATATGAGAAAAGTGAACAGATTTAAGAAATAAGAGGCCAGGTGCAGTGGCTTACACCTGTAATCCCAGCACTTTGGAAGGCCAAGTTAGGAGGATCACTTAGAGCCCAGGAGTTCGAGACCAGCCTAGACAACATAGAGAGACCTCATCTCTACAAAAAATAAACAAAATTTGCTGAGTGTGGTAGCATGTGCCTGTAGGCCTAGCTACTTGGAAGGCTGGAGTGGGAGGATTGCTTGAGATCAGAATTTTGAGGCCACAGTGAGACAAAATCCCATCACTGCACTCTAGTCTGGACACAAGTGAGACCTTGTCTCAAAAAAAAAAAGACAAAAAAGGCCAGCCACACCTGTAATTCCAGCACTTTGGGAGGTTGGAGGAGACAGATTTTTTTGAGCCCAGGAGTTTGAGACCGGCCTGGGCAACATGGTGAAACCCTGTCTCCACAAAAAAATACAAAAATTAGCCAGGTGTGGTGGTGCGTGTTGTATCCCAGCTATTTGGGAGGTTGAGGTGGGAGGATCACCTGAGCCCAGCAGGTCGAGGCAGCCGTGAGCTGTGATTATACCACTGCACTCCAGCTTGGGTGAGAGGGCAAGACTCTGCCTCAAAAAAGATAAACAGAAAGAGAACAACAACAACAAAAAAAAACTTAAGAACAGTCAAAATTGGATTGAATGTGAAGGAGGGCAGTGTCAAGGATGACCCCAGCTTCCTACTTGTACAATCAAATGGAAGATACTTACCTCTTAAATCTTCATTTGCCTAGCATTTTAAGATTTTCATTTTCAGAGTTTTTGTTATTTAGGAAGCAGACATATTGAGTTCTTTAAGAAAAAACTTCTCACAAACTGTTTATTGCATATATTAAAGATAAATCTTTTTTTCCACTTGCACATTTTTCTGGCTAAATGAATGATTTCCCTCTTAGATTCCAAATAAGACAGTTCTGTGATTTTCAAAGTGTAAGTTTCCACCTTCGGTACAGTTTATTTTAGAATTATCTAGAGCGGAGATGGCTTACCTTTCTGCCCAGTAATCTAGAGACAGGTAAAGATAGGTGAGGTTAAGCAGGCAGGTGCTGATGAGTTGTACCTCATATTGTCCAGGAAGCCACCAAGGCGTTGTGGACATGATTCGCCCATATAGCTCAGTAAGTGCAGCAACTTAGTGTGCTAGAAACTTTCCCATAAGTGAAATTATGCAAATATGTTCTTTGGCTTTGTAAAGTAATAGATTACTTCCAGCAAAACAAGAGAACTTTCAGGGGCGGTGGTAGGACAGAAAACAGGAAGTGGGATTATGAGTGGAGCGGTTCACTGAGGAGAGCTGGAAAACAATGTGGAGAGAGATGTCCACAGGAGAATGGCATTCCTATTTGCTTTCCACTGGTACCAGATAATTTTGCTTTAAGATAATTGATGTGTTAGAGAGGGAATTGGGTTAGAAATGTAGCATTTTCCTGAAACATATAGTAGTCCTTTAAAATAAAAACTTCCTGATCCTTTTAAACTACCCTTCAATATGTTATTATTCTAAATGGAAATAACTTTGTTTTTTTTGCCTTTCCCAATGTCTTTAATGTTACAAGGAAAACTGTCTCTTTTTAAGATTTGCATATATTCAAATTAATAACTGTGTTAGTTTCTCATTGCCACTGTAAAAATTACCGCAAACTTTGTGGCTTAAAACAATAAAAATGTACTGTCTCATAGTTTGAAGGTTAGAATTCCAAAATCACTATCATTAGGCTGAAATCAAGGTATCGGCAGGGTTGCCCTTCCTCTGGAGGTCTTCCCCTCTTTCAGCTTCTGGTGGCTGCCGACCTTCTCGGGCTGCGTCACTCCAATCTCTCTGCCTCCATGGTTACACTGCTTTCTCTTCTATTAGTGTCAAACCTCCCTCTGCCTCTCTCTCATAAGGACACTTGTGATTTCATTTAGCGCCTACCTGGATAATCCAGGATAATCTCTCTCTCTCTCAAGACCTTTAACTTAATCACATCTGTAAAAGACTCTTTTCCACACAAGGTAACATTTCCAGGTTCCAGGAGTTAGGATATATTTAGGAGCCATTATTCAGTTTAGTATAATAATTATTTTTTATATTCAGACATCCACTCAAGAAGATTCTCAGATGTCCATGAATGAAATAAAACAATAAACATCAGATGCATCCTACTGTTTGCAAAGTCCTTTAAATGAAAATGTTACATATACCTTTCATTGTACTTTGCTCACAGAACATTAATATAATTGTATCTTGTTTCAGGAAGTAATAAGGCAGTTTATATGGATACTTGAAATGCAACAAGATAATGTAAATTAAAAATAGATGAAAGAAAATAAATGAGGATAAGAAGAGAAAAGGAAGCAAGGGATGAAGCTCTAGAAAATTGAATATAATCACATTACTTTTATTGATATTGCATGGAAAACAAATTATTGCTTTGTAAAGGAAGTGTGGCATTTTTATATAAAACAATAAAAGAACCGTTCTTCCCTCTGTCAAACAGCAGCAGGTTCAGTCTCTTATACAGGCATACCTTGGAGATAGTGTGGGTTCAGTTCCAGATTACCTCAAAGAAGTGAGTATTGGAATACAGCGAGTCACACAAGCTTTTTGGTTTTCTAGTGCATATAAAAGTTATGTTTATAGTATACTGTAGTTTACTAAATGTGAAATAGCATGATATCTAAGAAAAGGTACATACCTTTATGTAAAAGATCCTTTTTGCTAAAAATTGCTAACGATCATTTGTGCCTTCACTGAGTGATAATTGTCTTACTGGTGGAGGGTCTTGCCTGGATATCGATGGCTGCTGACTGATCCAGATGGTGCTTGCTGAAGGCTGAGGTGGCTGTGGCAATTTATTAAAGTAAGACAACAAGGACGTTTGTCACATAGATTGACTATTCCTTTCAAGAAGATTTATATATTGCATGTAATGCTGTTTGGTAGCATTTTGTCTGCTGTAGAACTTCTTTCAATATTGGAATCAATCCTCTCAAGCCCTGCCACTGCTTTATCGACTAAGTTTATATAATTCTAAATCCTTTGTTGTCATTTCCACAATGCTGTGAACATCTTCATTGGGAGTAGATTCCATCTCAAGAAACCACCCTTTGCTCATCCATAAGAAGCAACACCTCATTCATTCAAGTTTTAGCGTGAGATTAAAATGTCATAAATTTAGTTACATCTTCAGGCTCCACTTCTAGGTCTCTTGCTATTTCTAACACATCTGCACTTCATTTCCTCCACTGACATCTTGAACTCCTCAAACTCATTCAGGAGGGTTGGAGTCCGCATCTTCCAAACTCCTGTTAATGTTGATTTTTGACCACTTCCCATGAATTACGAATGTTCTTAATGACATCTAGAATGGTGAATCGTTTCCAGAATGTTTTCAATGTACTTTGCCTAGTTCCAACAGAAAAATCACTGTCTATGGCAGCTGTATTCTTATGAGATGTATTTCTTAAATAATAAGACTTGAAAGTCAGAATTTCTCCTGGACCCACAAGCTGAAGAGTGGATATCATGTTAGTAGACGTGTGTTAGCAATGTTAATCCCTTTGTACATCTCCATCAGAACTCTTGGGTGACCATGTATGATATCGTTTGGCTGTGTCCCCACCCAAATCTCATCTGGAATTGTAGCTCCCATAATTCCCACATGTCATGGGAGGGAGCCACTTGGAGGTAATTGAATCATGGGTGCAGGTTTCTCCCATGCTGTTCTCGTGATGGTAAGTCTCAGGAGAGGTGATGGTTTTATAAAGGGGAGTTACCCTGAACATGTCCTCTTGCCTGCCACCATGTGAGACATGCCTTCCGTCATGATCGTGAGGCCTCCCCAGCCATGTGGAACTGTGAGTCCATTAAACCTCTTTTTTAAAAAATAAATTTCCTAGTCTCGGGTATGTCTTTATTAGCAGCATGAGAATGGACTAATACAATTGTGTTATCAACCAGAAGTAATATTCAAAAAGAAATATTTTTTTTCTGAGCAGTAGGTGTTAATAGTGGACTTAAAATATTCAATAAACCATGCTGTAAACAGTTACCCAGACTTTGTTATTCCATTTATAGAGCGCATTTTCTAAATCTATAGATTTAGTACATTTATTTATTTATTTATTTGTATTTGCATTTTCATAGATGAAGGGTCTTGCTCTGTTGCCTAAGCTGAAGTACAGTGAGATCATCATAGCTCACTAAAGCCTTGAACTCCTAGGCTCAAGCAATCCTCCTGCCTTAGCCTCACAAAGTGTTGGGATTACAGTCCTGAGCCATTGCGTCTGGTTACAGTTAGAATAATTCATAAGGACCTTAGAATTTTTCGGATAGTAAGTGAACATGTAACTTAAAGTCACCAGCTGCATTAGCCCCTAACGAGAGAGTCAACCTGCCCTTTGAAGCTTTGAAGCCAAGCATCGACTCCTCCTCTCTAGCTATGAAAGTCCTAGCTGACATCTTCCAGCATAAAGCTGTTTCATCTGTATTGAAAATGTGTTGTTTAGTGTAGCCACTTTCATCAATGATCTTAGCCAGATCTTCTGGAGAGCTTGCTGCAGCTTTGGCATCAGCCCTTGGTGCTTCATCTTGTACTTTTATGTTACAGAGATGACTTTTTTTTTTTTTTTTTTGAGATGAAGTCTTGCTCTGTCACCCAGGCTGAAGTGCAGTGGCACGATCTTGGCTCACTGCAACCTCCACCTCCAGGTTGATCAAGCAAATTCTCCTGCCTCCACTTCCTGAGTAGCAAGGATTACAGGTGACTGCCACCACACCTAGCTAATTTTTGTATTTTTAGTAGAGATGGGGTTTCACCATGTTGTCCAGACTGGTCTTGAACTCCTGATCTAAGGTGATCCACCTGCCTCAGCCTCCCAAAGTGCTGGGATTACAGATATGAGCCACCATGCCCGACCTGAGATGACTTCTTTCGTTAAACCTCATGAACAAATCTCTGCTAGCTTCCAACTTTTCTTGCACAACTTTCTCATTTCTCTCAGCCTACATAAATTGAGGAGACTTAGGACCTTCTCTGAATTAAGCTTTCACTTAAAGGAATGTTGTGGGTGGTTTGATCTATCCAGACCACTCAAACTTTCTCCCTATCAGCAGTAAGTCTATTTCACTTTCTTATCATTTGTGTGTTCAGTGGAATAGCATGTTACTTTTCTTTCAAGAACTTTTCCTTCACATTCACAACTTGAATCAAGAGGCCTGCTTTTGATCTATCTTGGCTTTCAGTGTGCCTTCCTCGCTAAGTTTAATCGTTTCTAGCTTTTGACTTAAGGTGAGAGATATGTGTCTCTACGTTTCACTTGAATACTTAGAGACTATTATAGGGTAAATTGTCATACTAACAATGTTGTTGTGTCTCAGACAGTGGAGAGGGCCAGGGACAGGGAGAGAGATGGGGAAATGGGTGGCTGGCAGAGCAGTCAGAACACACACAAGGTTTACTGATTAAGGTCACCATCTTATGTGGGCATAGTTCATGGTTCCCCAAAACAATTATGATGATAACATCGAAGATCACCAATCACAGATCACCATAACAGATATAATAATAATGAAAAAGTTTGAAATGTTGTGACAGTTACTAAAATGTGACACAGAGACAAGACATGAGCACATGTTGGAAAAATGGCATCAATAGACTTTCACAACCTGCAGTTGCCACAAACCTTCAATTTGTAAAAATAACAGTATCGGTGAAGTACGATAAAGTGAAGTGCAGTGAGGTATGTCTAACTGTTAAATTATCCAAGAAAAAAATTATTTTGTATTTTATGTTTCATATTTGAAATGTTACATTGCAGTTTAGGCAACATAATAATAAACCTCAAACTATGAAAGCAAGCTGTTCTATGTTTTGATTTATGATTTTTAAGAGTGTTATTAAGACTATTCATACTATTTTCAAAGTTGCCTCCTGTAGTTTTATTTCCTAGTTAAGATTTTGAAATAGGTGATGATGTATATTTTAGATGAAGTCAGTCATTTGCAACAAATCATATACCATTGTTTTATTTTAAATTATTTTAAAATCTAATTATACAAATGGCAGCTATTATAGTACATGGGAACATATTTTGAATTGCCTTCCCTAGTATACACTTTATTAATTATCTGGGTAGGCAGAATCCGAGAATTTCTTCAAAAACTTGTAAGCAAAGGAGTCCATTTTTGTGGCCTATAATAAAATGTGCTACTTAATAATGTATAGTAAATAATAAACAAATACTTCAGCAGATATTGATTCATTAAATATTTTAACAAATACTTATTGATTACTGTAGTAATAGCAAATATTTGACAACCACATACTATTGGGAAGGAAAAGGACATAGTGATTAAGATCCCAGGATGAAAGTCAACTGCCTGGATTTTAATTCTGCCAAGTTACCTACCATTAATATGACCATGAACAAGTTATTGATTTCTCTCTATCTTCGTTTCTACATATGCAAAGTGAAGATAGTAATAGCTCCAATATCATAGGATTGACATGGGGATTTAACATGTTAATAGATGCAGAGTGCTTAAAGCAGGGCCCAGCACATGGTAAGTAGTATATAAATGTTTGCTGTTGCTTTTATTAGCATATGCTGAAAACTTTGCATCCATTATTTTATCAAAACCTTATAATAACATCATGAGGTAGATATCTTTACTTTTAACTCATTTTATAAACAGGGAAACTAAGAGTCAGAAAAATTAAATGAAGAAGACAGGATTCAACTCCAAGTTTAATTGGGTCCAGGAGAATGAGCTTAACTGCTATACTGCACTGTGCCTTAATGTGTGCTGTGCCACATGTGCAAAGGGGAAGCTAAGATGAACTTGACATGGTGTCATCTTTTCAGGAGGATAGGCAAAAAAGAGTTGAGAGTTGTGCCTGTGGGTTAACACCTAGAACTAATAAGAGGACATAGTTCCATCCTAGCGGGATTTTTTGACTGCTAAAGTGCTAATTAGAGCTAATTCACATTGAGGGTGATAATAATATTTTAGTGTTTTTACAAATGTCAAATACCATGGCATGCGCTTTTTTAAAAAGCATGTTATTTAGCCAGGTGCAGTGGGGTTCCTGGCACTTTGGGAGGCCAAGGCGGGAGGATCACTTGAGCCCAGGAGTTCAAGACCAGCCCAGACAACATAGCAAAACCCTGCTTCTACAAAAAATAGAAATAAATAAATTGGGCATGGTGATGCATATCTGTATTCCCAGCTACTTGGGAGGCTGAGGTGGGAGGATTGCTTGAGCCCAGGAGTTTGAGGTTGCAGTGAGCTATGATTGCATCATTGCACTCTAGTCTGGGCTGGACAAAGTAAGACTCTGTCTTTAAAAAAAAAAAAAAAAAATTCCAAATATGTTATTTAATAAGTACAACAGGCCGGGCATGGTGGCTTACACTTGTAATCCCAGCATTTTGGGAGCCCGAGGTGGGCGGATCACCTGAAGTCAGGAGTTGAAGACCAGCCTGATCAACATGGTGAAACCCCATCTCTACTGAAAATACAAACATTAGCTGATGGGCACCTGTAATTCCAGCTACTTGGGAGGCTAAGGCAGGAGAATCACTTGAACCCAGGAGGCGGAAGTTGCAGTGAGCCGAGATCATGCCTTTACACTCCAGCCTGGGTGACAGAGTGACACTCTGTCTCAAAAAAAATAAATAAATAAAACCTACAATAATAATAACAAACTCACAAGAAAGGTAACATTTTGATTTTACAGATGATGAAACTGATTGACAGACTAGTTCCACAACATTCTCCAACTCATACAACTTGGAAGTGTTGGAGTTGGGATTTGAAATCAGAGAGTTTGACTTCATACCTCGAGATTTCAATTACCATTCTATAGGTACTTCGTATGCACAAGCAGTCAGTGTGCAAAGTTTTAAATAATGGTTTTGCTTTATTTTCTATACTATCAAAGACGCTTTAAAGGGGCAGAATTTAATTGTACAGTTCATTTCATATGTGGGCAGAGTCTAAGTCTGAGAATATGAATGGGACTGGAGATCTTTAAGAATAATCCTTGTGACATGTCAAGTTGCAGGTAGAGGATGCTCATTTATCAACAGCTTGCTATTTTTGTTCTGTTTTCAAGAAGAAAAAATTCTGTAAACATCACATGACATGTGATTCTTAAATCAATACAGAGTTTTATCACCAGCTCAAACAAAAGTCAGTTCAAATATGTTATTCCTCTTGGTGTTCATCCATATTCAGTCATCTCAGGACTTTAAAATAAATAAAAGTCACAGGATCTGCATGCTGCTTTCCAGAAAGCATAATCTGTATTCTTCAATGCTAGCTGAAAGGGCTAATTGCAATGAGTACCCCAAAAAAGAAAGCATTTTATTGCCTCATGAACATTATAATTACTTGCTTACATGAATATGTTTTATTCATCTCACCATCTCCCAATCATATTAGCACAATATCTACTTTAAGAAAATATCTAATAAAACTGTTGAAAAAAATGAGCCATCAGTGGATTTGTCCTTAAGCTACTCTAGCCATCTCTGTGTTGAATTTTCATGGTTTGAAGAGGCAAGTGCAGGAAAGAGGGCATCTGCCTCAGCCATTGATCAGCTGGCATGCTCTCCATGCAGGCAGAGGTTCACCATTACTGCTGTCGCAAAATGTCCCCAACAACACCGTAAACACAGTTACTTCTTCAATTTACTGAGTTAAGCTGATCGTGGTGGTGAGTGCTTATAGTCCCAACTAATCAAGGTGCTGAGGCAGTGGGATCACTTGAGCTCCAGAGCTCAAACCCAGGCTAAGCAAAATCTCTGTCTATTTAAAAATATATATATATATATATATGTATATAAATTTTATATACATATATATATAACTAAAAGAAAAAAGTAAAACAAGAAAAAATTTACTGAGTTACTATGCAGTTAAGAACATGTAAAAGATGACCTCAAAACGTGGATATTCGCATCTGTCATCCTACTTTTCACTGAATATTTAAGCAATAAAGGGTAACGATTTAAAATATATGCATTAAATTGAGAAGCATTGTTAATGTACCAGGGAAGGCAGGAGAATATTTTAATGAATTTGAAATGGCTAAAAGGAAGCTTTGGGTCCTCAAGGAAAGATGAATTTTAAGCAGTTTCTCACAGTGTGAATCGTTTATAAGTGATGCATTTTGATGCAGAGGAAGTGAAGTTCCCAGAATAAAACCACAAATCTCCAAGAATACCCTTAGTCACCAACATATTGCTTCTTTCTCAAAAGGCAAAAATCTAGCACTTTGCTCTAGCCAGCCCATGTACCACACACGAAAAATGCATGTATATGTTACACCTCATCTCCAAACTTACCTACGGTTATTTGTATCTTATACAAATTACAGTTTCCCTGACATATATCTAAAATATAGAAAACTCTTCAACTCCTTGGAAATACAATTTTTCTTATAATTAGAGGTTTCTTTTGTCCATTAATAGCAAGAGTGTCTTGTCAAGGATCATGGAAGCAGAACTGATTCAAGATTAAAGAGATCTGTAAAAGTCATATGACATGTAATTCTTAGAACCAGTATAGAATTTTATCACCAGCTGCTAGGAAAAGTCAGTTCAAATATGGAATAGTTCAAATATGTTATTCTACTTGGTGTTCGTCCATACCCAGTAATCTCAGGATTTTAAAATAAATAAGTCATAGGATCTGCGTGCTTGTTTCCAGAAAGTAGGATTTGTATCCTTTAGATGTTGGCTGAAAGGACTAATTTCAATGAGTACCCAAAAAAAGAAAGCTTTTTATTGCCTCATGAGTATTATAATTACTTGTTTACATGGATATGTTTTATTCATTTAACCATCTCCCAAGCATATTCACGGAAGCAGAACTGATTCATTCAAAAGAAAAAGCCAATTTGGGATGGGGGTAGTGGGAGGAGATCTCTTCAGATCTCTCAGTTTTAAAGTCTCTGATGGTTGGATATTTGTAGTTTTTCACTGATTTTTCTCTCCTTCACATGAATGAGCAAAGAGCTAATAGTTCATTGTCTATAAATATTTTCCAACATTTTGTTTTCCAAAATTGACTCATTTCTACATAAAGACATCATGGAAAGATGTTTTTTCTTAGTGAAGGGTTAGGTCAGCCCTGGAAAGAAGTATAGACCTTGGCTCCTGTTATTCCTCTTTAGATATCCCAGGGTTCCAACAGGAAGTTACAAGATACCTGCACTACTTGTAACAGGTATCTTACAAGTAGTGTAAGATACCTGGATGGGCGGAAAAACTTTTTTTCTACCCTCTTAGGTGAAGTGCCTAAGAGCCTGTGAATTAAACTTATAGCAGACAGATTAACAGAAGAAAAAGCTTACAAAGTTACTTATTTTAAATTTTACTTGCACAAGGGTGTCATGGAAAGAAATTAATATCCCAAGGAGTGATGAGATTTGATTTTCTGTATCATTTTACTACAGGAAAGGGAGGTGGAGAAAAAGCAATATTGAGAGAGCAAATGACTTCTTTTTTTTTTTTTTTTTTAATATAAATGGGCCCTTAGGAGAATAGATGGGAGATATGACAGTTTGTGACAATGTCTAGAAGAGAAGAAAGAGTTGCTCCCAGTGGGAGGAATTTCTGACAGCTGAGTTCTTTTGGGAACCTCTGCTTTTAGTCAGATAAAGGATTTCAGGAACTCAAATGCCTTCAGCTCAAAATAACTCTTATGTGCTGGGTAGGGTGGCTCAGGCCTGTAATTCCAGCGCTTTTGGAGGCTGAGGCAGGAGGACTGCTTGAACCCAGGAGCTCAAGACCAGCCCAGGCAACATAGCAATACCTCGCTTCTACTAAAAATAATAATTTTAAAAAATTAGCCAGACATGGTAGTGCCTGCCTCTAGTCCCACTACTTAAGAGACGAGGTGGGAGGGTGACTTGAGCTTAGGAGGCGTTCGTCCCACTGCACTCCAGCCTGGGTGACAGAGCAAGACCTTGTCTCGAAAAAAACAAAACAAAACAATGAAAAAAACACCTCTTATGGCAAAGTGGCATATTTTGGCATGGAAAATGCTGATCCCTTTTAGCACTCATCATTTGCTCATATTTTACCTACTATATGAAGGGCATTACTGGAAAGGAAAATACCTGTTTACTGTTGGCCTATTGTGTATCTGGTGTGGCTTCATTCATTTCTAAGATGTTCCACCAGGCTCTCGTAGCCCATTCTCAACAACAGTAGCCTTCAAAGCAGGAAGTATATTCTGAGATTAGGACTTGTAATTTTCACATGACAATTTAGAGAACATGTAGAAATAAGAATACACATTCGGAAAGTGTTTGAAATATTGTTACAAATGTTTTTGAATGTTTTCAATTTTCAAAAAAACCTGCATGTAGAAAATATGAGAGTGCTATTCATCGGTCAGAAGACATGCGATTACATCGTGCAGTGCATCACACGTGCACTTTACAGTTCCTCCTACATGTAGGAGAAGACACCAAGACACTGGCCCCGCCTTTACAGAAGTCACTGTGGCATCCACAGGGTAGGAAAGCCCCATACTCAGCAGTGAGCAACTTTATACATTTGCAAAGCAAATCTTGTACTGAAAACACAAAACAAAAAAACCAAAAAAAAAAAAACCAGGGTGGATTGAGTAACAGTAAACTATCATAAAACATACATCTGAAAAGAGATTCAGACATACTTTTGAAAAGAATTAAAGTCACAATATATTTGCCACCTTGAATTAAATTCATTTGGTTGTGGGGTTGGCGACTTCTTTCATTAAGTGATGGGAAAATAGATCGGTTCTATCAAGCACTGCCAGTTTATCACTTACTATCTGAAATCTTTCAATTAGACACAAACAGAACTTGGTACGACCTTTGCTATTGGAGAGCAACAGTAGAAAATTATTCATCCCACGTTTGGGGTACTTACTATTAAATATGCTTGTTTTCAATGACCCAGGAATTCACAACATATGAAAATACAAAACCTATCTTATTGTGACATCTGGCCTCAGGAAGAGAAAGAACTTGGTGCCAGTGTTCTTCAACTCTTGATCCATCATAAGGGACTCAGTAACCTCTCCCCTGAGATGATTCCGAGACCCATCACAGGGGTATCTTCTCCTCTTAGTATCCTCTTCTCTCAGTACCCTCTCCCCTCAAATGATATCCTGAGACCCACCTCAAGGGGTATCCTCTCCTCTCAGTCCCCTCTCCTCTCAGGTGGTGTCCTACACCTGCCTCTGTAGAACTGGCTTCTGTCCTGTCCTTCTCAGGGTGTTTTTTGTTTGTTGGTTTTTTTGGTTTTTGTTTGTTTGTTTGTTTTTTTGAGACGGAGTCTTGCTCTGTCACCAGGCTGGAGTGCAGTGGCATAATCTTGGCTCACGGCAAGCTCTTCCTCCTGGGTGCACACCATTCTCCCACCCCAGTCTCCAGAGTAGCTGGGACTACAGGCACCCACCACCACGCCCAGCTAATTTTTGTATTTTTAGTAGAGATGGGGTTTCACCATGTTGGCCAGGATGGTCTCGATCTCTTGACCTCTTGATCCACCCGCCTCGGCCTCCCAAAGTGCTGGGATTAAGACCGTCTCCGATTTTTATTTTTTGTTTTTATCCCTTCTCCCAAACTGAGGGAAAATAAATGTTTTGGTTTAATGTAATAGGACCTGTTATGTATGTTTCAAACATAATGGCCCCATATAATAGCTTGAATTTGGATTCCATTAGATTTGGAAAAAGAGAAAGTCAGCACTCACTTGCACGTGGTCGCTTTCTTACTCCCTCTTTCTTTGTGCCCTCCCCTTCCTCTCTCTACTCCTTTCCACCTCCCTTTCTCTCTCTCTCTCAAAGTACCAAGTCCAGTACTGTATTCTCAGTGCTCATCTTCATTGACCTATTAGCATATCTTGGCAGGGTTGCCCACTATCTGCTCCTCAGAGCACTTTGTTCACTTGGTTTTCAGGATACTGAACAGTTCTCCTTCTTCCCAGGCTCCTTTGCTAGCTGCTGGCTTGCCCCAGGGATCCGTCCTTGGCCTGCTTCTTCTTTCTATCTACGCTAGCTCTGTTCACCATCTCATGACTCATGGTTTTGAATTGGATCCATGTGCTTACAACTCCAAAATTTATTTTTCCTGCCTGGACCTCGCTTCTCAACTTCAGACTGCCTGCATGATGCGTCTGCATGAGTGTCTAATAAACATCTTGAACTCACCATGTCTAACATTGACCTCCTCCAAAATGTCCCTAGTCCTCCTAAATTCATCCTGATTTCAGTTCATGACAACCCCATTTCAAATGCAGAAGCCCAAAACCTATCCTCCACGGTTTAGCTTTGTTTCCCCTCCATTGTACCCCATTTCCAGTCTGTCATGCCAGCTCTACTTTCAAAATGTATCCAGGATGGCACAGCTTCCTACCACCTCTGCTGGTATTGCCTTGGCCCAGCCTTCCTTATCTTCAATGTGCATTACTGCAGGAGTCTCCTAGCAGATTTCCCTGCCTTGGCCCTGGACTGGCTTCACTCCATTCTCAACATAGTAATCAGAGTGATTCTCTCAATCATGGTGTATCATGACACTCCTTCCTTTGAAGTTCTCCAGTAGTTCCTCAGTTCACTCAGAATAAAGGGCAAAGACCTTACAATGGCCTTTGCTTCTTCCCCTTTTATTTCCTGGACCTCAATTTCCTAATGTTCTTTCCCTTAATTCCCTTTGCTTCCTCTTAGGAGCCTTTGAGTTTATTAATCCCTCTTCTTCAAAACGCTTCCTCAGATGTCTTCTGGGCCTGTTTCCTCACCTTCTTTGGTTTCTTACCTAAATGTTGCTGGTCACTACCACCCTTAGATCTGGCAACTGGACCCACATCTGTTGGGACAGACAGTTATCCCTGGGTTTTGTCAAGTTTCTGCACAACACGTCTTCTGATCAAAGGTATGAACAGATCATTTTCCCTGGATTCTCTTTTCCAGATGTTTGCATGTCACTCACAGCAATAGCAGTAGCCACAGTAACATCATTCTACCAGTTCTCTGAGGCTCAATTCCAAAAGGATGATGTGACAAGGGGCAGGTGTTGCCCATTAATGCAGTCAGGTATGTTACAGGAGAGTAACACTGGGGTTAGGAAACACTGAGATTAGGTTGTACAGGGGCTATTGTGTAGCCTTGAAAAATAGAAACTTTCTCTCTTAGGGGCAGATTTATTTACTGTCCAGGATAATAAAGGTGATAAAGACCAGATGTTGGGCAGATTTGCTAGTAGCTTTCATATAAATCGGGTTTTCCTAATCTCAGTGTTTGTCTCCAGTAACACACCAGACTGCATGAACAGGTAACACCTGGCCCTTGTCACATCATCCTTTTGGAATTGAGGCTCGGAGAACTAGAACAAGGATGTTTCTCTGGCTACTGCTATTGCTGTGAGTAATAAGTTGTCTTTTGTCTATGACCCGGAAGTCTTGTGTCTTCTGCCAGCATCCATGAAACTGGCAGGCTAATGTCTTGGCTTGCAAATAGGGTAAAATTCTGACCCTTCACATTTCTGACACCTGTTCAGAGCTCCTGGTTTTAGAGAGCCCCACTTTAGCCCTCTTCTGGCTGAGCCTTTGTTTAGAGTGAGCAGCTTGTAGACTCACGTAGAACCTGTGCCTCCTCTTCTAGACCATGCTCTGGGTATCTGAGACTTCAGAATCCCCTATCCAAACAACCCTGAGTGTGTTACCAGGTGTCCATGAGCCTTTCATGGGTAGACTAGGCTGCCAGAATGTGTATTCCTCACCCCAAGAGATGACCAAGGGCTGACTGATTTTGGGGGTGGCAATGAAAGTAGCTTGAACATACAGGCTAGCAAACTAGTTCTCAGTTGTGATTCCTTGACCAGCATCATTAGCTTCACCTGGAGGAACTTGTTAGAAATGCAGATTCTTAGGTCCCACCCGTTTCTGTTTCTACCAAATCGGAAACTTTGAGAATGAACGATTTGTGTTTTAACATGCACTCTAGGAGATTCTGATGCCCACTTATGTTTGATGATATGATGCACACTCAACAGACTAGGTTATCCACGTACATGTGCATAAGGTGCCTATCAACGCTTGTGGCAGACAGACCCTAAGGTGACCTCCAGTGATTTCCAGCTTCTGTTATTGATATTCTTGCATAATCTCCCTAGTTAGACTGTGGGCAAGACAGTAACTTGCTTCCAACCAATAGAATATGACAAACTGATGGGATGTAACTCCCATGATTACATTACATTAATAAGACTTCGTTTTAGCAGACTGGAGCTGAGGCCCTCCTTGTGGGTTGATGAAGTAAACAGTTGAGTTGGAGAAACCCACATGACCAGGAACTGTGGGCAGCTTCTAGAAACTGGGTGTCTTTTAGGACATGAGGAAAGCAACAAAAACCTGGTTCTTTAGTTTTGTGCTGCCAGAAAGTGAGTTCTGCCAACAATCTGCATGAGCCTTGAAACAGTTCTCCTCCTGTCCAGCCTCTAGATGAGAGTGCAGTATGGCTGACACTTTGATTGCAGCTTCATGAGACCCTGGGCAGAGGATCCAGCTAAGCTGTGCCCGGATTTCTGATCCACAGAAACTCTGAGATAATAAATGTGTGTTGTTTTAAGTAGCTAACTCTGTGGTCATTTGTTATGCAGCAGCATTCCAGAGCTAACACAGGGCAGGGCTCTGTGTGGGAGGAGAGGATGGGATGTATATTTTTCTTTGTGCTCTTGCCTTGCCTTGGGTTCTGCAAATGTTGGTGATGGTCTGTCATGGCCCCTCTATTTAAAATGGTACCCTTCCCCGGCTACCTCCTTCCCTCCCTCCCTGCCTCCTGCCTTTCCTCTCTTTCTTTCTTGCCTTCCTTTCCTTTCCTTTCCTCTTTCCTTCCTTCCTTCCTTCCTTCCATCCTTCCTTCCTTCCTTCCTTCCTTCCTTCCTTCCTTCCTTCCTTCCTCCCTTTCTTTCTTCCTTTCTTTTCCTTTCTTCCCTCCATCCATCCTTCCTTCTTTCTTTATTTCCTTTTTCTTTCTTCCTTAGACAGAGTCTTTCTAGTCACCCAGACTAGAGTGCAGTGGTGCAATCCTACTAGTGTTAAACTTCTGGCCTTAAATGATCCTCCCACGGCAGCCTCCTGAAGTATTGGGATTATAGGCATTAGCCACCACATCTGGCCTGGATTTGTGTGTGTGTGTGTGTGTGTGTGTGTGTGTTTTGTTTTTGTTTTTAGCCGCTATTCCCCTCTATCATGCTATGTATGTATATACCTAATTTATTTTCTTAATTGTCTCTTCCCACCCCTTCTAAATGTAAGTCCTGCAGGCCCAAGATATTTTGCTGTTGGTCACTACTTACTCTCCAGCACCTAGAACAGGGCTTGACACACAGTAGAGGTTCAATCAGACTTTATTGAATAAATAAAGTAAGCTATAATGTTTTTGAAAGTCCACTGGATCCTGGCAAATGCTCCACTGAAATCAACAGGTTTTTCCTACTGTCTTTCCTCATTATTAGGCAATTGCGTGAATGATAAAAATAAATGAGAAGGAAATAATTTCAACAAAGGAGTAAGCAAATGAAAAAATTTACTTCATTCCCTGCCCTTCCCCCATTAAAAATAATAAATTGACTCTGGGTTTGCTGTTTTTACAAGACCAATTGGTTTATCGACCAATATTGCAATTGAATGTAACCCTTAATTTCTATCAGCCTGTCTCTTCTCACTCCCTGGCGGCCTGACTGCTGTGTGTTTGTGCGTGTGTGAGCACATGCTCACAGAAGGAATCCAAGAGGAAGAAAAGTCCAACTTCCTGTTAACCTGTGCCCCGTTTTCCTTTCTCTCTTTTCTTAATTACAAGGCTGTTCCTGGCTCAGTCATTTAAGCTAAAGAACTTTCCACTTTGAGTCAGGCACACGGTCCAAGGAATGGTTTATAGAGCAGCTTGGTTGTCCTCCCCATTGTAAATCTAAATTTTTCTCTGGTAGTTCTTTTCTGTTGTTCTCTGCCATTTTTCTCTTGATCAAACCCTTTGGAGAGGCAGCCTGATGCAGAGAGTGTCCTGGCCCAAGACCCAGGAGGTGCAGCTTCTGATCTTGGTTTCACCACCACTCTGCCACTCCCTTCTCAGGTCCTCTGTTTGCTCACCTCTTTCTTACCCAAGAGGGTTAGATTAGTTGCCCTTTGAGATCCTGCCCAGCTTATTCTTAAAAAACCTGTTTAAACTCCTTCAATAGGTGATGCTTTTTAAATATATATACATGCGTACATACATACCTACCAATACATGTATTAAGCTGTTTCTTAAACTATGTTTGCTTTTTTATTTCCTATGAGGAAAGTCTGCAGTCAAGTTAGATATTTGCATTTTTTAAAGTAAGTCCTAGAATGTTACTCTAGATGCTGATACTTCTCGTTTAAGGAATGACTCTGCATGCTCATATAAGTAATTCCTCCAGTCTGAGATGACTGTGGTCATAGGGAAGGAAGTCAGGAAGAAGAACACAGAAGAAAGCAAAGTAAAGGGCCTGTCACATAAAGGGATCCTAGTGTAGTGACAAAGAGCCTACATGTCGTCACAAAGATTTGGATTCATTTCCCAACGCAGTCCCTTATCAGCGATGTGACTTTAACTTCCCCAAGTCTCAGTTTGCTCATCTACAAAATGGTGGAAATGCAGGGCCCCCAATGGATCTTGTGATGATTGAATGACATGATGCAGATGAATTGCTTACGACTGTGCTTGGGTACTGTTATGGCAATGAAAGAGAAAAGTGAGATTCATTTATCAATTTCTCATAAAATATACATTTAACATTCCCTGTGCTGGGCCCTACATTAGGCACTAGTGAAACAGACATGAAAAAACCAAAGTCCTTTCCTTAGTGAGTTTACCACCCTATTTTTGTTATAGCAGTTAGGTGTCAAGTAACTATTTGTAATGCATTATTTTACCCCAAAATTCATTGGATTTTGGTATGCTACCTACCACAAAGTTAAAAATAGCTTTCTGGAGCTAAGGAAAGATGAGTAGGTTGAAGATAGAAATAAATATGTAAGTTGATGGAATTTGGCTCTCTGGCCTGCATGCAAATCTGAAGCATAAATTGCACCTACTAAAAAATACCGAAATTTTGCTAATGAGACAATAAGGGTTTTAAATGGTTGCTGCTTTTGGTCCTTCTTTATTTACTAGGATGAAAGCTTAAAGATTTGCATAGCAGATATACAAAGCAATGTTCATTGTTTGGTTACATTTTGAGGAAGAACAGGTTAAATGTTTTGCTTACATTTCCATTGTTTCTTTTGAAATAACTTAGTAGAGCACCAGGGAAAATGCCAACAGTGCTTACCTCTTCAGTTAGCAGATCCTATTTCCGGTCTCTTGTGGCTTGGATATTGCTGATAACAAGACAGACTTGCTGAAAGGAGTGCAAAGTGCATGGAGAAGGGTGCATGTCCTCCGTGGCAGGACTTTGACAATCCTGGTGTCTGTTACTTAACACCATGCTTGAGACCTCCAACTGTTCTGATTTCAGCTCTTGCCATTTTAGGTATTTCAAAAAATAAATAAGGCACAAAATGAAAGCTTTTAATATGTTTGTGTATATTTACATATATACGTGTATGTGTGTGTATCCTATCATCTATCACCTTTACTCTGCCTTATTTTTCTTCATAAATATTTTATATTATGCATAATCATTTACTTTTTCTCCTAGCTAGCATTTAAGCTCCTTGAGGGCAGCGGCTTTGATCGTTTTCTTTATTGCCATATCCCCATATCTAAAACAAGGACTGTTCATGGAGAGCACTCTATAAATACATGTGGAGAAAACAATGAATGAATTAATAAATGAATGAATAGTGTTGAGTGCATATAGCATTATATCCAACCAGGCAGGTGGTAGCAGCATGGACATTTCAACTTCTGTAAGAAATGAATAGTTTAAAAATTTTATAAATTATTATAAAAGCTCCTAAAATTAAAGAAATGCTAGGATGATAGAATTTTCAGTACTCCACCACTGGTATTAAATGTTGTTCCCAACACTGAAATCCTGAAGACAACTTTAAGCTTAAGAGTCCAAGTGTGTCAACATAAAGATAGAATCTAGGGTAGAACTAAATTACCCTTCTTAAGAAAGAGTGAGAGGAAGGGGAAAATATGGGAATTGGAGAGGAAATTATTCACAAAGAGTGAGCTCCAGAAGGAGAAAAATAAATAGGGAGAGAGGACAATATGCCTGGCTAGGGAGAGAAACGTAGGACAAGAGATGCTTCTAATGTTTTCCCAGGAAATGCTATAAACCAACTCCTAGCTTCCCCTATGAAATAATTAGTAAATTTTGCATTGCTCATTCAAACTTTTGTGGGATTAGAGTTTTGTTATGGGAGAGGTTAAAAGGAAAGAGGTCACTGGACAGCTGATGTATATTTTACAAAGAAATAGGTATTCATTTTCTCCCTGTCTCCACTAAACAAATATTGAGGAAATTCTTATAGACTATCAGCATGAGATATGCAGCTGAGCCATATGTTTTGCATGTCCCTGTTCTTCGGCTGTCCTGATTTGGAGGTTCCAACATAGTAGAAGAGATGGAAGGGGAGAATGTAGCCAAATCCCATGGGGATGGTCTCTTAGATTGCCATGGACTCTTAACCTTAA
The DNA here is from genome assembly GCF_000951045.1 of Mandrillus leucophaeus. Taxonomy (NCBI): domain Eukaryota; kingdom Metazoa; phylum Chordata; class Mammalia; order Primates; family Cercopithecidae; genus Mandrillus; species Mandrillus leucophaeus. Next base: position 2,672,085 of record NW_012104310.1, read on the forward strand.
AATTGTCTTCAGGGTGATTTTCAGAGTGATCACAGACCTTGGATTGGCAACACCTGTTCAAGTTATTTTAACCTGGCAAATCAAAGTCTCATTTACAGAAATAAAAATGACAATAATTTGGTGGCATTTTCTTTTATAATGCACATGCGACCTGCTCTACTTAGCTAGTTCATAGAGATTTATGAGAAAACATAAATCCGTATTCTTGTTGCTTAAAAACATTATTCTTCATGTTGCAAGTAGTTACTGAACTAAACCCGTAAAATGCTGATTTCCTTCCCTGTATGTGCCATCTCCCCAAGTCCTCACTTATAGCCTGCTAGGGTTTGAAATATTGATGAGTACAAATCCATTCATCTCCAAAATTCAGTGGCCTTTCAATGGAGAGTATTTTTAGCTTTGTTGAGAATTTGGGGCAGAGGAATTCACTTTCAGAAATAGCAGATTATTCTTTTAGTTTTATAGAACTTGAGATGGAATCTGTAAAATGAATCTTTGAATCCTTGTTGGCCTTATACTAATACAGTAGTATAAGATCATTTTTGTGTAAGTAACCATGAGAGTAATTTAAGAGCATATCCTTTCTGCAAAATCGAATCTTAATACAAATAGATGTTAAAATTATGATAATCAACTGTTTAGGTTCTGTGTGAATACTATCATATATTATTAAACTATCTCTGGCAGCCTGGTGTGGTGACTCACACCTGTAATCCCAGCAACTGTGGGAAGCCGAGGTAGGTGGATCACTTGAGCCCAGAGTTCGAGACCAACCTGGGCAATGTGGTGAAACCCCATCTCTACAAAAAAATTAAAAATTAGTTAGGTGTGATGGTGTGTGCCTGAAGTCCCAGCTGCCTGAGGTGGGAGGATCACTTGAGCCTAAGAGAACGAGGCTGCAGTGAGCTGTGATCATGCTACTGCACTCCAGCCTGGGAGACAGAGCCAGACCCTGTCTCATAAATAAATAAATAAATGTAAAAATAAAAAGAATATCTGTCATCTTAATGGATACAGTAACAGCTGGTGCTGGTACCTTAGCTTTTTGAGTTTTGAGATACATTCACCAGTACACTGGTGAAGTCCACTCTTGATCAGACTTGATGGCTAGCTCACCATTGACCATTTTCTCAGATTTCCAATTTTCCAAACCCGTTTTCTATGTTTCCTAATTTAGAGCATTTGCTCAGCTGGTTTTGTCCACCTGCACTGCTGTTACCCTCATTTCAGCTTGTCAGATCTCACCCATATTGTTGACAGTGAACTCCTGATTTTCCCCTTGGAAGTCATCCTCCTTTTTTTTCCTCAACTCTCACAGCATTATGAATCTTTTTAGTGTCCTTAAAAAACAGCATCATAATTCAAAGTTGGAGAGGACTTAATAAATGTCCTAATACAGTCTCCACATTTTGTAGCTGAAAGCACTTGAGGGATCAGGGGATTGGCCTGAGCTAGTATCTTATATATGGGAAAACCAGAAAAAGAACTGAGGTTTTCTAACTACAGCCCAGTGATCCTTTCTCTGTATTATCAGCCCTTCACCTTCTCCAGCACTTTGCAGTTATTCATCCATATGTCTTATTAAACAGACTGTTTAGAGGCTGATTTTTAATTTAAAAGTTAACGTTTTATTAATTAAAGTTTAGGTTTAGAAAACTTTCACTTTTAAGTGAAGCTTGCAAGTCTTATACTATTTATAAAATTAACAAACCATTACTTTTAAAGCAACTTTGATAAATATGATACGTAAATAGCATGATATTAACTGATATACAAATTCAACTAATATACTCAATTTCATATTTAAGCACTTCAATTTTCTATTTGAGTAGCCTTCCTAAGTACTTAAATCTTATAAATTTAAAAGCTGAATATATAAGAAGTGAATCTAAAAATTCTCTTTAGCTGTTTCAATATTACTTACAAATTTAGTAAGATTTCCACTTAAAAATCCCAAGTTTAAGTCACTAACCTAATTAAACATTTAAAATTATAATTATAAGCCTCAATAGACCATATTCTTTCCATCATAATATAAAACACCAAATATTCAGGTGCCTTCTCACAAAAACATTAGTTCTATGATTTTACCTTATTTATTTCTTCATTCAGTAATTATCTAAAATATACCTGTGTGCCAGGCAATACTCTAGGCTCTAGAAAAACGTTAGCAAACAAAATAAAAATTTCTGTTCTTGTGAGCTTCAAATTCTAGGGAAGCGGCAAATAGTAAGCAACATAAATTAGTAAAAAATACAGGCCAGGCGCAGTGGCTTATGCCTGTAATCCCAGCCCTTTGGGAGGCTGAAGTAGGAGGATCACAAGGTCAGGAGTTCAAGACCAACCTGGCCAATATGGTGAAACCTTGTCTCTACTAAAAATCAAAAATTAGCCAGCTGTGGTGGCGCATGCCTGTGGTCCCAGCTACTTGGGAGGCTGAGGTGGGAGAATCGCTTCAACCCGGGAAGTGGAGGTTGTGGTGAGCCAAGATCGCGCCACTGCACTCCAGCCTGGGCGACAGAGTGAGACTCCATCTAAATATATATATGCTAGATTTTGGTAAATGTTAAAGGAAAAAATCAATGAAGACAGGATGTGAAATGTGAGGGATGGGTGGAATGGTGGTTGCAGATGATGCTGCCTTTTTCTAGGATTAATACTCTGCACAAATACCTTATTAATTAATTAAGGCTACTTTCCAACAGAGAGGTGTTACCTTCTGAGTATACTTGAGGTTGTACCAGGACCAGAGATTTGGCTTGTTACATTGACTGGATTCTCACTGCTGACTCTGGTGAATACTCTGAATTTATTATTGCTTGTCCACAACTCCCGGACTTCCAAAGGGAAACCTGTAGCCGCCACATCACTTGATTGTCTTTGGCTCTTAAAATAATATGTAAACAGACTTCCCACCCAAGTGGAACAACCTTTGACACAGCCCTGAAATCCCTCAGATTCTTCAGACCATTCAGTCTAAACAGACACATCTGGCTGAGTTCTGGGCATCCCTCATGGTTTTGTCCTGAAATGTGGACACAATTTTCCCATTTTCTTGATCAATTTTAGCTCTCCAAGAGGATAGAGAACTTCAGGAGGATAAATACTATTATGTCTTAGCTCTGTTTTGTTTCTCATTTATTACTGTGTCCTGCAGAACACAATGGGTTACCCAAGCAGTCCCTCAATACATGTTGTTTAAAGCAGAATAGTGCAGCTCAATGACATAGGGTCATGTCCCACTCAGCCTCTTGGTTGCAGGCAGTGGCTCAAAGACTGGACTTCCTCAAGTGTGAAAAGGAATTATAAGAATCCCTATGTGTCCCAAAGCACTGTCTAAACTAAGAACCACTATAAGAATGCTAGTTTTCCTTACTATTAATGGTTGAATGCTTATTTTAAAAATCCCTCAAAGCATTTCACAAGCAGATAATCCCTTTCCCTTTGTATTTAGGCTTTAGGATACTATGAGTGGTACCACTGTTTTATTTTCACAATGCTGATCATTTTATCGTGCCTGGTGTATATTCAGGCGTAAGTTCTTTTTCACAGGATAGCTTCAATATATCAGGATGAACTTTCATTTATTTATTTTCACTCAATAGAACTAACTTCTTTTTTCTGTTCATTCAGTTATCCCACTCTAAACACCAGTGTTCTCTTTATAGATGGAAATGTGAAGAAGGCAGCTCTTACTTAAAGGAGTTTTTTTCTGCTCTCATGCACTATACCATTATTTGAGCATTCTATGGAAAATTCAGGAGTGGTTTTTAAGAGTGCCGTGTTGCTCTGGGGAACATCATCTTGACAATCTTGTTAAAGGAGGGTGTTTGAAAGCCACTTCAACTAGAAAAGTTACTTTCTACCTGGAGTCTGAGTGCACCTGTTTCCATCACTGGACAGAACTCTGATGCTGTCCTGACAGTGCCTTTTCATGACCCTAACCTGTGGCTCTGGTCATCGCTGTTCCTCAGTTCTCACTCTATCACATGGGTAACTGTTGTATTCAGAGGCTTTGGGAGTACTCAAATGTCTCTCTTTCCTTCTGTCATTTTGAATAACTGCTGCACAGCCCTTGTTTATTTCTATGTAATTATTACTTCATCATATATGATGTTTTAAGTGAATTTGATTCTTTTATGGGGAGAAAGTGGAAGGGAGGGGAGATAGGAAAAGATAGGCAGGCTTGTACTATTACATTTTCACAGGTTTATTTGAAAAGTGAGTCTTTCCCAGAATTATCTACCACTTCTTAAGGTCAGTTGGAGACAGTTAATGCCAAACACGGTTTATAACTTTTTAAAATTGATCAAAAATTTACCCTAACTTTTAAGGTCCTGAAATTACTGACACATATAAGAATTTGCAACTTAAATGTGGTACATAGTTTTTAAATATATATTTAAGATACACACACCCATAATATATATTTTATATACACACACACACACACACACACACAGAGAGAGAGAGAGAGACAGAGAGAGAGTTATTTAGTCTTTTCTTGATAGAGGACGTAAAGGAGAGTGTTAATTACCCCATTCTGGATAATTCAACTTACAATGGAAAACATGAAGGAGAGCTGTTTAACATCTGCATAAAACACTTGTTTCCTGGTCCTTCTAATGATGTATTCAGGTATGAAAAATGTTTTCTATTTACTTGTTCAGAATTATTTTAATAAAGGAAGAGAACCACAGCAGCTTCCTGCTTTGGAGGCCCACAGAGTTGCAGCCAAATGACTTGCTATTACCATAGATCTTTATATTTGCTGAATGCTTTTCAGTACATTTGATTGTGAGTATTCACAGCCCTTTCTGGTGAGGTGAAGGAGGCTGGTGTTGCTCTCATGCAGATTACAAAGCTAGAACCAGAAAAAGGGGAAAAAATGATGGCTTAAGGCATTCTTAGAAGTTGGGTTCAAGCCTACAGTTTGCTTTTCTCTTTGATCTGGAAAGATGAAGAATCTGATGGCAGTGAACCCGGTAATGAATATGATGTTAATATTATAATGTTATTTATTTTATTTACTTATATGCTATAGTAATTAATTTATAGTAATTAAGTAGTAAACCTGATAATATCTGATCTAAATGATTAGCATAAAGAACTATGTCAAGATCAAAATTCAGGATGACTAAGAGGTCAGAACACAAGATACCCATTCAGAAGGATGTAGGAATAACCAAGAGAACTGAATGACCTCTCTAAGAGCACCAAGAAACATTTACGCCAGGATACACAAAGAACTAAGGCATTTGTGGGGGTTCAGCGATGGTGTGAAGAGGTGCTCGGTGTTTTACATTATTATGTGTATGCTGTCCATTTTCTAGAGAGCATGGAGAGAGAGGAAGCAAAACTGAGACTTAATCAGCATCATGGGATTTAAATATCAAACTATGAACAGATAAAGAATGTATGTGTTTTACACGAGTACTGCGGAAAGACCTAAATTGAAGCATATGTTACATTTATTTACTCACAAACATTTGGTAAACATCTTCCTTGTGCTAGGCCATGCATAGATTCTGGGGATACATAGCGTTTGTCTGATGAACTAGAATGGATGCTAACTTGTGTCAGCACAGACAACTCTGAATTACTAGGACTTGCCAGTTTACACTGGCATAGTGCAAGCCATAGATCTTTAGACATATTCTGTCTTCTCCCAGATCTTCAAAGGCCAAGATTTTCCAGGACAACTGGGAGCAAGTCAGTAGTAGATTCTGCACTGACTCCAGGAACTAAGGTGTCTCAGGGATATTATGATAATTTTAGGGCAATGGAGTTTAATTTGGAAAGTTGGCTTTGCATAGCCACTCCCCAGGTGGCCCTTGTCTAGATCACCCCTTCATGCCAGGGCTTATGGACAAGGCTTCCCCTCAGATACCTCTGGCATTAAGGAGGCATAAGTGTACTTCTCTGCAGCTGTACTTTCTAAAAATCAGGTAAAGATAATGACCAAGAGCCACTTGAAAGGCAAGTAGGTATAGATGATGAGTAACTGCCTGGGGCCTTTCAAAAGCTAATATTTAGAAACGTGTATTACTTGGCTGGGCATCGTACAAATCAATTTAAACCAGTTCTGTGCTTTCTCTAGGGCAGATGTGCAAACATCATAAGCATGTAGAGCCCAGAAAAAGCATGCAAACACGGATCAAGTGCACAGCGCTGTGGACTTTTGTCACTTTTCATGATGTGTAAGCACAGCTGCCTTTTTCAGGAGTCGTGAGCTGGAGTCGTGAGCAAAGTGTTGTAGGAGTTGCATTTTTCAGGAGAGTGAGGTGCTGATGAGTGTTACCCTCTCTGATAGTCAGGAGAGGATCATTGAGGGGGTGGTTTTTGAGAGTTGGTTTAAGGTAGAAAGGGAGGGAACCTGCCATCTGGAAGTGTGATGATGTTCCAGGCATTGGGTACAGCTTCTTAAAGTAGCCTTTGCTTCTGGAGTAAATGAAAAAAGGGGACATTTAGTTAATTTGACTGAGAAAAGCTGAGAGAACCGGGCAGTTGAGAGCACTTGATTAGCTGTCAGATACCATTCTCCGTACAGCTTTCTGGCCTCCCAGTCCTGAAGAACTGTCAGCAAATATTGCCATACAGGATCGATTCCATTTAATCTTTTCCAAAACACAACTGTGCAGTAGGTGATGGCATCATCATTTCACAGACGAGCAAACAGAGGCCCAGAGAACTTAAGCAGCTTGTGTGCCAAGTATTTAAAAATTACTGTGTGTTTACATATCACATATGAATTCGCACACACGTAGATGGCGGGGATTACGAATGCAAGGAATGTTATTTTTTGAGTCCTTTAGGCCAGTCACAGTATTATAAACTGTGAGTAGAGCCAAAAGACAAATTCCCCTTTTTTGAGGAATTTCCAATACAACCAGTCTTTATACAATAAGTAGGGATGAAAAGCATAAAAGCAACATTAAAAATGCATGAAGAGGCCAGGCGCGGTGGTTCACCTGTACTCCCAGCACTTTGGGAGGCCAAAGCGGGCAGATCACAAGATCAGAAGATTGAGACCATCCTGGCTAACACAGTGAAACTCCATCTCTACTAAAAATACAAAAAATTCACGAGACGTGGTGGCAGGCACCTGTGGTCCCAGTTACTCACGAGGCTGAGGCAGGAGAATGGCGTGAACCCGGGAGGCGGAGCTTGCAGTGAGCCGAGATCGCGCCACTGCACTCCAGCCTGGGTGACAGAGCGAGACTGTCTCAAAAAATAAAAAATAAAAAAAAAAAAATAAAATGCATGAAGAATACTGAAGCACCCAGAAGATTTCAGAGTGGCCAGCCTGGGACAGGGCTATGCAAGATAACTTTTGAGTGGTGAGATTGGAGCCGGGTTTTGTAGTTAGAAATGAAGGCCAGGCGTGGGGGCTCACACCTGTAATCTCAGCACTTTGGGTAGCTGAGGTGGGTGGATCACTTGAGGTCAGGAGTAAAAGAACAGCCTAGCCAACATGGCAAAACCCTGTCTCTACTAAAAATACAAAACATCAGCTGGACATAGTGGTGTGTGCCTGTAATCATAGCTACATGGGAGGCTGAGGCAGGAGAATGGCCTGAACCCAGGAGGCGGGTGTTTCAGTGAGCTGAGATCACGCCACTTCAGTCCAGCCTGGGTGACAGAGCGAGACTCCATCTCAAAAAAAAAAAAAAAGAAAAGAAAAGAAATGATAGGCTATATGTATTCAGAAGAAGCACAGATATATGAAGAGTGCCCAGTCAGTGAAGGGCCTTGAGTAGAAGCACATGATGTAGTTGATATTTCTCTTTATGACTCCCCAAGATCTTAAGGGAAGTATTTTTAATGAAAATGATGAACAAAAAGCATCACTGGATTACATGAGATTAGAACTGGAAAACATAAAATCTGTGAAGGTAACTAATATAGAACAATAAGACTTTTAGCAGCCTTTTTTTCTGCAAAGTCCAATTCCCGGCAACGTGGTTGACACTGAAATGTTGGATAAACATAAATGGAATAAATGGATTATGATAGTGACTGGGAATGTATAAGATATGAGCTAAATATAGATTCTTGATATAGAAGAGACATATTGAAAGAAAAACTTTTTCTAAAATTAAAAATATTCAATTATTATTATCTCAGTAAAATCTGGAGATTCTATGGGGAGATAGGGAGAACATCTCTCAATCAGGTTCCAGTTGCAGAGGACGGAATCCACCCATCTATTTTAAACAAGAAGGAATTTGTTACAGAGCCATGGTAAGTGGGCCTCAGAATCATTGCACAGCTGAAGTAGTAGATCCTAAACTAAACTTTCAGGAACAACTCTCAAACTCAAAGCTGCTCCCAGAACTGGGGCCCCACATTGCTGCTGCCATGGCAACTTATTAAGAAGCTATTAGGATCAGGAAGGCACTGCCATCAGGACCCACCTCAGCATCAAGCAGTGGCTCCTTTCATTGGCTCCATAACTGCTCCTGTCTGAAATGGATGGGATATTTTTGACACCACGTAGTTAGCGGCAGAAAACTGGGACCTCAGCCACAGAAAACTGATGCCTCCAAGACTGTGCTTGACTATAGGAACAGCAGAAGTGGCTGCTCTCTCACCAATCTCTTAGAAGTCATTTCACTGACCAGGCCAAAGTTACCCTTCAGTCTCTGGCTCCAAAGAGGCCAGCTTCCAGCACTTTGCAGCAAAGGCAGGTTTGTCCACACAGAGAGGGAGAAGCAATGTAGCAGCAAGTATCTGGAAGGAAGAAATAGTTGGTATATTGTTTGCATATGATAACAAACATTTGGTTTCATTTGATTCCTAGTATTAGGCATTTTGTTTTCAGAACACTTTAATACAATTATTTGTGAAGGGAGGGTAACAACTTACAGAATTGAAAACAATGATAGAACATTTACATTAACAAGAGAAAAAAAGGTAATAAGCTGAAACTCTACCAAGCCAGCAAATAGTAGAGGAAAAGAGGAGAAACCAACAAAGTAAACTAAATTGTAAATATAAAATAAGAAAAAAAAAAAAGGAAAAAATCAAGCGCACCATTGCTACATTAAAATGTAAAAGGACTAAATACCCCTATGTAAAGAAAGATTAGGAATATGTTGGATAAAAATAAAAACACACATGAGTTGCTTACAAAAACTTTAAGCAATATTTCTTAAAGGTTAGGGAAGTGAAAAGATGAACAGAAATATACAAGACAAAGAGCAAACAAAATAATACTAAAAGCAATTTGTGTTGGAAAGGAAGCATAAAATAGTAGAAAGAGGAGCAATTTGTAAAGTCATAAACTTGCATGTCCAAATAACACAGCAAGTATAAATGCATTTTTAAAAACTGTCACAATGCAGGAAGAATTGATTGATAATTCGGTTTTATGGTGGTATGTTTTAATGAGTAGATAGTAGATCACAGGTTAGGACAGAGAGGCTTAACGATCCAATTTAGAAACTGACTTACTAGGTATATATCACAGAATTTTATATAGAATTTCATGTCCTTTCTCTAGCCTCCTAGTGCCATGAAACATTTGGAAAAATTAGTCAAGTACTTGGCCTAGAGTACTTGACTATTCTAGCCAATTTTCTTGGCTAGAAAAATTCAAAAGAGCTTTTATAGGCCACATTCTTTAAGTATTGCCCAATAAAACTAGAAATAAGTGTTAAAATATAACCAAAAATTTTTAACAACTTGGAAATTAAGAAACACACTTGGGACAAAGGTAAAATCAGAATGAAATTCTGAACTACCTAGAAAACAATGACAAAGAGAACACTTCAAAATCTATGAGACAAAGAGAGACTGCCAATAATAACAGTTAATACATAAGAAACTAGAAAAAAAAATACACCCAAAGAGAAGAGAATTGAAAAAGATGGAAGCAGAGGTTAATAAAATGGAAAGTAGCAAAAACTAAAATAGCAGAATGGATAAATAAATTCAAAAGTTAATTTGTGGTAACATACAAATCCCCTCTGAAACCTTTCTCTGGAGAAAAGTTAGAAATGAGAAAACAAACATAACCAAAATATTGAAGAAATTCTAGAAGATGGAGATACCACGTATAACTTTTTGGAAACTCGATTTTTTTTTTTTTTTTTTTTTTTTTTTGAGACAGAGTCTCACTCTGTCGCCCAGGCTGAAGTGCAGTGGCGCGATCTCAGCTCACTGCAACCTCCACCTCCCAGGTTCAAGCAATTCTCCTGCCTCAGCCTCCAGAGTAGCTGAGATTATAGATGCATGCCACCATGCCCAGCTAATTTTTGCATTTTTAGTAGAGACAGTGTTTCACCATATTGTTCAGGCTGGTTTCGAACTCCTGATTCAGGCTAGGTTCGAACTCCTGATCCACCTGCCCCGGCCTCCTAAAGTGCTGGGATTACAAGTGTGAGCCACCGTGCCTGGCCTGGAAACTAGATTTTTAAACCTAGAGCAGGGATCTGCAAACTTTCTCTCTAAAGATCAGAGAGTAAACGATTTAGGCTTTGTGGACCATACCGCCTCTGTCACAACCACCCCACTCAATCATTGTAGCACAAAAGGAGCCTTAGACATTATTATATCAAATGGATCAAATGGGTATGACTGTGATCCAACAAACTTTAGTTACGAAAATAGGCCATGAGTGGATTTGGCCTGCAGGTTATAGTTTGTCAAACCCTGAACCAGAGGAACCCAGTATAGCAAAATACAAACTACCAAAATTGAGCCAAGGAGAACTGAAAACTTGAATAGATGAATTAATATTATATTTAGTGTAATTTCATTTAAAGTCCCAACAAAGATATTTCGGAATTAGATTAAGTGCTCCTAGAGCGTCTGTTGAAGAATAAACTGTGAGACATGACAAAGCATTATGATAACTATAAGCAGAAGAAATTGCCTTATATGCTATTAATATGTACCATAAAGCCACCTTCATCAAAACAGCGTGATGTTGACACCATAGCTGAGCACCACAGAATAGAGTACAGACAGATCATAGAATTTTCTGGAATTTGATATTTGTGATTCTGTGGCAAATAGGCTTTATTTAGTAATAACTGACCCATCTACTTAAAAAAATAAAATGTGACTTTTATTGCATGCCTTATAAAGTTAATTTTATATAAATTAAAATCTTAACCAAAAATTATAAAACAATGCAAATATTCACAGAAAAATGAGATGATCAAGTACAATGTAGTAATTGGGGCGACTGTTTCAGCCAAGGGATTGGAAATGCAAAGGTACAAAAGAAAAAAATAGGCATTTTATCCTTTATGAAAATGTTAAATATTTGCATGGAAAAATATATCATCACATTTAATAGACAAACAATAGATGGGAGAAAGAATTTCATCACATATAGCAGTTAATAAATTAATATCAACAAAACATGAAAAAAATCTAATAATTTGATAGAGCAATAGAAAAATAGGCAGATAATTTGAATGAGCAATTTATAGAAGAGCAAAAATAACTGACCAACCATGTATGAAAAGAGTCTTAACTATGCTAAGGAAATGCAGATTTAAGTAACAATATGATATTATGCTATATCCCTTGGACAGGCAAAATATTAAAAGTATGATAATTCCAATTGCTGATGAGGGTAGAGAAAGAGTAGTTTCATGTCTTGCTGGTAGAAATCTGAATTACTACACTCTTTTGGGGAAATAATCAGGCAACAGCTATTAAAATGTAAATTCTTCTCCTGGAACTAAAATTAGCTTAAGTAATGATACATGTACAAAAATTATGCATTGCAGCACTGATTATAGTAGGCAGACCCCCTCCTCAGAAAAATAACAAAATAAAATAAATATCCATCAAAAGAGCAATGTTTGAATACATGCAGTATTTGCTTACCGTGAAATATTCAGCAGTCTTTTGAAAGAATGAGTTATAACTCCAACATTTGGCATATACACTTAGTATGAATTGTGAAGATTAACAAGATGGAGAGGAGTTTATAGAATATGAAATCATTTTTGTCAAACAGTGGCAAAGACTCTGGTATGTATATATATAATTATATATACTGTAGTGTGTATGTATAATTATATTGTAAATGTATATGTACACACATACACGCACACATTGCCAAAGAATAAATGAAATCTTGTTTTATTTTAAATCCAGAAAGTGTCAGATGCACTTTTATTTGTAACCCCCCACCCTTAAAGAGAAGATATTAGTTAAACTACCCTCTCAAACACTGGGAAATTAAGCTCAGATTTTTTTTTTCATGATGTCAAGGAACACAGCATTAGCTGGGGTGTGGTGGAGAGTGAGGGAGCGTTTACATTTAAGAATAATTAATAGAGATCTTGTTTTAGAAGTTTCTATTGAGAAGAGGCTCTGGTTTTATGGCATCACCTATTGAATGGGAGTATCTCATAGTTAGCCAAGCATATATTAATTAGTACATTCTACCAAAGCCTTCAGCTTCTTAGGTTTTGGAACCAGTTACCATATTTGGAAAAAATCAATGACTCAAATGGAAACTTTACAGCGCTTCTCTCCTCTGTTAAGATATCCACGTCATCAGCTTGTTATCCAAGTGGAAAGGCACATTTTTATCCTTCAGTGGATCTGTCTTCTTCACCTAGTAAGAGTTGATTCTTCCTCCCACGGCTGTGTTCTTAGTGTAGCTAAAAGTGGGTGCACCCATCCTGTTTACTCCCACCCTTACCTTCTTGAAAAGAGAGAATAGATTGGTAGTATGTGAACATTTAGATGTTATGTGAAACAATAAAATTAAATATCCTTCTTAGAAGTGGTTTTCAGACTTCTCAAAAATTGACACAGGGTAACAAATACGTTTTACATCACATTGAGTTGTGTTGGTGTGTGGATGCTTGTGTGTGTGCATATAAAATAATGAACACAATTTTATGAAACATTACTTGTTCTTATCATATGCACTCCAAACAATTTCTACTCTCTTCTAGTCTACTTTATTTTATCATTTAAAAAATGATCACAGCACACTGAGTTGACTTAGTGACCCACTAAATGGGGTAGTGACCTGCAGTTTGAAAACATACTGCATCAAAGGACTCCTATCCAAGCGGCATGCATGGCATTCCATGGTCAGAAGATTTTCACTGGACTAGAGAGACAGTTGCTCAGTGAGGTCAAATACAGACATAGGCATGTTTTACTTCATTTCACATATGCCAATAAGGTCAGCTTATGTGAAAGACTTTCTGATAGCAGGTTCCTTAAGGTAGTTTTAAGTTTGCCTTGGGCAAAAGCATTGCAATACTTTTAGAGAATTAGCTTAAGCTAGAGGCAAAGAAATTTTAACTGCTGTGGTGGATGCCTTAGCTAACGATGTTTCTCCTACAGTTGGGACTGACATGAGAAGACTGGTTATCTTGGTATAAATAGAAGGCATCTCAGTTGATTTCAACTCTGCCCTAAGCTTTCTTGGATTCCAATCGCATTTAGGCTTTAAAATAATATGCCGAAGTTGGAAGAAGAATTTCCATATGAAACTAAGCAACACTTAAGTATATTCCTTTATAATAATAACCCCGGTTGGGCATATTGCCTAATTAATTCTTCATAGAATCAGTAGAGATCAGTTGTACACTGTTCCAAATACAGGATTTGTGTGGGTCATAAGAACACAGGTGACTTATATACAGGTATTTAAAGTGGAAGTGTTTGAAAATCTGACTCATACTTTGACTGCAAAGTAAAATGATGTGTGTTGTATCTAACCAGATTTGGGAGCAAAGAATTTCAAAAAGCCAGTGGAAATTGGACTCTGCCTATGGCCTCTTTTACAATATACCTAATTTAAGATGTGTATAAGAAACATTTTTAGATATTCACTAGGGAAACAAAGCCTTTTCTATTCTGCCATTTACTTTATTTTTTAACCTATTTTTCTGAATGATTAACACTGATGCCTTTGATTGTGTGGGTGTTGTCAAAAGAGAGTTCATCACAAGGGGAAAGGTTGGCAACCTCTCTCTGCCTGGTACTTTTCCATGAGCCTCCTTTCACTATTCTCATTGTTATTTCCTTTCACTCTGAAGTAGTTCCAAATCTGATATTGAAGGAACTCGATTTTATTTTACATGAGTATTTGAAGTAAATTGAGCCATTTTTGCTTTTAGGTTTGTTTAGTATGCACCACACAGAGAAGAATATAAAATAAAAGCAATAGCAATAATAACTTAAGTTTGACAAAACACAAAACCAAAAAGGGTATGTTGAGTCACAGAAAGTCAAATTATAGATACTCCTAAAACTCATCCTTCCACTCTCCTTTCTTTACTAGAATTCTCTGCCAACATTGGAGTGTTGGTGGTTAGGATAGAAGGAAGTATAGATATAGCTATCTGCTTCTAAGACATTTGCCGTGTCTTTCTGTGGCCGAAGACAACTTCCAAGTAACTAAAAGTGCCACTGGAAATAGTTCCTGTGAACTATATTGATCATAATTTGAAGAATTTCTACCAGCTGTGACATTGTGAATGGCAGGAATGCCTTTCTTAGTTTGTAGAACTCTCAAAATATGACCCCAATTTTGTGACTAGCCTCAAATGAAGCTGACTGCTGTCCCTGGTGCTCCATTTTCTGCATAGGTTCTAGGTTATTTTTTCTGAAAACACTACTGAAGTTGGTGGCATGCGGGAGTCACTGCAACAACCAAACTGATGACAGGAACCCATGAGACTCAGAGCCATGAAGACTGTGCAGCAGGCTTTACAGCAGCAGTCCCCAACCTTTTGACACCAGGGACTGGTTTTGTGGAAGACAGGTTTTCCACAGACCAAGGTTGGGGGATGGTTTTGGGATGATTCAAGCACATTGTATTTATTGTGCACTTTATTTCTATTATTATTATAGTGTAATGTATAATGAAATAATTATACCACTCACCAAAATGTAGAGTCAGTGGGAGTCCTGAGCTTGTTTTTCTGCATCTAGATGGTCTCATCTGAGGGTGATGGAAGCCAGTGACATCATCAGGCATTAGATTGTCATAGGGAGCGAACAACCTAGATTCCTTGATGTGCAGTTTACAATAGGATTTGTGCTCCTTTGAGAATCAAATGCTGCCAGTGATCCCATAGGAGGCAGAGGTCAGGCTATAATGCAAGCAATGGGGAGCCACTGTAAATACAGACGAAGCCTTGCTGGCTTGCCCACCACTCACCTCCTGCTGCACGGCCTAGTTCCTGACTGTCTGTAACCCAGGGATTGGGGACCCCTGCTTTAGAGTATGTTGTACTGAATATATCATTCTCTGTTGCCACATTAAGGAAACAATGGCACCATTATTGCAATAGCAATAAGGTTGTCTTGTCTTCACTCTATATATTGACTATAGTGATTTGTATGTCATATAACATTATGTGGAATCTTAATATGATTTTAAATTGACTTGTCCTCATAACTACAGTTAACATTTCTCTCTTACACTGAATCATTCCTTGCTGATCTTGGGTTTTCTTTTCTTGCTGTGGAGTTGTGTTGTTGTTTATTTTGTTCCAGCCATGTTTTCTTTATTCTCAGTACTCTTATTCTCAATACTCTTAGCCTTATTTCCTGGTGGATGATTTTGCAGAAGAACAAATTGTCCTTTGGCTTTTGCACCTGTGTGTCGCTCATTGTCCACTTGCTTGATGTGTTTCTGTGAAAGGGAGAAACTTTTCCTTTTCTAAATGAAGAAGAGAGAGGCCAAATGTGGTTTTTTTTTTTCCCAGCTCCCATCAAAATATGGACTTAATTCCTTTTCTTTGATTTTGAAAAGAAATGGTGAAGGGATAACGATGTGTTTAAAATTGGGTGAATTGTGTTCTTTCTTCTAACTGAAACAGTGCAGAGAAACCTACCCATTGTGTAATGTTACTTGTACAGCATTGTAGATGTGCAAGAACAGCAGTGTTTTCTACTTGGCTGGCTATCCTGGCACATAGTTCATCAAAATAGAGAAAAAGGGTGCAGACATTCTGAGTGTACCAAATGAACTCTAAGCATGTTTACCTCCCTATCATCTGAGGAGAGAGAGCTGGGAGCGAAGGAAAAAGTGAACAACTGTGGAATGTCTCCCTGTCCTCAGTGGCCTCCAGATACCTCTGTTTTTTCTCCCCCTCTCTTCTGTTCATTGGGCACTGACATACCTTGTCATTACGAGCTATTATTATTTTTAACAAGGTAAGTTCAAGAAGAAATTAAAAAGAGCCAGTATTCATACCATATGATAGCATATGGACCTTGCTATTCTAAAGCATAATCTAAGTAGAATCAAAAGATTTGAACAAAATGATGAATGAAGGACCCTGACATATCAGCTTTCGTGATAGCTTCTGTAGATGCCTGGGGAAAGAAAGCCATGTTATCTCCTCACTGTTCCCTTAGGGCCTTTGTTGTAGGAGAATAGTGGGAGGGGCTGAGGTTGGCTTTGACTACAAGTGGAAATTTTTGTTTTCCTGATGAGCCTGGCACTCAGGACACCAGACATTTAACTATAGGTTTATGATTGTCACCCAGTCATACTGACACCTGCTTTTAATGCCAAGAGTTTCAGAACCCGGCTGACCTGAGCAGAATAAAGTTCTTTGGGTTCAATCTGCAGCAATCAGAGTTTTGAGAACAACATAAAAAACTTTTTTTTTTTAATCTGGTGTTGCCTCAGCAGGATCCCAGAATGTACTTGCTGGTAGCTTAGAGCATAGTCTATCCCCGGTAGGAGAAATAAAATTGCAGCTGTGATGTGACTCATTCATACTCTGTTCTTTTAATGGAGAAAAACTTGCAGTGACATCATCTGGCCACCAGGGTATGTGCTATTGCCAGAGAGCCCTTGATTTTATCTGCCAGCAAGTCCTGGGGCAGGAAGTAGCCCCTTAACAGAGAGCCCCATCTTAACTCCTAAGAAAATCAGCATCAGTTTTTTGTTCCCTGTGTTGACTTTCCAACTAGGGCTGAGCCCCCTTTTCTGAATTAATAAGAACCCAGAAAGAAAAGGGAACATTAGTCATGGTTCCAAATACCAACCAAACACTTTGCTGCATACGGTCGGCTTTGGTAGGGGGCCTGAGTCTGCACTGACCCGCATGGACTCACCTCTCTCACATCTGCACCTGACTTGCACATATACTTTGTTGATAAAGCCCAATGACAGTTGGATCTATCACAAGTGTCCCACCTGATTTCTTGGAAGCTTTGATTAGCATCCGTGTCCTCCTTGGCAAACATTTAATTATAAGGGCTGGTTGTTAATAATCATTGTTCACATCTATTTATTATCCTCATGTGTTAAACGATTTATGTGCCCAACGATTTATACAATTTAGTCTCATTTAATCCTCCAAGTAGCTATTTGAGATAGTTACTATTATCTTCTCTGTTTTGCAGATGAGAAAAGTGAAGCTTAGAGAAGCTAAATGTGATGACCGAGATCACTCCACTGATAATTGTGTTGCTAGGACTAGGTTCAGGCCCCTCTAACTCTGAAAGCCATCCACTTAAATGATACTTGATTTTCAAGTTGGGGGAATGGAGGCTGTGGCTAACACCTGTCCTGGTAGGGTATAGCAGAAGGACTTAGGAACTTTTTTGTTCAAACAGCTTATGTTTATATTCCCCTTTCCTTTCCCTCATCCTTTCCTTTTCCCTCTTCTGATATGCTTTCTGGGTAGGGTGGGGTGTGGGTGTGTCTGTTGCTGTCACATGCAGTCACTGTTCCTCATAGGTGTGCCATAGTCCTCAGGAATATCGGGGTGGAAAAATAGCTGAGAACCAGTGGACTAAAGAATGGTTGCAAAAGTCCCAAGCAGCTTTTCTGTGAATTATTGCCTTTGGTGCTCTTTCTGTGATGGCAGAACTTCACAGGCCACCAAACTGCTGCAGGTGCTGAGGAAGGACAGAAAATAGCCATATATATGGAAAACATATGACTGTTACAAATATGAAAACATATACATGAAAAACATACATATGCAAAACACATATAGATGAAAAATATATGAAAAACACATATATGAATTCGTGTGTGTATATATGTCCTCCTCCCCCAATTCCAGCATCAGTGTAAGAATGCAAGCTGTTATGCATTCATTATGCAACCAGTTTTCATTGAGCAACTGCTAGGAGCCTTGCAGAGTGAGCTAGGGCCTTGGTGGTCATGAAGCCTGGCCCAAGTCTTCAAGGAGCTCACAACCCAATGGTTTTTTGCTTTTCTTGAGGCTAACACTGATGGTTCAATTTTTAGATCAAGTCTCTTAAATCATAATGATTCAGATAGATAGATAGAGAATTTTGTGGAAAAGTCTTCTGAAAAGTTTTTTTTTTTTTTTTTCTAAAAAAACAGCCGATAAAAGGACAAGACCCCATGCTTTTTAGTTTCTAATAGTAGTGGACTGGAACTACTTATGGATTTTGAGTTTTTGTTTTGCTTAATTATAGGATTAGTATTAGGTGTCATTTTTCCATTTCCTTTGGAAGCTTCTAGTTTACAATAAATTAGAAATGCCAGCTGACAGCAGGCTAAGATCCAGAAGACCCATTAACTCTACAGTTTCAGCATTACTGAGCTTTTTGTTTAAAGGTTAAGGACGTTTATAACTCAACAACCCCTCAGGTCATGCATGAAATACATCATAGCACCAAGAAAGTAGTGTTTTCTTCCTTAAACACATCTCCTATCCTATCATTCCCCTGCTCAAAAATCTGTGCTTCTCTACTACTTCCAGACTCCCTATCGTGCGATTCAATGTCCTCTATGATCTGGACCAAATGTCCTTTTTGGCGTATTTCCTACTATCTTTAGGGTGCCCTAGAACCCTGACCCTACACAATTAAGCAACTCTTGGTTCTTTTAACGTATCTGATACTTTGCCAATGACCTTCCATATAAGATGCCCTCCCTACCTCTATCTGTCAAAATCTTGTTTTAATAGATGTGCTGCTGAAACGAGAATGAAATCTTCCCACTTTGTAAGACCAAACTCAGACAATATTATCTCTATGAAGATCTTTGGTATCAACTATTGGAATTAAACATTCCTTATTTGTGTTAATAGCGCATAGTTTAAACCTTGGTTAAAGCATTTAATGTCTTCTTTTCTTATTTATCGTTAGTTGGTGTCAACCTAAAATAATCAAAAGGGTCAGAATCTGACTTAAAGAGGGTTTATTCAGGGCAAAGTTTGGGGATAGCCCACCTGTAAACACCAGCTCCAAAGGAATGGAGTCAGCGTTCTGAAGTAGGGAAGTTCAAGTTTCATTTACGTATGGTCAGAGACCAGGGAGTTTTTAGCAGGATTACAACATTTTTCAGACAAAGTTGGCACACAGTTGCAGCAATTTGATTGGCTGTATAGGCTGTGTTTCTTTTTGGGAAGGATACATTTAACATTTGTTACAGAGGGTATAGTAGTTATGGGTTTTCTGTCAACTGGCCTAAGCAAAGCAGGACAAGAAAGGGGAAGTTAATCCATAACAAGTGTCATTAAGATGGCAGCAAGTTTTTTGTCCCTGTTGTTGTTTAAGCCTCTCTAGTCATTGTACAGAACAAGAACAATAAGAAACAAGTTGTTCTATGATCTGAGAAACAAAAGTCACAACCCTGTGTGGTTCAGATCACAGTCACATCCCTCTCAAGGCTTAAAGTGTCTTCAGGGTTCCAACAGCTTTTAAATCATATTTATTTTCACAGTGGGTACATCATGGACCTCTAAGTCCTTTGAGATTAAGAAGCATGTCTTATGCATTTTGTGTCACCCATCCATGAGAGGAAGGTTTTATACAAAACGAGTAAATTTTTGAGTGGTATAAGATTAAGTAAATTTTAGATCTATGGAAAAGGCACTTACATGAAATTATCTGATGACACTGAACAAATCGCATTGTTGTCTTGCTCCAGTCAACAGGCATCTTTTTGATCCTTTGAAGTACCAAGCAGGTTTTACCCTTAGGGCATCTGACCGAGCTGTTACGGCTCCCTGGAAATCTCTTTTATTCTGGAATGTCACATAGCAACTCCTTCTCAAGGCCGAGTGTACTGACCCATCTTAGAGAGGCTTTCTGCAACTTCTCGGACCGTTGCTGGTCTTGCATGGTGACAAAGCCTGTCTCCAGTCATTCCATCACATTGCCCTGTTCGCGCTATCACAGCCAGGTCAGTCGTTGCTCACCTGCTCATCATGTGTCTCTTAAGCTTCAGGAGAGCAGAGCCCTGTCTGCTCTGATAATCATTGTCTCTCCAGGACCTAGAATAGTGCGGAGCTCACAGTAATGCCCCTTACATCACACTATATTATTTAAAATCAGTGGGTTTTGACATTGGCTGCCCATCATTGTCACTGGTGGAGATTAACAAAACACAGATATGCGAAGTTAACCTCAAAGATTCTGATTCAGTAGGACTAGAGCGATGCCCTTAAATTTGGCTCTAAATGTATTAATCATCAAAGACTCAGGAAAACAAGGGAAGATAAGCTTTCCATAGCTTCCGAAGTTGTAGCTGTTTTTAAAATTGTTTATATTTTCTTTTAAACCCTCATCCCATATCCTTAAGCCTTGTGACTGCCACGGAGAGAAAAATAAGATCAAACATGAGCTTACATTAGCCACAGAAACACCTGGGGCAGTTCCAAAGTTTTAATTACTGCTTCATTAATGTAAAAGCTTAATTATAGTTTTAATGTATAAACACCTTTCGGCATGTGCCCTGCAAATACAAAAAAGTCTAAGTAATTATTATCCTGGCTCCTGTCTCAACACGAGACCAATGATCACCAAATTATTTTTAAGACGCGGACTACATTTAAATGGTTATTGAATTATGTTTTCTGTTAGCTTATATAAAGCACATGACATTTAATAACTTAAAAAGAAATGCTTATTTTATCTATAATATATACTTTGGTGTTTATCAGATTCTGTTCAAATTGTGTAGCAAATTTCCTTGAAAGTAGAATTTTCTTTTTTCCTCACATTCCTGTATTTGATATCAGACTATTCTTAGACTCTCCACCTCACTCATCACCATGGTGTCTACGGATTTATATGTATGACATGCTGTCACCCTTACTTATACATGAGGCATGGAGGTGAGAGTGAATAAGAATCTTACTCAGAGCCAATTAGTTGCAGACCCAGCATTGGAATTCCTCTCCCATAGTATCAAAATTGTAGTCATATTCCTAGATCATTAGGCAGGAAAAAGAGAAAAGAAAAGAAAAACTACTCAGAGACATCTGGCCGGATCTCTGCCTTTCATCAGAATAATCATGTCCTGAATCTCCCACTGGGGTTGTCAGAAAAGATTTTTTCCAAGCTTTTCTACACCACGGAGAGCTACATTTAATTTATAACCTGAAAGTATCCCCTAAAACAGACTCATAATCATGCTTGCTGAAATTTTAGCCCAGGCTTCTTGCTTGCTGAGAAAAGAGCTGACTGTCCTTTCTCTTTGAATAAGCCCCCTTGTATGAACAGTCTCTAGAGATGTCCCTTTTCCAGATGAAAATCTGTTTTATGTGTTATTATGTTGACCTTCCAACCCCTTCAATGATTTTACTTTTTCATCTTGGTGAGTCTGTTCTCTCTATACTCTAGTTTAATAACTCTAATCTGCACATATCCACCATATATCTAGTTCAATATCAAGCAGGTAGCCAGTGAGTTCACATACTCAGAAGGGCAAGAAATATAACTTTTCTTATTTTTCGGCAACTCACTTTCACTTCTATTTCGAGTTCTTTTTCTACCAGGAGAATTTTAGGGAAATGTTTGTCCCCAGATCAAGAGACACTCCCCTCTTTCTGCTTGCTAGGCCCAAAAGTACAGACTCTTCTGAAAAGTGCAGAGTTTAGAACTCTAAGAGGAAGTATAGTCAGAAGGATTTTTTTTTAAAGCAAAGTCTATTTTTCACCCAAGGTGGAATATAATATAAAGCACTAATCAGTTATACAAACATGTTATTTATAAAATAACAGCCCACTAAGCCTCAGAGGTGAGGGGTTGCCCCATCTGATTTTCAGAGTCTAAAAGAGGCATTTGAGTGTCCATTACCTGAAACAGCACAGGCACTAGTGTCTCCAGAGAAAAGGAAATGGAAGAGGGACGCAGGAGATGTTACCACAGGATGTGATGAATAGCAGCTCACTGCTGGAGTTCACTCACAAGAGGCTGGGTAAATGCTGCAGCTCAAGGTCAGTGTGAGGCAGGCCAAGGGATCGGTTAGCCCTGGAACTTCTGAGTGAGTCCTTGGCTCCAGTTAAATAAGCAGCAGCCAGGATCTGGGAAGGCCAACACAGTCAAAGCCCTACCAGGAACTAGGATTGTACCCTGGGCTTCAAGCCAAGACCAGGGCACTCTGGCTGATCTGAGTGTGATCTTGAACTCTGCTTTGCCCTCTGAGAGAAGGAGACGGAGCTCTGTCTACCTTCAGGGACAGAGGTCTGCAGTTAGTTTCCTGATTACAGCAGGAACAACCCAAGAGACCATCAGATATTGGGAGGCTCTTACAGTGCTCTAAACCCTTTCAGGCAATTTGAGTCTTCTGTGTCTATTGTCTTCACAGTCATCTTGTATACCGTTGGAAACCTACAGTGATAAGTGATTTTCAGCTACTTACTAGAGATGGGAGAATTCCAAAGTTCTCTCCTTCATTGTCCATCTCTACTCATTTGGGTAGAGTTATACCCAGTTCTATCCCTGCATACATGCTTGCATGCATTGGGTAAGGGAGATCTATTTACAAACACGTGACCACAAACACATGACCAGCTTCCAAAGCTGAGAGTGCCAGGGACACACAGGGGTTATTGGTCACCTGAGTATAGAAAATGCAGGGAAACCCAGCTCAACCACTTTCTGTCTGTGAACATCAATTTTTCTCTTTATAAATTAGGGATGCATATGAAATAATGTGCATAAAATCTTCGGCACAGTGCCTAACGCATTGTGAACACAAGTGTCAGCCAAAATTATGGGCATGCAGCTGTCTCTGTGTCTGATGAGCAGAGCTTCCTCAATGCGTTGTCAATGGCTCAATTTTGGAAATGGTCAATGTCTAGAGACTGTGCTGATTGCCACAAATGGGGGGATGAGTACTACTCGTATCTAGTTGGTAGAGGCCAGATATACTGCTGAGCATTGTACAGTGAACGGGACAGTTCCCCACAATCACAACAAAGAGTTCCCCTACCCAAAATTCCATAGTACTGAGGCCGAGAAACCCGGCGAAATGGTCATAGCAAGATGAGATGAGTTTAGCTGATTTTCCTTCATCCTTAGGAATAAAAACATGTTAACATATTAACATTATTGACCTCTACCAGCACTTAAAGAGAGAAAGAACCTATAGAATCTAAACCCTGCTATGAAACAAAATCTGATTCTGGTGAGAGAAAAGTCTTCCTTGATTCTCAAGAGAAAGTAAAAGGTTTTTGTGATTTTGACTTAAATAATTCTAATGACTCAATTTGTTTATTGAACAATAGATTGAAGGACCTAAGGCTGGATTTTGTTGATTTTAATTTTTACCAATAATGTAGTATAAAAAATGTTTTGCTAGACTTGTGTGATTTACTAAATAATTATTGATATTTGCATATCATGTAGGATCAAGAAAAAGTCACATGTTAAATTCTATGTACAGAGATAATTATTTTCAGTCAAATGAAAGTAAAGGATTCCAGGTGCAGTGGCTCACGCCTGTAATCCCAACACTTTGGAAGGCCGTGGCAGGAAAAATCACCTGAGGTCAGGAGTTCAAGATCAGCCTGACCAACGTGGTGAAACCCCATCTCTACTAAAAATACAAAATTAGCCAGGCGTGGTGGTGCATGCTTGTAATCCCAGCTACTTGGGAGACTGAGGCCAGAGAATCGCTTGAACCTGGGAGGTGGAGGTTGCAGTGAGCCAAGATTGCGCCATTGCACTCTAGCCTGGGCAACAAGAGCGAAACTCCATCTCAAAAAAAAAAAAAAATAAAAAAATAAAAGTAAAGGAGATATTATGTTTAGCTTGCCTGCAATATACAAATTAAATGTGCTAGAATTGAGCACTTACAGCACAAATTACAGGAAATAAGACGGTGAAAAATTAAAAATTACTTAGGTCATAAAAATGCAGAAAATACATAAAAAGGCTTTGGAGTCATAGAGCACCTTTTAAAGCTCGACTTTCATTGTATTTCCATGTTGTTCCATTACATTAGGGAAAGCCTCCTTAGTGGCTTCCCTCATTGCCTAGACTGGGTAAGCGGGGACACAGGGTCATTGCCTAGACTAGGTAAGTGGGGACACAGGGTCATTGCCTAGACTAGGTAAGTGGGGACACAGGGTCATTGCTACCTTTCGTAGTTGCTTTACTGTGCTAAACTTCTGAAGAGTCACCTTTTAAAAGGGAACATACGTTTTCAAAGCCACTGATTATTAAGCCCCTCTTTCAGTCATCTTATTTGCAGACTTTCATTTTTGAGCTTTGTTTGCCATCTGGGAAGGATTTTGAAAGAGAACATAGGCCTCTTCCTGCTTTTATGTTCAGCATGCCATAAATTCCATTAATGAATTCTTAAGATCGTTTGATCTGTTTAAAAAAATATCTCTAGATTCAGTCAGTTGTTAAAAAAAATCTGTTCAAGATTGTCTATAATTGCACTAGCCACAAACAGATTTACATAGGTATTTTCTTTGTAAAAAAATCTATTTGAAATATTGGAAATGTTTTCAGGAACTAGATACAAAAGATATACCTGGTTTTTTGAATAATTTAGCATGTCCTAATGTTTAAATGTTCCTCAGTAGTCATTTATCTCCAGAGCAAGTAAATACAAATTAAAAAAAAAAAATTAACAGTTATATATGTGCTTATTGTAACCAGTCAAGTAATACAGAGGAATATAAAACACAGTGAATCATCTTCTCCCTGTCCAACCTCACCCTTTTGCAGCAGCCGACATTAACAATTTGGTGCATATCCTTTCTCACCTTTCTCAATGCTCATACAAATGCATGGACGTTCGTGTTCACATAGAAATGGTGTTTTATTCCTCCCCCAAATGGTGCAGATGCAAATATGACTCAGCAACTTGATTTTTGCATTCAACAATATACAATGAAAATTCCTCCTATCAATACATGCCAATCTAATTTATTATTTTGTCAACCTAACGTAGTCAGAAGTGTCAGAATCCAATTTAAGGAGAGGTTATTTAAGTGCATATTGTGAGGATGGCCAACTCAAACATGCCAACTCCAAAGGAATAGAGTCAGCATTCTAAAGTAGGGAAATTAAGGTTTCATTTATATAGTCAGAGACAGGGAAGTTTTTAGCAGTATTTCTTTTTTCAGACAGGGTTGGCACATAGTTACACCAATTTGATTGGTTTATAGGCAGCGTTTCTCTTTGGAAAGGGTACATTTAACATTCATTACAGAGGGCATAGTAGTCATGGGTTTTCTGTCATGTGGTCTTAGCAAAGCAAGGTACCAAAGAGGAAGTCAATCTATAGCAAAGGTCATTAAGAAGGCAGGAGATTTTTGTCCTGGACATTTAATTATCTCTAGCCATTGTAGAGAACAAGAAAAATAAGAGAGTGAGTTAATGTATAATCTGAGAAACAGAAATTATAACCATATGTGATTCAGATCACAGTCACATCTTTCTCAAGGCTTTAAGTGCTTTGGGGGTTCCAATAGCTTTTGCATTATATTTATTTTCACAAATTTTAAGAACTGAAAAATAGTATACAGTGTGGGTATATTATATGTGAATACTGGTACCCTACTGATGGACGTTTAGGTTTTTGTAGTTTTCTACCACTACCAACAATGATTTATACTCTCTCCTTTTTTTCTGTAAGCTCGATTCTCAAAAGTGGGATGGCACTGTCAAAGGCTCTCCCAGTCAGGTGTCACAGTGCAAAAGCCAACAATGTGTGGTTAGAGGATCCGTTTTTTCACAACCTTACCAACACAGGCTCTTATCCCATTTTGGATTCTTTGCAAATATCTTAGATGAAAAACAGTATCTCTGTGATTCTAATTTGTGCTTTCCCTATTGCTAGTGAGGATAAGTGTCTTCATATTTCATCTCACTATTGCATTTTCTTGTCTGTGACTTGAGTGAAACTTTTCTAATTCTTGCATATTTTATTCTTGCTAAACATGTCACGACTCAGAAATACATATTTCCATTTCTTTTAGCATTTATTTTGCTGCTCAGATTTCAGGAGGAAAAAGGATTTTTTTCCTGGGCATTGTCAGTAGTAGCTGTTTGGAATGCTAAAGATTTGATAAGAGACATTGAAGAAATGTGAATGTTACTGAACCGTTTTGCTTAAAGTAAAGGGAAGACTGTCTATACGTCTGACCAATGCTTTTCGAATGTTCAGGCCCCTGAATCTGGCTGCAGTCCCAGTAGGCATGGGTCCAGGCTTGATGTGTTCGTGGTTGCATCATGGCATCACTCTCTAACCCTCGCCATAGCTTTGAAGTTGTGCAAAGATTAGAGAACTGTAAAAATCTCAGGCCTGTCTGAGGAAGTATTTCTTACTATCTATCCCTTTCTTTGAACATGACCTGCAAAAAAAAAAAAAAAAAAAAGGCTTCATTTTGCCCTGCTTTGTATTCATAGTGAATATCTTTCATTGCCAAGAAAACTTTTTACTGAACTAGCTCTAAAGGATGACCCAGCACTTCCTAAGATCAATAAACCTTTAAGGAGTGACATAAGATGGAATGTATCCTGTCCGGGGAAGCTCAAGGCATGCACAGGCTGTGTTCATCTCACTCCCTCAGGAGTTGAAGAAGATGAGAAACTGGTCCCAGAGCCCTCAACTCTAGCTAGGGTGTCTCGCAGCTATTCAGCTAACCAAAGAAATGAGTGGAAAATCAGTTCTCTGGTCTATTTTTGATGGTGCGAGAAGAAGGAGGCTGAGGAAGAGAAGGAGAAGAAGAGATTACTTGTCATTTTAATTGAAATGAGCGACTTTTTATTAATGAGTTTGAATTCAGAATAATTTATTACCTGTAGTTTTCTTATAATATGATAAGTGAGACCGTTTTCCTTTTTGCTTAGGGCAAAAATGTAAGGAGGCTGGGTGTTAAATTTGGAGGTTTATCTTTTTTTTTTTTTTTTGAGACAGAGCCTCGCTCTTGTCACCCAGGCTGGAGTACAGTGGCCTGATCTCTGCTCACTGAAAACTCTGCCTCCCTGGTTCAAGCAATTCTGCTGCCTCAGCATCCTGAGTAGCTGGGACTACAGGCGCCCACCACCACGCCCGGCTAATTTTTGTACTTTTAGTAGAGATGGGGTTTCGCCATGTTGGCCAGGCTGGTCTCAAACTCCTGACCTCAGATGATCCACCCACTTCAGCCTCCCAGTGGAGGTTTATCCTGTCAGGTTTGGCTTCCTTTTCCCAGTCCGTGAAATGTGAATTTGAATATGTGTTTGTGTGGTCAGGGAGAGTGTTGGGAAATGAGGGTGGGATACAGAGAGAAGGATGATTTAAAGGTTTAGATGGTCTGGTTATTTTTAGTTTGTCTATTCCCATTTCTGCAGTAGTTTTTATTTTTTCTCACACACTATGGGAGTTTATTTATTCACAGAAGGAAGTTCCTGGAGTCTATCCATCAGGAACATTAACTATTTTTTGTTTTTGTTTTTGCATAACTATTTGTTTAGTTTTTTCTTCACAAATTTGTGGCTGCGGTATTCTTGTGACTTTTTTGGGAGTTGTTTTGATCTGGCTTGCAGTATTACCCACAATGCATCTGTTTCGTGTGTATTAAACAGTCCCTTTCAAGAGTAGCAAGTAATGGTTTGAAATAGGAAGAGTATCCCAAATGCTTTAATCTTATATTTGAAATGCAGGCGATCGGAGGAGCTGAGGAGATTTGTGACACATATTTTACATCTTTTCATTGAAAATAGAGCTGTTGATTGCATGGTTTTGAGTGTGGTCACTGACATGCTAATGACACAACAGAAGCCCTTGGTGTGTGCGTAAGGCCATGTGACCTCAGGTCAGGAATAAAAGCTCAGGGCTGAGCAGCTCACCCTTTGGTTGGGAATCGAGTTGGCTCCCCTGGAGTGAAGTTCTACACAGACCGTGGAGGAACCACCCCATCTGTAAGGAACCTAAGTTTCTGTATTTCTGACTTTCATTGCAGAAAACCTGATGCCTTCTATACTTGTTCCCTTGACCTACTTCTAAAACAGTTTTTAAACGATTTCAACGATATTACAGTCAAGTAGAGCTGTCTTTTACTGATATATTCTAAACAACATAAATTAAGATGGAGCTTGGAAAATATAACACAACTATGTCCTAATGACATGAAGAGACACCTTTCTCCTGCAGATAGTCCCAGATAGACGTCAGTTTTCAACTTGTCAGGATGGTGGATAAGATTCTGCTGTAGGTGTCTTTAATTACCAAGTGGAACTAGCATTCTAGTGTTACCTGCAATGTAATGAAGAGCCTGATTCATCTTGATCTTTTTCACTTTACTTACTTATTACTTTCCTGAGAAACTGTGGATTTAGCATTCATTTTACCTGAGCATATAAAGGTATAAACTCAAGCAGAATATTGATGGAATGAAAGCTAGACTCTGGCTTAATGTAGTCCTTGAAAGAACAAGATGCATTAACAAAAATGGAGTGATCGTCCCAGTAGAGCTGGTATACTGATGTGTGCTGATTGTTACTTCTCTATCACATGTCATTTGCTACCCTTGTTAATGGTCATTGCATTGGTTGTAAGTCTTGGTTATTTTATCTTCAACACTTTAAGAAGAAATGTGCTTCCTTCGCTAGTTATCAGATTTAATTTATAGGCATTTGAATAGTGCAAATGTAAGGGCATGATAGCTAATTAAATTATTCCACAAATATTTATTGGGCACCTAGTATGAACAAGGCAGCAGTGACACAAAGAATGGAGCATCTCACAATCTAGAGGAAGAAAAAGACAATGAATTGTGGAATTAAAATACAGCATAGTAAGTGCTTCAATATTAAGTCACCTAACTCTCTTTATTCTCCACAATGTTTAGCAAATCATCTTTTACTGTTCATTTGGTTTTTCAAGTGGATTTTGTTCTGAGGAAAGAAAGAGAGCACAGAATTTACCTTAAGGTATTTGGCCTACTAGTCAAACTAATCTCCCAGCAGATTTGTTCGTAGAAATTGTCATCCAAGAGGCTAATCACCATTGTGTAAACTGGTGGAATATAATTTCTAGACCTGAGAAAACACAGGTGAAGGCTTGGAATATGATATCTCTCAAATATGCAGCCAACTTGGTGACCCCCAACCTGAAAGGCCAGCTGATCTTATATGGTAATGAAAGCTGGGTCTTAATGCAGGGACATTTTCTGTAGTTAGCCCAGTGAAATGACGTCCCAAGCCAACCACTCCCATGCTTCTGCGCAGTGTCACCTCAGATGGTCCTTCCCATCACTCCAAATTTCCACAGCTTCCAGTGCCTTCAAGAGCATACTGTATAGGCACAAGCTAGGGATGGGACCAGGGAGGCCTTGGGTAAAAGCAGCCAGTTCAGGCTCTCAGATTCTTCTCTCTGGAGGTGAATAGGAGTCCTTGGTTAGGTCCTGGCCACAGAGATAATAATTTAGGCTTATGTATATTCCTGAAACCTTTAATTGGTTTGAGCTCCTGGAAGATTCCCTACTCTTTAGGACCATGTGGTACTTGGTTAACTGTTGGGTACCGTATACTTTCTGCTATCTTTAGTATTATATTGAATTTTGGTTACTTCAATAATACACAGTTAACCTGAGATTGTTGTATCAATGGTATATTTTTCCTAGCTGTCAGAAGATGGCCGCCTTGTACATATGGATGGATGAGAAAGGGAAGGAAAGAGTTCCATGTATTTGTGGACCTCTATATGTAATAGTGTATCACTTCCATTTTTAGCCCACATTAGGTTTTGGACAGCCACAAATCTTTCTTTCAAGACTAGAGTCCATTTTAATCAACATCTAACTATTTGGATTGTCACCTAAGCAGCATATTTTTTTTAAAAAAAAGGAAAAGATGTTTAATTTAGTCGGCTACAACTTCAGAAGCATCTTCTAAGCTCTTTCTATAGTCAACTCATTAGTACATTCTCAGGCTGAGCATTATGGACATAATTTCTTTTTTTAGCCACAGTATTAAATGAAACCAAAGTTTTAGAAAACAGTACTATTAATAGTGGTGACTCATATGTTCTTTATATTTTCAGAAGGACAATAAATGTTTACAGGACAGTGTCTGAAATATTTTCTTCATGAAGTGTTTAACCATAATTATAGTAACATGTAATATTATGTGTCTTAGTGCAATTTATAATGCAATTTGTAATGTCGTTTATACCATATATAGTATATAGTGGTAAGGTATCTAGTAATGTATATAATATTATATATATATATGAGATGAAAAATATTTTAGATCAAATTAAGGCACAGAACATGATACTCATTATTCTAGTGCTGTTGGCAATTTGGTAGGATTCTTAGAAGAGAAACAGAGGAAAAAGAAGTTTTCTAGAGTGACAGATGGCACTAAAAGCTAGGACTGAATAGAACATGACTGAAGAATGCTATAAGTATGACAGCCTACCTGGCATAGAGGCTTTGGTAGGGACATCACAGGCAGTCTAGGTGGAATCACCACTTACAGCCAGCTATGGAGGGCTTTGAATTATTATATGAGAATTTTCAAATCTATGCTGGAAGCAATGGAGAATCCATCCATTGAATATTTTTTGAATAGGGTTTTGGCATGATGAAAGCAATGTGTTCAAAATACTGAGTGTTGTGTAGATTGGGTGGAGGGGAAAGAGAATACAAGCAGGAAGATGAAATTTGGCTAAGACTTCAGTGGTCTGAGTACGTAGTGAGGAAACCCCTATGTTGCTGTCATATGTAAATGAAATTTACAGGGTTATTTATTTTTCCTCATGCAGTCTGGGAGTTTGTTCAGAGAAGGAAGTTCCTGGAGTCGATGCATCAGGAACATTAACTATTTTTTGCTATTGACAAACAGACATGACAGATATTATGAAAAGAGCATCAAGAAGACTTGGTTGTTTTTATCTTAGGGGATTCATTCAACAAACATTGGTTGAGCAAGTCCTATCAGAAACAGTTTGGGAGACGTAAGCCACCCTGGACACTTCCCAGTGGTCAATGTGGAGAAACTGCAGCTATTAAAGCTCCAGGCTTAGGCCTTCAGTAAGTCCAGATTGTTTGATTGGAGTCTTGAGTGGGATTGGGAGACATTTCAGTTCCTGTCAAATTTCTGCATGAGGTGTTGTGGTAAAGTCAAAATAGCATGAATTCTGCAACCTAATAGACTTGCATTAAGATCTCAAGTTCACCACTCATCAGCTATGTGAGTTTGGGCAATTTATTTAACTTTCTGAACCATCATTTCCTTTTTGGAAAATGAGGAAATGCCACCTATGGAAGATGATTCTCCATAGATCTCTTGTGTTTCTACACATTTTGTAAGCAGAGACACTGATAGTCTTTTTTCTGGACTATTCTTCAAATTATTTTATAGTGAACAACGTTGGAAGACAGAGGCAGTGTCTCTTTCTAGAGAAGTCAGTTTTGCTTCTTCCTCCAGAGCAAAAGGCCAATAGGTTTACCTACTGCCTATTAGAAAAGATTCAGATTCCCTGAGCCCAAGTTTCTTCAGCTGAGATGCAAACCCATTGCTTGTGCAGTATCCACCTAGGTCCTTCCATTGCACCCTCCATGGGACTTGGTAGCAAGGGGAACTCACTGGAACATGATGTTCATGCTATTTGCTGTGCCATGAATCTCTGATCTAGGAGTCTGGAATCTTCTGCCAGCATCCATGACACTGTTGCGTATTAACTTGTTAGCTTGCAAGTTGAGTAAAATCTCAGACCCTTAATAGTGCTTGATGCCACCTGCCTAATGTGTTTCTGGGGAGGACGAGGCAAGATAAGATATGTAACACACCTGAAGCACAGCATGTGGTTAAAAAGAAACACACACATTTATTCCACTTCTTCCCTTAATAGAGTAACTGAGCAGCTGCTTCAAGAAAGTTCCTGCAGTGGTAGCAGCAGTTATCCCTTTTTCAATATAGTTTCAGAGTCAGGGCAGATCCTTTGTCTGAGTTTCAGGATACATTTGGGCATGACTCACAGAGAAGAACTCAACAAAGTTTAAGAACAGTAGATTATTATGCTGCTTGCTTGCAATTGAAGGTCTTGAGTCCCTCATTAACTTCTCCCAAGACCAAGAAATATCATTAGAGAGCAACAAAGAGTAGCCTGATAGCAATTCTTTATCCATGTTACTAGGATTCAGCTAGGAATGAGGAGGAATAAACATAGTCATCTAAGATAGTTTCCTAGGACTGAGGAAAAAGGATTAGGGCCTGGGGAAGAGGAGGAAAACTGCTATCTCTCAGAGGACATCAATCTGAAGGAGAAGATGCAAGCAACTGTTCTTATAAGAAGGATGGATAGTTCCCAGAAGGGACTGGTGGAGGAAGGAGCATCATCCTTGTAGTCTCTTGACATGTGTTATCACCTAATGCCTTTTTTTTTTTTTTGAACACTTTAGTATGACACTCAGGTGGCTGATGCTGGGTTTCAGTTTTTAGAGACATTTTCTTGTTGGTGGCTCCAGGCACAGTGAGTACATTTGCCCTTAGCTGTGGTCTGCCCTTACGCCCTCATGCTAGGACATGTGGAGGTTTCAAGGTGAATAAAACTGATTTTCTATCATTCAGTTACTTACATTGTAAGTAAGGGAGGTAAGACACGTAAGCAAATAGACATAACCTGGGAGAAAAAGTTGCAAATGCCTGAGAGTGGGCCAGGTGCTGAGAGAGTGCTGTGTGTTGACAGCACTCCCAGGGAGAGTCTGGGTCCTGAGTCCTCACACCAGTGAAGAGAGCCTTTTGATCCCAAGGGCAGGAATGAGCCAGCAGGCCCAAGGTGTAGCTCAAAGCTGTAGAAGCCTATGCTGAGCTGTTGAGGCAAGCAATGCTGAACACTGTCTTCAGAGTCTCAAAATCTTATCTCCACCATGTGCCTCTGACACAGATTTATTTATTTCCCATACACAGCCTTGAACTCTGATACTGGCAGCCCAACTTGTTTTAGATCCTTGACTTCAGGCTTAATCCCTAGTGACTGCTATCATCAACTTGGAGACATATAACCCTTGGCTGCCATCTATGGCCACACGACCCAAATGAAACCATGGGTTCCAGCTTGGCCTATGCTCTCAGGAGGCCCTAGCCATGAATGGCCAGGCATATTGAACTCAGCCTCAAACATTGGAGTAGAGAACGCCCATCTGGCATTTCTCAGGGCAGATGAAGACGAACGTAGCTTAAAGACAAGCCCACAGTCATGAGGTCTATGCCAAGCTTCAGGAGACTCCAGGAAACCAGTCCTGTACCCTCACCTCCAGGAAATTCCTGGTTGGTCTTTCCAGGGATATTCACTATAGTCCCAGAAGGGTCCCTGGCTTTTGTGGTTGAGCCAGCATCCCTGAACTTCTCTGTATACATGTAGAGAATGTTTCCAGGTAAACTATTGAAAGGCCACATCTTAACTACCAGACCTATCTTCAGAATCCAAATAGAGACCACAGACCAACAACTGGTAGGTACAGTCCCATCTGTCTCAGAGAATCCAAATGCCTTAACAATGCCGCTGTGTTGAGGTATGCTGGGGGCACTGTGTGGCCTGTTCACTAGGGCCCCACACCTAGCCCTCTTCAGAGTGAAGGGGGCTGGGCTCAGGGAAAGCGAAGAAGGAAATTGTCATATTGTTCAAGTATGGTTTAGACTCCTAGACCATTTATTACAGACAAGATCTTAAGAACTGTACAGAGGACAAAGTGACCTCTTCAGGCTTAGAGGAAGCCAGATTGGGGCAACAAATAATTTATTGAATTTTTAATTAATTTAATTTGAGATCATGGCAAGTCATTGAAGTCATAAAGATGAAACTTGATAGAGAGTTCATAATGATCTCTCTTTCACCTGAATTCTGTGATATTATTAGTCTCTGTTTAACTCAGAGCTCTTCTTTGAAGAAAAAGAACATGACATTCAGACTAGTGCCAATGAAAAATGAGGCTTATTTTAAGGATAAAGACAAAGCTCATGGACGTTCAGAGAAGTCAAATAATCAGGCCTCAGGCCAGGCTGAATTACAAATTCCAGTGAGCTCAGAGACCTGCATAGCACTTAATAGACTCTTAATAAATGTTTGTTGAATGAATGAATGAATGAACGAATGAACTCACAAATGACCTAAGAGAGCTCAGAGAAACACTGAGGCCTACACTACTGTCCTACCAATACCTGACTTAATCTTACTGCGCTTAACTCTCCTGTGTCTCTTGGCCCAAAATCTCAAGAGAGGAATCCAGAGAATACCCCTGGGTCAGATGCCCATCTCAGTCCATTAAGCAATAGCCAGAGAAAGTAATGCCAAATGAACGTAGGGCTTGCTTCTAAGGGTCGGACAGATTAAGCCAGAATAAGAAGCTGAACGTGGCCTGTGGGTTTGTATTTCTCTAAGTCATTCATTTTGTATGTAATTGCAGACTACCATGTACGGGTGTTACTTTAGGTATATATGTGGGTGGCACCACAGTGAAATATTTTTGCTTCTTGAGGACAGAATAATAGCTTCTGCTTTTTCTTCTATAGGGCTTCAATTTTATAAATAATTCTGACCAAGGAAGAATGTTACTCAAGTATGACCAGATTGGGAGCTAATGTACTAACTATTATACGCCAGACACTGTGCTAGGCATTTTACAAAACTGTAATCTCTCACAACTTGTTCTTGTAGGTAGGCATTATTATCCCCATTTTACCGATGAAAAGAATGAGATTTCAACTATCACAGTTACAAAGTTGAAAAGGAGTGGAGCTGGAATTCTTCCTGAGACTGATTTGTTCCCCAAAATTATACCCTTTCCAATATCACTATACTGTCTTGCAATCACGTGACGGATCATTAAGTAAAATATTGGGATGAATTCTGCAGGACAGAGCCAGGTCTCTTCCGTGAGTCATTAGTCAGGTAAAGACACTTCAGGCACATAATTAGGCAAGCACGTAGTTTTTTATTGAACATTGGTTTGAGCAAAGTAGCTCTAAATAAATTATGGGACCAATGAGGAACCTTTGATATGGTCAGGTTTTAGATGAGATGAGAAGGATAACAGGAGAAATTTGTTTGAAAAAAATCAAGTTACAAAATCCTGCGATTTCATTTTTAGATATATGGATCTATCTATCTATCATCTATCATGTAACATATATGTTAAAGATGTAAAATACCCATTGTTTTATATATCACTAAGAAAGAAAAAGTGCTGTCAATTAATTGCAAGACATAATTGATTATGAAAGTCATCCTGATTTCAAAGATGTTAAATGTGAGAGAAAAAAAAAGTCTGTGCTGCAAAATGTAGGAAAAGATCCAGAGAAAAGTACCCGAGTGTTACAGTGGTGATCTCTGGGAGGTGAGAGTATGACTTGTGTTTTATGATTGTTCATCTGTGTATGCAGATTTCCCTGCTCCACTCTTATCCCACTCTCAAAGGTTCAAGTAGGTGATCCCCAGCCCCAGGAGAACCACTTTTAAACTCTTTCAGCATGTCACACATTAGCGTTCATGCATGAGATTTTATGCATGGCTTTAGAATTTGGGGATATACATCTCCCGTGGTATTGACCTTGGCATTTGGAGCCTCTGCCAAAACTTCAGAGCAACAGGAATAAAACACACTTTAAAGACCTTTTTACTACACGCCTGATTCAATAATAGGCAAGATATGAGTTGTTAGCAAATGAAGGAAAAGCATCCTGTTCAATGATGGAATTTCTTCAGAAATAATATCTAGGTTAATGTAGTACGTCTAGTAAATGCACAGAAAGTACAATTCTAATAAATAAACTTGTTTTATATTTTTAATTTCCATCTAGAATTGACTCGTGTTAGATTTTTTGTGGTCTTAAAGATAATCATAAATCCAACAGTAATGCGATTAACTCAATAATTTTTCCCTTGGGGAATACATGTAGATATTTTGAAGTTTTACGTTTAGGAATGCCTGAGGTTATTTTCACCAAACATCATGAAGAAAATATAATTAAGTAATAAATATTACAGTCTTAAATCTATTATTTAAAACATGGAAAATTTTCATGTAAGCTACTTTATTGCATTCCTTCTTTTATTAAGTCTTAGGATAATTTTGTATTCTTTTTGAAAGTGTATGCTTTTCTCCCTTTGCTTGATTACACAGTTGGATTTGTTTAATTATCTAATACAGTGCAAGATTATTTTACAATTTAAAAGCAATTCTGCAACTTTTACATATTTGCCAACAATGCAGGGTATGACCACTGATCCAAAATTATAGTTTGTAATCATTTTAACTCCCAGCCCTCTGTATTGTTTCAATCATGGCCATGAAGCCATCATCTACTCCACAGGAGAGCTTGCCAGCATGCACTGTAAGTGTGTGGATGCCAATGAGTGATTTCATTGCAAGGTTGAAGGAGACACTTTAAAGCTGATCCCTGGATTCATACTTGCCAAGATTTTGCCTACATTCTTCAGATGGCTTAAGACAGGGAAGGGCATAGGCTTTGGAGCCAGACTAGCTTTAGTTAAAGCCCAGCAACTTGGGACTGAGCCCCAGGTCCCATGATTGCAGGTCTTCATCAGCAAGGCTGGGAGCAGACCACAGTGACCATTGTGACTTCTCGGTTGGAGCCGGTTTAATTTGTGTTGTTGTTCAGCTCTGCATGGGAGACTTAAATGGAGTCATCACTGGCTAACTGTAGGTATAGTGAAAACAGGCACATAGTAACATTTGACAAATATTTTAAGGCCTACCTGTTTTCCACAGACCTCACCTGGCCAACGGAGAAGTGCAATTACTCAATTATAATCAGATCTTTGATTATTTGTTACCTTTATTAAAACAATTCCATATATTTTATTGCACGTAAAAGAGTAAAATGGCTGTCTTTAAGTGCCAAATACTCCACTAGCAGGGTAGCAGCATTTATTTACACTACAACTTGGTATATGTATATGTGCTCAATTTTTTTTTAACCTATACTTGTAGGAGTATGAGCACCTAGGCTTTGAGTAGTGGGAAAAAGGTATTAGGCCTAGTGCATTCCAATGCAGTTATTTTTAAAACCTCTTTAAATATTACTCATTTCCTCAGTAAAGTTATCTTCTAATTCAGATTTCTCCTTTTTCATATCCCCCTTTCCTTTGTCCTAGCTAAGGAGGCATCTGGTGTGTCTGGTGTATGGAAGCCTGAAGGACTATGCAGTGCCTTGTATTCTGCTTGTATGGCTCTTCAGGCAGCTGGGAATATGATGTGCCCTGGTGCTGAAGCTTTTGCAGATACTACTCATGATCTTGTCCCCTTCAGCTGAGTTTCGGTTCAGTAGCCCCTCCAAGCTCATTCAGCTTTGCCTTGGCTCTCATTGGAGGGAGTTTCTTTCCACTTCCTCCATTTGTCCTCTGGCCAGCGCTGGTAACCCCAGCCCCTGATGCAGGGGCGCCAACCTCTTGCCAAGGCAGTGAGTTTCTCCCTAAGTACTATGAGATGTTCTGAATCCTATCCATGGTTAACTGACTGCAGAAGAGTGAGCTGGAGAATTAAACACCAGGGGCCTCTCTGCCCAACACCCCTGGACCTGCCAAGGTTACAGTGATGTGGCTGTGTACCAGATTGGTGTGGGATAGCCTGAAAGATATTCCTTCCTAGAGTTCAAAAAGGAAATTGGGGCAGGCTTCCTGTACCGGTCAGGGACCAGGAAAGATGTAAATGAGTGGCATGCCCAAAAGGGATGCTGATTCCAGAAAGCTTAATGAATGGGCCATCAGAAAAATGGCAAGAATTAAGGGTGTCGAACAGGGGTGTTGAAGCACCTTGGAACAGCCACAGTAGGAAGTCAATACAGTCCTTAGGCCAGAGGAGAGTTCTTGGAACCAGACAGTGGCTGAGCTGTAGAAGGGAGCTATCTAATGGGAGCTTTGGCCTATGGTAGTTGAAAGCTGAAAGCTGAAACTACAAGACGCAGTCTGGCAGGGAGGGAGTCAGGCAGGACTAGACATTTGCTAACCACTCGCTTCTGCCCTCCAGTGTCCTGCAGGGGCTTCCCATTGGCCAAGGGCAACAGAATCATGTTGATATAATCCTTAGGTCATCTCCTGGGTACAGGGAAGGGTTTAGGAGGGTAGAGGGTGGGTCTGAAGGAGCAAACAGAATCTCCAGCAGATTCCTCTATAAATGTAACACATTTCATACTCTCTGGGCCATGCCCAAAGAGAAAAGTGGGACATACACATCTCAGGACTTAGCTCTCCTCATTCTCTCCCCCTTTCCTCTTCCCACCATCTACCAGGGATAGAGCCAGAGGCACACACCTCCTTGGTAAGCCCTAGATATCTAAGGGGTATCTAAGGGGAACTGCTTGGGCTGGATGTCCTGGGCTTGGCTTTTGCTATGCCAAGAGAGAAATAATGATATGTAGAATATTGCCTAAAACAAAAATTTATTTTTGTATATCTGTTTTCTTGCTGATAAATCCAATTTCAAATGCCAAAATCTTAAATATTAACCTTTTCTTTGTGTTTCTTTAACTTCTCTGTCCTGCCGCTGGCAGATGGATGCCTTAGACCAGCTAGGAAAATATTACATTTTGGGAGAGGCAAAGAGAATACAGCACGTTAATACTTTTAAAAGCTATTACTCCCCAATTTCATGCTGCTGTAGTTTGTATGGAAATTTTAAAATTTTATAACATTTTCAAGTATATTATCTGATTTAACATCATTTAACCTTAGCAACAATCCTACAAGGTATCCATTTTACAGATGAGATAATTGAGGTCAAATGTACTCTGCTAGTTAACAGGAAACCCACAGCTAGAATTCCAGATCTCCTGACTCCCATTAGAGTGCTCTTTCTTCTCTGCCAGACAGGGGGCCGCAGTTTGTACATTTGGAAAAGAGAACCAAGTTCATGAAATTGTTTCATAATATACTGTACTTGCTAAAAATGGTGACTCGAGCATTTGCCCAGTGATAATTGCTTTCATTGAAAAATATGTTTTTAATTTTTTCTAATATCTACTTCCATGGTAACTAGGTAATTTTATACTTATTTTATTGCCCTTCTTGCATTATCATCTGTCACTTGGTATCTTTTACCATTTGCTTTTTTCATTCCTGGTTTTGACTTCATTTCACTGGTTAGTTACCTTTTTAATCCACCTCCTCTTTTCAACTACTTCTTGATTCTTGAATTATCCTTTGACCTCATCATTTGATTGCTGCTTTCCTAACTCAGTGAGTTGAACATATTCTGCTGAAAACAGCAGGTCTTGTTTTCATTTTGTCTGTGTTTGTGTGACACCCTGTGTATAACTCAGAGAGCACCACTGGGACAAGATGCAACCGAGAAAAATATGTGCCTAAGTGGAGAAAGGATGAGGGGAACTTAGACCTAGACTAACTAGTAACTGGTCTCTGGGCAGATTTCTTGAATGGGTGGCTTCTGGCAGTGAGACGTTGAAAGATTCATGGTGTCTCTGAGGAGTGGGGTGTTTGGCCCATCGGAGCTGAAGGCCAGTTCAGAGTTTCTCACTTTATAAGGTTTATGTACCTCCTCCTCTGAAAAATGGAAGCTACCGGCTGGGTGCTGCGTCTCCCTTTCCCTAGACTCACTCGAAGCTTCCCAATTCATGTATTACCAGTTAAATAGGATTTTGAACTTTCTTTTCTTCCTAGAATATAGAAGGTACTAAAGATGTTTGATGTCTTGAAAAGTCTAAGGACCTGGAACTATTGTTTATTCCCTGGACCATGTGTTTTCACGCTATGAAGATAGGGAGGATTGAGAATTTGGGTTCCAGCTAAGTTTGAGCAATATCCATAAGTTCTTGGGCCAGGCTGAGTGGGGAGAAGTCCACAGTGTGTTGCAGTACCCCCAGGACTGTCTCCTGACCCCCAGTGCTGGGGGGCAGAGCTTACCTTCTGGTTCTATCTCTCATAGCTGTGCTTGGAATTGCTGCTGATTCCTGGTTTAGGTAGTTATCCTAGAGCATTGATTAAAACTTTAAATGACCTGTAAGTTACATTGTTTTACCAAGAGTCTGTTCTCTACTTTCTCTTGAGTCTATAGTCTCATAGGTTGCTGATGTTGCATAAAACTGGTACAGCCTTTCTGGGTGATAGTTTGGCAGTAGGTTACAAAACGTCTATGCCATTTGACTGAGTAATCCAATGGATAGGAAGTCATCATGAAGCACCTAATGACTTAGCTAGGAGATGTTCACTGCAGCTTCCCAGCAAACAGGGTAAATTATTAATCATCCATAAGACAAAATAATGCACAACCATTGAAAATACATAAATGTATATGTGTGTCTTTAGACATGAAAAGATATTACTATCCTATTGAATAAATAAACCAAGTTTGCAATAGTAAATCCAGTATATATATCTATATATATCTATATATGAAAATATTAATACACCTATGCTCAGAAGAAGTACCAGAAAGGAAGGATCAAAATACCAATTTCTGGGTAATATGATTAATGTTGATTTTAATTAATAATGGATAATTTTATCTTACTGTCTTCTATGATGACCAGATATTACTTATGAAAAAGGAAATTACTTAGCATTGAAACTGTCTTCTGGCATAGAGAGAAGGGATGAGGACCTGATGAACATGGATCAGCAATATGCCATGTTTACTAACGTTTGTTACCATGTTGGCAGTGACATCAGGGTGCCAATGGCACCTTATTGATTCAGGCATAAGGATGAGAATACCAGGGACTCAAGAGAAGGGACAGCTTCAGAACTATACACACTTGAGCCATATTTTTCTTCTTTTTATCTAAAATGTTCTGATTTTGTAGGTTAATGATTTACCTTTCTCTTTTGCCTTTAGACAAAATGCACTTTCATTTGTTTATGAAATAATTACAAGTACACAAAAGAATATTTACAATATAAAGGTAAAGTGGAGAAAATACTCATGAACAGAAAGTCAGTGTCCAGAAATGGAGTATGACCATTGATCCTGTAAGAGTTCCCTAAGGCAGCAGTCCCCAACCTTTTTGGTACCAGGAACTGGTTTCGTGGAAGGTAATTTTTCCTCAGACACAGGGTGACGGTGATGTTTTTGGGATGATTCAAGCACATTACTTTTATTGTGCATTTTATTTCTATTATTATTACGTTGTAATATATAATGAAACAATTATACAACTCACCATAACGTAGAATCAGTGGGAGCTCTGAGCTTGTTTTCCTACAACTAGACGGTCCCATCTGAGGGAAACGGGAGACAGTGATAGATCATCAGGCACTAGATTCTCCTAAGGAGCGCGCAACCTAGATCTTGCGCATGCGCAGTTCACAATAGGGTTTGTGCTCCTGTGAGAATCTAATGCTGCTACTGATCTGACGGGAGGCAGAGCTCAGGTGGTAATGCAAGCAATGGGGAGTGGCTATAAATACAGACGAAGCTTTGCCAGCTCGCACACCTCTCACCTCCCGCGGTGTGGTCTGGTTCCTAACAGGTAACAGACCGGTACTGGTCCGTGGCGCGGGAGTCGGGGACCCCTGCCCTGTGGGCTCCTCCATTCCTTTCTCCTTTCCTCTCTGCCTTGAGAAGACCACAGTCCTGAATTTTTTATTATTGCCTTGCTTTTCTTGATAATTTAATTCCTAAGTAATATTTTAGTTTTGTATGCTTTTGTACTTCATTAAGTGGAATTATACTTATTCTTCTGCAACTTGAATTTTTCACTCAATATCTTATTTCCAAGTTTTAGCCATTTAGTATGATGTATAGTGGTAGTTCACTCATTTTTCTGTTGTCAAGTCTTTATCATGGAAATGCACCACAGTATACTTATGTATTGTCCTGTTTATGAACTTCTGTGTGACTCGCAGTTTGTTGGTAGTGTGAAAGCTTTCATTAATGGTGTCTGATGAGCACGCATAACATCTAATGCTCATGTAGATTGTCTCAGGCCTACACATAGTGGAATTACTGGGTTACAGGATATGTGAATGTTCAATTTTAATAGATAATGTAGATCATGCCTAATCATTTTCCAATTATTTTTACCTATTTATATTCTTGCCAGCAGTATATGAGAGTTTCTATCCTTTGCATAGTCACCAACATTTAGTAATGTCAGACTTGTAAATTTTTGCTCCTCTACTGAGCATGAACTAATTTAATTTGTATTTCCCCAAGCATCAGTGAAGTCAAGGATGTTTTCTTGGGTTTATTAGCATTTGTGATTTCTGCCTAAAAATCATCTGTTCAGGTCTTTTGACCCATATTTCTATTGGATTATTTCTGGTTTTAAAGTGGGTCTGTAGGAATTCTGTATATATTGGGAACAAATCTTTTTACTTATATATGTGAGAGATATCATCTTCCAATTAGTGGCTTGTCTTTTCATTTTCCATATAGCGTCTTTGATAAAGAGACATTCTTAATCTTATTCTTCCTTTTTTCATGGCTTGCCTTTTTGTGTCTTAACAAGTCCCTTCCTAAACGGAGGTTCATAAACACAGACTCCTAGATTGTCTTCTAAAATGTTTATAGTTTTGTCCCTGTGAATGGTTTAAAGGTGTCCAGTGTGTTTTTTTCCTATAGAGATAACTGTTCAGGACAATTTATTAAAAACCCTTCTGTTGTAGGACTTTCTCCTTAGTTCAACTGAAAACGGGGTCCTTGTCACACAACCGTGAAAGATTAGGCTTGCAGACAATTTGAAGGGTGAGAAAAATGGAATTTATTGGGTGAAAAAGAAAAAAAAAACTCAGCAAAGCAAGAGAACTTCCTGTTAACAAGCCCCCATCTCACAGATAGAATTCCCAGTTACTACCCTGAAACAAGAAAGGTCAGACTCCTACCCCCTAAAAACGGCACAAACTTCCATGGCTCAACCTGTTGTCCCAGTGCTCAGGCCGGTGGGAGTTTCTCCAGGAACCACTTTGTACTTGAATGTCTCATTTCCTTTCCCTACAGAGGTGTAAATGCCAGCTCTGACTTGAATCATGTCGTAGATGAAGTTTCCCTCTGAGTGTGGGACTGTTTCCTGGGTTCCCCAGAGAACACAGGCATTTGAGTTAGCCAGATGTTGAGGGGCCCTACCAGGGAACTTCTTTATATTTTAAATAATAAGTCATTTATCTCACATACCAAGTTAGAAGCTATTCTGGATTATCCCAAGGCACAATGATGGCATCAAGAACCCGGCTCTTCTCGTATTTTCCTCTGCCAGAGTCAGTTTGTCAGTGATGGTTTCTCACAGCTCCAGCTGCTTCGAGCCACATCTGCAGTGGAAAAAAGGCCTTCATATTTTAAATTCTGGACCACCTAGGTGGTGTGCATTCAAGTTGCAAGCTGCTTTCCCATGCAATCCCACTCAGGGTCACGAGTTCTCAGGGGAGGATTTTTTTCTCTGTCCATTCAGTGCTGAGTTGCAAGATGTGTGAAGAATGAAAGTATTTATTTCTAGTTCACCTG
Organism: Mandrillus leucophaeus; assembly: GCF_000951045.1. NCBI lineage: Eukaryota > Metazoa > Chordata > Mammalia > Primates > Cercopithecidae > Mandrillus > Mandrillus leucophaeus. The sequence continues at coordinate 2,715,677 of NW_012104310.1, forward strand.
ACTCTCAGGGTGCAGCCCTTGGGACCTCCAATTTACACAGGAATCTCACATTAAACCCCTCTCCATGGGTGGGCCTTGGGCTTTGTCCTCTGCCCTTACACCCCACCAGACAGTGAAGAGCTAAGCTGGAATTCACCAAGGTGGTAAATGTAGACCTCCCTGAAAGCTTGTCTTGTTTACATCTCTGCCTTCTCATTTTCTCTTAAATGTTTTGGCTTCTTGGTATTCTTTGCTTTCTTGGAGCTCATCAAACGTTTAGGAGGATTTTTGTCTTTTCTGGAATTTTTAGTTGTTTTTCAGTGGGAGGGTCTGTCAGTGCATCTAGTCCTCCACACTATGGAAGCAGAAGTTGGTTTAAATTCACTTTAAAAATTGCACTCTCTTTTATCAATTTTGCCTAAAGGTTTGCTGGAGACTGAACCATTGCAAGGAAGAGATGAAGATGCAGTAGCCAGTGCTGACTTCTCTAGCATGCTCTCTGAGGAGGAAAAGGAAGAGTTAAAAGCAGAGTTAGTTCAGGTATGTTTAGTAATCTTATTGTTGCTATTTCTATCTCTGGATCTTGAGAGTTATTATTAGTTTGATGTAAGTCTCATATTGTAATTATGTTGTCTTTCATTTAATAAAATTTCTAAACGAATACATTACAAGATGATTCATTTTTCCAGGGTATCTTTCTAATGTTATCTATTACCTGTTGGTTACAGTTGTAGAATGAATCGTTGTGCTGCCTAAGCAACAATCATAACTGGTTTTAAATATGCACTTCTTATTCTTTTTACTATCAGAATACTATGGGAATAATAAATTACTTACAAACTTGATAGAATTCATTCCAGATCATGTTATAGGTGCAAGATCCTTTTGAAGACCAGTTCTGGTTTTAGATCAGCAACTTAGCTCAACAATTACTTTGAAATGATTTTTTAAATGAAAAAGTCAATCATAGAAGCAACTGAATTTGTAAGTTGTGTACTTTTTGGCAGAAAAATAAAGCTCTGGGGGTAGAGAGGAAAGCTATGCTTCATCGAGGCATAATTAGATCTTGTGGAGCTGCTCTGGGGATCTGGACCTAGGGAGGAGGAGGATATCAGGTTCATTATGAATACAAGTCTTTGTTCAAGTCTTTTGCTTGCAATACCCACTTTAGACACTTTGTTGAGAAGCCTTTACTTTCTGGGAGGAGAGTGTTGTAGAAAGGGCTCCTTGAGTAGGAGGAAGCATCAGAGCCAGAGGAGCCAAGGCCAACATTCCCTCCCCATTCTCTGTCCTGGCTCATAGGCCAGGAAGATCCTGTTCCCACAGAAGCAAGGCTTGGCCTTCCTGCTTTGGCCTCTCCACAGGCTGAAGACACAGCTCTGAGCTTCAGCTTACCCTCTCCCCACTTTGTCCACTTTGAACTCTGAGCTCTAACCTCCTGATAGTGTTTGTCTATAACAGCTCAGAATAATATTAAAGACTTTCAGGTGCTTTTACAAGACACACCCCCAAGTTAATTTCATTTCAAAATAAAAGAGCAGCACATTCCTCTGGTACAACCAAAAATGATTTCAGTAAGCACAGTGCCTCAAATCTTTAGCTGGGTCTGTCTGTGGCCACTGAGTGGCTGCACATACCAGAGTACACGGACCAAAGTTAGCATTAACAGATAATGGACTGACTCCACATATTATTATGGCCTGAAATTCTGGCTCATGACTAGTTCATGCTAACTGCAGGGTCCAAATGTCATATTCTGCAGAGTGGGGTAAGCCAACTGAGTCTAAGCTAAAGCTTCACTCCATCACGGTGATAATGCTAGTTTAAATTCAGGCACAATATCTGTAACAGACCAATTTCTATAAAATGCCTTGATTTTTATTTTTCTGGGCTCTAGAATTACTGGGATATACATACATACATACACTAATATATGTTGGTTTTTGTACATTCTCTATTTTCTAAATGTCAACAGTGAGCATGATATTACGTTTATAATCAAGAAAAAAAGTATTGGTTTTAAATGGATGCCGCATGGATATAAAGAACTAGAAGTGTTTTCAGAAATTCCTGTCTCATGTGGCCACAGTAATATACTTCCAGCACATTTCCTTCCTGAGAGTTTTTGAGCCTGACTTCTGGAAATAACACCAGACTCTTTGTTACTGTGTTCAAGTTACGAGGATTCACGTTTTGCACTAGCCTCCATGCTTCCTGGCTCTTATTTCTGGGTTCTTCAGAGATGAAGAAGTACCACATGCTGCCAAAGGTAGCATCCTGACTTCCAGCGGCACATGAACACAGCTGTCTGCCCCAGGCCCGGTGAAAAGCAGAGGAAGTGGATCTTTGTCATTTTTTTCTTCACATTTCTCTTTCTCCACGTCAGGCCACCTCTGCTTTATGCTCGTTCTGTTTTTCAAACAACTTTCCTTACCCTTTTACAAGTCTGCATGCAGATGTGTGGACACAGGAACTCGAGTTCTTTGATATCACATATGCATTCGGATTCTACCTTCAATGCTAGGATGTAATTTTAACAAGGACGCACAGAAAGCCATCTCTGCAGTCGCACTGCTGGCCTTATGGAGAACTGAGGTATCCTCTGCCCCAAATCTCCACAGAGATTCTTTACGGGCCCCTGGTCACAAACAACTCCTCTTTCTGTCTGAGGAAAGATCCTACCGGGTCTGTTAGCTCCTTGGGTACTGAAGATACCTCGGAGACCAGCCTATTAGATGACGGCCTTGGAGTCAGGCACTCAGTTGTGGTCATGATCCAAAGCAAGACCTGTGTGTACAAGGACTTCTGACCCCTGACTGCTTTGCTGAAAAGAGGTCTTGAGTGTGCCAGGTGTCCAGTCTCCTCTTTGTTTCCTTCCTCTCCCTACTTTCCTCATCTCCTCTGTGAAATAAATAATTCAAAATAAAAGCTGTTGGAACTTTAAATTATTTTGAGTCTTAAAGGAATGTGATTATGGGACCTGAGTCACATAACAGGCAGCTGTAACCTAGGCAGCTGTAACCAGTTTCTCTGATTATAGACTAGCCTTTTCGTTACCTACATTGTTTTGTAAAATGCTATAAAAGACTAAAGGGCACCAGAGAAGACCTCTTTTATTATAGATTAACTTCCCTCTTTATTCTCTTACACAAACACCTTAGATTGTTTAAGATGGAATGTTAAACATATACTTTTAAATTGGAAAAGAAAAATTAAACAAGCTGTAACTAATCAAATTGCTGTAACTCATAAACCAGCAATATATGGAAGATGCTGTAATCCTATTAAATTTCTTTGTTTTTTGCCTATGTACATAAGACTTCAACTTTTCAGCTTCATAGCACTAGCCACATTCCTTCAGAGTCTGTGTTTCCCAGATGTCTATCCTTAGCTATTCCCTTGAATTAACTCTTAAACTGGATTCTGATCCACTTTATTATTTCAGGTTGACACCTCCTACAGCTTTCTGGCTATGCCGGATTCCTTCCTCCCATTTCTCTTTCTCTTCCCTCCCCTCTGTCTTATCCTGCACTATCTTGTTGATAATATTCCCATGAGATTGCCCTTAGACTTCAACCAATCTCATAGCTCCATTCTCCCACACAGCCAACGTATTTTTGTCTGCTTACCAAGTGCTGGCAAGACGAAGACTTCCTCTTTTGGTAGGAGATGTAAAATAAGCCAGTAGTGTCCAAAAGGCTTACATCTTGGACAAATTCGGCATTTTAAAAGAGGAATCTCTTGGCCAGCCGTGGTGGCTCACGCCTGTAATCCAAGCACTTTGGGAGGCCGAGGTGGGGGGTCACCAGAGGTCAGGAGTTCGAGACCAGCCTGGCCAGCATGGAGAAACCCTGTCTCTACTAAAAATACAAAAATTAGTCAGGCATGGTGGCATGCACCTATAATCCCAGCTACTTGGGAGGCTGAGGCACGAGAATTGCTTGAACCCAGGAGGCAGAGGTTGTAGTGAATCAAGATTGTACCACTGCACTCCAGCTAGGCAACAGAGTAAGACTCCATTTCAAAAAAAAAAAGAAAAAGAGGAATCTCTTTTAACATAACTTGATCTTTAATTTATTGTTGTGGTCATGCATTATGTATCTTTTTTAAAGTTCGTCAAATGTGAGGCCAGTATCACCTCTGATCTGGTGCACTGGTTCATGCATAAAAGGAAGGTAATTAATATTTATAATTAGCTTGAGTTATTTTATATTTTAAGCAAACATTTATATTTGTAAATGCCAAAAGTAGAATATGCTTTTTTTTTTTTTTTTACAAACCTTGTCAATAAATAAAGAAGTAATCTTCTGTTTCAGATATTTATTCTCATTAGTCTTATTACCGGACACCTTTTCTGAGGTCTTTACACATCTGGTTTTTTTTTTCTCTCTCTCTCTTTAAACACACTTGCCCAAAATTCTGTGCCACTATCATCCCACTCCCACTTTAATTTCACTAAGCTGCATTTTATGTTTAGTATTTCATAATGTTTCTCGCCTTTTGAAAAGGATAAAGTTTTGGCATTAGTACTGTAAATTTGTGATTATATAACAATCAAGTACTGCCAATGTCCCTGAGATAAGATGACTTAAGAGAAATAGGCATTAATAGAAATAGGAAAAATACCAGACAGCATTATCAAGCAAGTAAAGCCTATTTTCATGCTCTCTCAATCTCTCCTTTGGCTCTTTCCTCTTCCTTTCGTCTGTGCAGTCCCCACGAACACACAGTGCCCTCAAGCTAACTGTGTCTTACACTTGCAAAGAAGTGTCTTAGGCTCTGGGCCTCTCTCTCTCTCTCTCTCTCTCTCTCTGCTCCTTCCTGAAGACCTTAACAGAACTTAACTCTTTCTGGACTGAGCTAGTGGACAGCTAATGTGTTTATAACCATAATATCTTATTGTTATGCCCCTCTCAGACAGTATCTGCATTTTAATCTTGGGTCTCTTAGCCAAAGGCAGGAGGAGTAGCCCAGAGAGGCAGGCCTTGAAGCCACGTGCGCATGAGACCAAATGTGGTGACTCCTAAGCAACACACTGATGATGCCTAGTTTATGAAAGTATTTTTCCTTCTGGGTTGCAGTTAGAAATTTTATGTAATCTAGGAGATAAAACAGAAAAACAAATTTTATAAATTTCATACTGAAGCTAATTCATTAGCTAATTCAGACTAGTTAGTTCACTTTTTTGCATTTTTCTTTAGATAAATTTGTATAATGTACACTTACCCATTTTAAAGCGACCAATTCAGTGGCATTTAGTACACTCACAATGTTGTGTTGTGTAACCACCACATCTGAAAGGAAACTGGTACTCATTAAGCATTGCTTCCATTTCCCGCTCCCCAGTCTCTGGCAGCCACTAGTCTTCATTCTGTCTCTATGGGCTTACCTATTCTTGATATTTCATATAAATGAAATCATACAATATGTGACCTTTTGTATCTGGCTTCTTTCACTTAGCCTGATGTTTTTGAGGTTCATCCATTGTAGCATGTTTTAGTACTTCATTTTTTTTATGGCTGAATAATATTCCATTTTATTTATCTACTACAATTTGTTCATTCACCTCTTGATGGACATTTGGGCTGTAGTCACCTTTGGTCTATTGTGAATAGTGCTGCTATGAACACGTGTGTTCATGTATTTGTTTGAGTACCTGTTCTCAATTCTTTGGGGTATATACCTAAGAGTGGAATTGCTGAGTCCTGGGGAAATTAATTCTGTGTTTAACTTTCTGAGAAACTGCGTGACTGTTTTCCACAGTGGTGGAACTATTTTACATTCCTACCAGTAATGTACAGAGGTTCCAATGCCTCCACATCTTTGTCAACACTTGTTATTTTCCTGCTAATTCATATTTAAATAATCAAGCTTAAATATCTAATCTTGGGCATAAATATTCATCCTACAAGGAGATCTTCTAGGGAGTCAAGAAACCAAAGAACTAGACCCTTAATTTGGAATGAAGAAATAATTATTCAAAATTAAAAGGAAAAGATATATTAAATACTTTCATTCATTAACGTGATTTACTTGCACTTCATCTCATTCCAAATTGGATGTGGCTTACAGAAGCACTTATAATATAGAGTTTCCATACTACTTGTATCAGAATATCTCAGAATGCTTTTGCTAAATAACATAAGTAGTCTGGCTCCACCAAATCTAAGGCCTTGAACTCTCAGGGCATTAAAAGGCAGCAGATGCCTGGGAATCTGCATTTTAACTACGCTCTCTTATTTAAACTGAAGTTGAGAACCACTGAGATAACTAGACCGAACGATCTCAGTCAAATAAAGGATTGAAGTTCATCAGCAGCAGCCTGTAAGGTATTTGTAATTAAAGACCTCATTGTGGCAGGACTCTTGGCTCTGTACAAAGAGAGGTGGTTGGTCCTTTGGAACCTTACAAGTTAATGTAATTAAAGAGTGTCTGTTTTTCCAACTTTAGGGATTTGCTTAATAGAGTTTTTGGCATATATTTAGATCTCTGATAAATATTGCGCTGAAATGGTTAGAATTTTATTATAGAACCTGAGAATACATCCAACTTAAATAGCTGACTTCATGTCTTCTTATTAGAGGTCTCTTCCCCATGTGTGCCTTTCAAAGTGTGCCTGAATTTTTAAATTATTAAATGTGGGACTTTATATTTCTTTTTTTTTTTAGAATGATTTTTGTTAATTGGTCACTTTAATGTTTCTATCGCTTTTTGGGGATCAAGATTTTATTAAAAATTTAATGGTAGCTCTGAATCCTTTACTCTCTCCCCACCTCCAGATAACAAATGAATAATCCACAGTCCCCCGTGATTTTCAATACACTTACGGGGCTCCATGGCTATGAGGTTGAGAATACTAAGGTGTTCAAGCTTCTTTCTCCTTGTGTACATCTGTAATTTATTTCAGCAAGTTAAAATTTTTTCCCATTTTTTTTTTTACACAGTGGAAAATACTGTAACACTCAATATACCAAAAACAAACAAACAAACAAAAAACAAAAACAAACAAACAAAAAACAGACTCTCAGTGATTTCAGTCACTCTAAATGAAAGAAAGCAGAAACGGCCTTTTTAATAGAAAATAAAAGGCTGACAGGAACCCCAAACATTTTCTGTGGTAAAAGAGCAAGAGATACAACCATGAGAAATATTGGGCAGTAGATTAAATGCAGGAGGACAAATTGACAAAGATGAAAAAGAGAAATATGACATGATAACAAAAGAATAGAAGGGCTTAATTTTAAAATAACAGTGTATTCTCATTTAATGGAGAGACTAAAAGCATCATTCTCTTTGGTGGTCTCTAAATATACTCCTTTTACAGTCATCAGTGTATGTGTGTACACTGAAGACTCTTGCTCATCAAGGAAAGACAGGGTTCTGTTGATTATACTATGTTTATAGAATATGTAATTCACTTTAGATTTTAGAAAGGTGTCCATGTACATATGAAAAATGTTCCATGAACATAAAGAAATGGATAATGTTAAATTGCCAGGACATTTTGCTGATATTAAAAACCCCAAGATATTTCTGCTTCTTACTGTGGATGCTTAAGATGCTTGTGCTTCAGTATTTCTGCTTGGTTTGCTTACATGATTATTTGTATATATAAAGGTTCACAGAACCATTTCTGTCTGTCTGTTCACTATTGGGGCTAGTAAAAGACTGGGGGTTTTATTATATGTTTTGTTTTTGCAAAGGCAGATGCCCTTCTTGAGGTGCTTTCCTAGGAGCTCTGACTCTGGAGATCCAAGGAACGCATTTGCAAGATGACTGACAGGCTGACAGGGTTGGTGTGATATATACAGCTTGTGGTCCAAAGTAGAGTGACACTTTACATGTAAATGAGCCACAGTTGCTCCTTTTTTAAAAAATTCAGTGAGAAATCTACTAAAGTGACAGACTTTTATTACCTCCATGCATGTGGGATACTAAGGTAGTTCTAACGATTCTTTTCTGGCTTAACAAGGAAAAGTCATAAAATTTGTTTTCTGTTTTTCAGAAAACAAAGATGTAAATGTAAGCACTGTTATCAAAGCAATATATTATAAAGTATGAGAACTAATGAAAATCAAAGACTTTGTGATTTATTCAGATTTATTTTCACAGGATAGAACAGCACTTTCCAAAATCTGAGTACTTTACAGAGCTCTCATGTTAGAAATTGAATTTGCAAGAGCAATTTTATAGTGCTGAAGAGATCTGCTTTTCTGTAGCACAGGGGAAAGAGGAAATATGTCCATACAAAGCCTTTTACATGAATGTTCATAGCAGCTTTCTTTGCATTAGCCAAACCTAAATGCCCTTTCAACAGGCAAACAAACAACACACTGTGGTATATCCATACAATGGAATACTACTCTGCAAAAAAAGGGGAAGAGCCATTGATAATACAGCAACATAGATGAATGTAAAATAACTATCTGCAAAGTCAAGCAAAAATGAGTATATATGCTATGATTCAATTTATGTAAAATTCTAGGAAATATCTGCAAACTAAACCCTAGGGAAAGAAAGTAAGTCAGTGGCTGTCTGGTGAGAGTGAACTGGGGGAGAGGAAAGAAGAGGGAGGGAGGAATGACAAAAAGCAACTAAAAGGTGATGAATATATTCACTACTTTGATTGTGATAATGGCTTCATGGGTAGATACATATGTTAGAACTTACAAATTATACATATACAATTTAAAAGTCTGCAGCTTATTGTATGACAGTTACAGGTCAATAAAACTGTTAAAAAGAAAAATCAACACAAATCACTCCTTTACATACATCCTCTATTCCCTTGTTCCTCCCTTTCTTAAGGCATTAGCTTGGCAAAACCCCATTGTCTGCCAATTCCATTCCTGCACCAATGCAACTGTGTGTGGTTGGCAAAAAAATAAACTACATTGAGGCCAGGCATGGTGGCTCACATCTGTAATCCCAAAACTTTCGGAGGCCAAGACAGGAGAATCCCTTGAGGCCAAGAGTTTGAGACCAGTCTGGTCAACATAGGGAGACCCTGTCTCTTTAAAATAAATAAATAAAGTGATGCTTGAGAAGAAGTTATATAAAATAAGGTTACAGTAGAAAACCAATTTTTGTTCAAAAATTATGTCTGTATACAACTTATAGAAAGAACATTTGGAAGTTTAGAAACCAAAAAATAAGCAGTGGCTATTTCCTAGTAGGATACAGGTGATTTTTATTTTCTTGTTTATGTTTTTCTGTACAATCTGACTTTTTTTTTAAACAAGCAGCATTGATTACTTCTATAATCATTAAAATGAAAAATTCTGTTTCTACTTTGAGGTATTAGACTATCATCTGTAGGGAATGTGTTTGGCAAACCCACACGTGGGGTTGTATAAACAGGAGGGTCAGAGACTGCTTTGGAACACCCAGAGCTTCTGTAAGTATCCTTTTTTGCTGGTCTGACATTTTTCCCCACCATTTCCCCTCCACCTTATAGCTAGAAGACGAAATTACAACACTACGACAAGTTTTGTCAGCGAAAGAAAGGCATCTAGTTGAGATAAAACAAAAACTCGGCATGAACCTGATGAATGAATTAAAACAGAACTTCAGCAAAAGCTGGCATGACATGCAGACTACCACTGCGTAAGTATCATATGAACAGTGTTTTATTAACTCAGCCTGCTGGCTCCTCACTCTGTTGTGTTTTGTTTCATTTTTCCTACAAGGCTGATTTGGTGCATGAAGCTAGGGAAAAA
>NW_012104310.1:2725424-2727978 GCF_000951045.1 Mandrillus leucophaeus
AAGGTTACAGTAGAAAACCAATTTTTGTTCAAAAATTATGTCTGTATACAACTTATAGAAAGAACATTTGGAAGTTTAGAAACCAAAAAATAAGCAGTGGCTATTTCCTAGTAGGATACAGGTGATTTTTATTTTCTTGTTTATGTTTTTCTGTACAATCTGACTTTTTTTTAAAACAAGCAGCATTGATTACTTCTATAATCATTAAAATGAAAAATTCTGTTTCTACTTTGAGATATTAGACTATCATCTGTAGGGAATGTGTTTGGCAAACCCACACGTGGGGTTGTATAAACAGGAGGGTCAGAGACTGCTTTGGAACACCCAGAGCTTCTGTAAGTATCCTTTTTTGCTGGTCTGACATTTTTCCCCACCATTTCCCCTCCACCTCATAGCTAGAAGACGAAATTACAACACTACGACAAGTTTTGTCAGCGAAAGAAAGGCATCTAGTTGAGATAAAACAAAAACTCGGCATGAACCTGATGAATGAATTAAAACAGAACTTCAGCAAAAGCTGGCATGACATGCAGACTACCACTGCGTAAGTATCATGTGAACAGTGTTTTATTAACTCAGCCTGCTGGCTCCTCACTCTGTTGTGTTTTGTTTCATTTTTCCTACAAGGCTGATTTGGTGCATGAAGCTAGGGAAAAAACAATGCTTTCTCTAAAAGCAAAGCAAAGAAATGTGAATAATCATTAAGTATGTTGCACGTGAAGCAGATTCTATGAAGCAGCTTCATGAAATAAAACTTTATTCACTGAAACTCTGTTTTCACTCAGACTTCTTTCGTTAGGTTTTATTGTTTGAATGTTTTTCTCTTTATATTTTTAAACATTTGTCAGATATACTTTTTTTAAACTTCTTCTCTTAAAAACTATAAATGAGAAGGTGTTTTCTCCTCAGCACACTTGACACTCATTACGTATGTCTTCCAAAACTGGTTGGCAGTTTCAACACTGACTTGTTGGCAGTTGATTTACAAAGAAAACCTTGTACTTCTCGTCTTTTGTTTTGCACTTTTCATTCTCACTATTCTAGGGAGTATTTAGAGTTGGGTTTAGACCAGTAGAAATTGTTTTGGCCCTGTAATCCCAGCACTTTGGGAAGCTGAGGTGGGTGGATCACGAGATCAGGAGATCAAGACCATCCTGGCCAACATGGTGAAACCCTGTCTCTACTAAAAAATACAAAAAAATAGCTGGATGTGGTGGAACTCCCCTGTAATCCCAGCTACTCGGGAGGCTGAGGCAGGCAAATCACTTGAACCTAGGAGGCAGAGGTTGCAATGAACCGAGATGGCACCACTGCACTCCACCCTGGCGACAGAGGAAGACTGTCTCAAAAGAAAAAAAAAAGAAGAAATGGATTTTGCTTTGCCATTATCATCCTGTCTTATGTTAGGCAAGGTACAGAATAATCTCGATTATTCTACAATCACACTTTTTTTATTATTCTGAAGTTGCATGAAACATTTAATGATGATGGTACTTTTCTAATGTTGTAAAGTATTTTACCTGCCAGGGGGTCTTGTACCAAAGAAGAGTACTCCACATATGTGATGTAATTTTTCTTCTTTTTGTGTATTGGGGGTTAGGGGCTGGTGAGGAAATCACAGAGGCTTTATCCCTAGCCCTAACTTTAGTCCCAAATTTCACCATTAAGAAATTGTCTTCGGGTTATGCATTTTCTTCTCTACTATCACACTTTGGAAGGTAAAGATATTGCATTCCTAATAACTAAGTTGGAGTCAATTTTTCTTTCTTTCTCCTAGGCATAGAGAGACCTGATGGTAGGAAGAGGTACCAATGATTGACAGCAATTATTTCAGTTTTGCCAGCAGCCAACTTTGCCTGCTGGTTCCTAAGAACTAAAGTGTAAGACTTTTTGCTGCTATGTGAAGATGTCCTTTGTATGAGGAATTGGGTCTAAAATGAGCATGACATCTCCCCAACTTCCTTAGTTTCCATAAGAATGAGAATGTTTCTCTCCCTCTAAATATGGCCTAGCAGTCCTACTGGGCTCTATGCTTGTGTACCCTAAGGACTCAACCAGATAGGTTCAGGGCACAGCCCAGAGTCAGACAGGATGGAGCCAGGAAGCTTGTCAGTTTATCTCCAGAAATGAACCAACCTTCCCCAACCTAATGATGACAATTACAGGAAAAAATAAGAAATCACGCACTGATGTGCAGCAATTTAAAAGATAAATTGCAACACCATATGAACAAGCTCCTGAAAGGATAACGGGATTTTAGACATTAAATTAAATAAGTTTATCTGTCAGTAGTTTTGCACTCTGGCCTAAGGACTTCATATTACATTGGTCTGAACTTCCCTGTGGTGTGTAAGTACCAGGAAGGCCTTCCTGCATGGCCTTCCTAATCACATTGCACAGGTAAACTACCCAAATGGAAGGCAGAGCAATGCTGGCAGTTCTGTTGCTGAAGTAAAGAGGTGCCTGGCAGGGAGGTGGGAATGTCTGAGCAGAGGGAGTGTCAAGTTTGTGCAAGGTCTGCTAGGGGAAGGGAGGGGAGAGACTCATATTCCTT
>NW_012104310.1:2728028-2730633 GCF_000951045.1 Mandrillus leucophaeus
AAGTGTAAGACTTTTTGCTGCTATGTGAAGATGTCCTTTGTATGAGGAATTGGGTCTAAAATGAGCATGACATCTCCCCAACTTCCTTAGTTTCCATAAGAATGAGAATGTTTCTCTCCCTCTAAATATGGCCTAGCAGTCCTACTGGGCTCTATGCTTGTGTACCCTAAGGACTCAACCAGATAGGTTCAGGGCACAGCCCAGAGTCAGGCAGGATGGAGCCAGGGAGCTTGTCAGTTTATCTCCAGAAATGAACCAACCTTCCCCAACCTAATGATGACAATTACAGGAAAAAATAAGAAATCACGCACTGATGTGCAGCAATTTAAAAGATAAATTGCAACACCATATGAACAAGCTCCTGAAAGGATAACAGGATTTTAGACATTAAATTAAATAAGTTTATCTGTCAGTAGTTTTGCACTCTGGCCTAAGGACTTCATATTACATTGGTCTGAACTTCCCTGTGGTGTGTAAGTACCAGGAAGGCCTTCCTGCATGGCCTTCCTAATCACATTGCACAGGTAAACTACCCAAATGGAAGGCAGAGCAATGCTGGCAGTTCTGTTGCTGAAGTAAAGAGGTGCCTGGCAGGGAGGTGGGAATGTCTGAGCAGAGGGAGTGTCAAGTTTGTGCAAGGTCTGCTAGGGGAAGGGAGGGGAGAGACTCATATTCCTTCCTGGGACTGGAAATAGAGCTGGCAAGTTCAAGGAAGGCTTCTAGCCTTTTCCCACAGGGGATAATGTCTACTTTGTGTTTTTCCCTGTTTGAAAAACTAATAGGTTTTATAGCCAGGTAGTCTACTTAATGTAAAGCATTTTGTTGGATGAATAGCCCAGATTTATTCCCTGGGGTTATGGAGTTTAAAGTCTAGTTAGAAAGACAGAGTTTGAGTTTTGTTGTTGTTGTTGTTGTTTGTTTATTCAACAAAATCATGGACACGGGGGATAGAAAAGATTTGGAGAACAGATCAACAGTGGTTTGCAGGTGGATGATGAAGGAAATAGGACCAAGTGTGATGTCTAGGCCTTTGACTTGGGCTACTGAGTGTTGGAACTGTTTACGAGCATTGTGGTTAGGCTCATGGTTGCTTGGGTTGAAATCTAGGCCTTGCTGCATTCATGAAGTGAGATCATCTTAATACCGATCCCATAAGTAGTGAAGATTCAGTAAGTTAACGTTTGTAAAGCCTGCAGAAGAGCATCTGACTCTTTGCAAGCATGCAGTGATTATTTGCTGCTGTGAGAAAGATTGAGAAACAAGTCTGGAGGAGAGGCCCAATAATTCGTTTTGGCTCCATAAAGTCTGAAATGCCCGATAGATAAACAGATTTATAGACTGAGAGGACAACTCAGTGGAAAAGTTTAACGCAGAGATGGACACTTGGGACTCATCTGCATATAGATAACATTGAAAACTAGATGACTAGATGAGATTTCCTTGGGGATTACTTAATAAATACAAATGGTCATGAACTCACTAACCTTTAGGAGTGAAGTGAACTTTCCTTTGTAGGGAAGAACCAATCCCCATCTTTAGGAGGAGGCATAAGTCTATCAACCTTATAATTTGGAGAAAGCGTCTGTCTCCAACCTTTTCTTCTTGGTTGCTGAGGGAAGGCAGCAGATCTTAATCACATATTTGGAGGAGCGATAAAATCTGTATCCCTCTGAATTAATTAAACCCCTGCTCTTAGTGCTGTTCATGATACCCATTCCAGGACAAAATCTACACCTCATATGATGAAAAATTTGACTTGAAGAAATGATGAACTATGATCAGGTTAGACTGGGTAGAATTAGATTTCAAAGCAGTAAAAAAAATTTAAGCTGTCAGAGGATGTGTGTGATTCCCAGAGACAATACTTTGCATACTGATTAAGCAATCATGACCTATTTAGTTTGATTTATAATGAAAAGAAAATCTATGGTATGTTAATGAAAGATCTTGGCATATTTCAGTCTGCAGTAAGATTCAAACCGAAATAGGCCTTGATAAGCAGGAATAATTACACAGCAGACTGAAATTATCTCTTTTACAGAAAGATTCCAGGAATACGGGAACAGGTCAAGGGATCATCGGTATCCAGGGTTTCTTGTTGCTGTCGTTCTTGTCATAGATTTTACTTGCCTAGATTTGTATCTAAGAACACACAAAAAAGTCCTCCCCATTTTTTGATTTTCTGCTGCCTTTTTATGTTGTCATTAGACTTCAAGGAGACATGAGAGAGGTGGGTGACTTTGGGGTAAAAGTGGAGAAATCCAGCCTCTTCTGTAGGCAGAAGCAGAATCAGGAAATGCAATTTTATGGTGGGCTATTCAAAGCAGTGGGCTTCATTTATTCAACAAGTGTTCTGCTTTCTAACCCATGAAATCCCCCCACTAATAAACCCCTCTGAATTGTGCCACAATCTAAATGGTAAGTCGACAGAGGGCAGAGGTTTTGGAAAGGAATTTAAACTATTCTATCTTTTTGAAAGCTTAATAACTTTATCTTATATAAAGAGGACTAAAAGCCTCACATTCAGCATTTTAAAAATGCACAGTGCTCAAAAATTGAAGGTTAGTTTATGATTTATTTACTCTTTGATTTTGTGCTTCTAAGA
>NW_012104310.1:2730683-2733063 GCF_000951045.1 Mandrillus leucophaeus
CAATACTTTGCATACTGATTAAGCAATCATGACCTATTTAGTTTGATTTATAATGAAAAGAAAATCTATGGTATGTTAATGAAAGATCTTGGCATATTTCAGTCTGCAGTAAGATTCAAACCGAAATAGGCCTTGATAAGCAGGAATAATTACACAGCAGACTGAAATTATCTCTTTTACAGAAAGATTCCAGGAATACAGGAACAGGTCAAGGGATCATCGGTATCCAGGGTTTCTTGTTGCTATCGTTCTTGTCATAGATTTTACTTGCCTAGATTTGTATCTAAGAACACACAAAAAAGTCCTCCCCATTTTTTGATTTTCTGCTGCCTTTTTATGTTGTCATTAGACTTCAAGGAGACATGAGAGAGGTGGGTGACTTTGGGGTAAAAGCGGAGAAATCCAGCCTCTTCTGTAGGCAGAAGCAGAATCAGGAAATGCAATTTTATGGTGGGCTATTCAAAGCAGTGGGCTTCATTTATTCAACAAGTGTTCTGCTTTCTAACCCATGAAATCCCCCCACTAATAAACCCCTCTGAATTGTGCCACAATCTAAATGGTAAGTCGACAGAGGGCAGAGGTTTTGGAAAGGAATTTAAACTATTCTATCTTTTTGAAAGCTTAATAACTTTATCTTATATAAAGAGGACTAAAAGCCTCACATTCAGCATTTTAAAAATGCACAGTGCTCAAAAATTGAAGGTTAGTTTATGATTTATTTACTCTTTGATTTTGTGCTTCTAAGAAGTCCAGGCCATTATGGTCAAGAATTCTTATTATCTGTTTTTATGAGGGAGCCTGGTTGTAGCGCTATTGAGTTCAGGAGTGCCAGTGAAGATTAAAGACCTCATCTTAAAAGATGTACATACCCGGTCTCTCACATGGTTGTTCATTCTTTTTACCTTCAGGCTTTCATCTTATTACACAAGGCAGGAAGTAGATTCTTTTTTTCTAGATTCAAGTAGTAAATTTATGTTCCGATAACATATTTAGGGAGCCTTTGGCATAAAATAATCCTAAATGAATTTTTTTGTATCTTTGGTGAAATGTGCATATTCAACCATTAAAGGAATACTCTCTTTTAAATCTCATAAGAGGAAATATATTCGTGGTATAAAATACCTTCTTCTAAAAAGATGAACTTTTTATTTCTTCTAGTTGTATGTAGAAAAATGCTTTAAGTCAAAACAATTTAGAAAACAACATGCTTTCTCCTTTTGATTATTAACACTGATGTTCAAATTAGTAAAACATGTCAAGTGGATTTTGCATGAAAAGTCAACAGAATGCTTTTTATTTGGCTTGCAGAGACCCTTACCTCACACTACTGAAGATCCCCGGTTGGCGTGCTGGCCAAACAGCTAACCTGTCCTTGCCAATAAATGCTATCCATTCCAGCTAAATTGAGTCTCTGAAAAGTAAAGCCCACTTTCCTGTTGACTTTCTTTGAAAAACAGGAAGTTTATGTGTACTCAAAACCAAACATCTCTCAGTAAACAGTCTTAAATGACTTAATGCATATGAGGTGCTCTATAAACATTAGCTGCCATTGCTTTCAAAAACGTGAGCTGCTATTGCCACTGCTGCCAAAGAAAGGCAAATGTTTAACTATGAAAGTAATGGCAGCTAATGTTCAGCCCTAGACCAGATTTGACCCTTTCAGAAGTGCAGGTCCCTACAGCGGTGTTGTTTGCTGGAATGGCTTTAGAACACACAAGGGCAAATTTCTCAATTTCTCTTCACTTACCTGAAAGCTTCAGTTGTTCTCTTGAGTTAGAAGCTTCACACTGGAAACGCCTGATTCTACTCCTGTAGCTGAAGTGAGAACAAGCACACAACACAGACTCGAAGCATATACTTTCAACATTTCCGCCACCTAATGCACAACTGACAGCAACTCAAAGATATCTTACACATTCATGCTTTTACTTAAGGAAAACGTATTGTTCTTCTGCTTTATCAATTGTGTAAGTCAGCAATGGTGAACCTATATTTAGCTTAAAGTAAGAGAGCTAGCAATCTGAAATGCTAAATACTATTTGTATTTAAATTAGAAGATTGTCAAGTCAATCAAGGTATTAGTATTTAAGTTCTTTTTCATTATTTGAATATTATAGCACATACTTCTATATGATAGTGTTGAAAAACAATCTTAAGTATTAAAAATGTGCCACATTCCATGGCATAATAAAATGCAATACATCATCGAGGGCTGTGGCTCACACCTATAATCCTAGCCCTTCAGGAGGCCGAGGTGAGAGAATTGCTTGAGCTCACGAGTTCAAGATCAGCCTGGGCAGCATGGTGAAACCCTGTCTTTACAAAAAATGCAAAAAATTAGCCAGGTATGGTGGCATGTGCCTGTAGTCCCAGCTACTTA
>NW_012104310.1:2733718-2751461 GCF_000951045.1 Mandrillus leucophaeus
CTGGGCTCAGTGGTGCTTGCCTATAATTCCAGCTGCTGGGGAGGCTGAGGAAGAAGGTTTTCCAGAGTCTAGGAATTTGAGGTCAGCTTGGATAACATAGTGAGATCCCAAGTCTATACATATATATAAAAGGAATATGATGTTTAGCTTAGGGAAGAGGTATAAAAATGTGGGGAAAAAAATGTGCATTTTAGCATTCTTGAAATGCAATATTGTTTCTCTCTCTGAACACTGGTGCTATAGAAAGCTGACCCAACTCACCTTTAAATGTCTATCATCTTCAAGGCAACAAGATATTTTAATGGAAAGCAGGCACCCTGGATGAGGCCCTAGACTTACCTGTGTCACTAAGAGTCACATAACTCTTTTGGGCCTCAGTTTCATCATCTGTAATCTGAAGGAATTCGGCTCCAATGCCCTTCAGATTAAACATTAAATAATTACTGGAAATAAGGAGTCCTAAAATCTTTAACACTGCATTAAAGTACCTGTATAGCTGAATTTTAACTATAAAATTTCACATAGAAATAGACTTGCATTTTTCTTGGTGGGGACATAAATAATATTAATCCACACTAAAGTAATCAGATCACTGCACAGGCTCACCTCCCATTTTGCTGTAGAAATGTGTTTAAAACACAACGTAGCTATCACCTATTTTCAATATATACTTCTCTCTAGCTAGCTATATTTAAATTATGCATTAAATTCAGATTGTCACACACACAGAAAAAAGTGTTTTAAAAATCATATCTTAATTCAAAACATTCTCAAATATATAAAGTTAAACTACATGGAAAAGCTTAAAAGAAAATTAAATATTGGGTCTAATTGTAAGAATTATTGAAGAAATGTGGGACCAACACAAGAATGAATTCTCTAACCAGTAGCCAGTCCCAACTTCATGCAAAAGCCACAGATATTGCAGACTATTTATTTACTTTTCCCTTGAGTCACCTTTCAGGCCACACAGAGTCAGTGGCAGGTGGTTGCTCAATAGACTTTCTTCCTTTCCTCCACCCTTCCCTGGTTTCCTTTTTACCCTTATCACTCCCTTCTCCCTAGGGCTCAGTCCATTTTGTAGGCACTAAGTGGCCAAGGCCCCAGGGACCTCTGGCCTTGATTGGACAGAAAGAGGTTGCTTTTACAGTCTTCCCAAGGGTGCAGGCTTAAGTCTTTTTAATTCTTCAAAATGGGACATTTAAAATATAGCACAACCCTTTTCGTGCCATATTTTATGGCATCACAAAGCTGAACAGCTAGAGCAGAGGCACTAAGGTAGGAGGTCTTGATTTTAGATAACCTGATGACTGTGTGCCTAGGTGATGATCTTTTTGTGAATAATTTCACAGGAGTTCTTTGAGCTTCTTGTATTTGGTTGTCTAGATCTCTAGCAAGGCCAGGGCAGTTTTCCCCAATTATTTCTTCAAATACGTTTTCCAAACTAAAATTTTTCTTCTTCCTCAGAAACAGCAATTATTCTTAGGTTTGGCCATTTAACATAATCCCAAATTTCTCGGAGGCTTTGTTCATTTTTGTTTTCTTTGTCTTTGTTGGATTGTGTTAATTTGAAAGCCTTTTCTTTGACCTCTAAAGTTCTTTTTTCTACTTGTTCTAGTCTATTGTTGAAACTTTCCACTGCATTTTTTATTTCCCTAAGCAAATCTTTCATTTCCGGAAGTTATGATTGTTTTTTCCTTATGAAAAATTTTTTTATTGATGTCCTGTTTTTTTTTTTTATGTTTCTTTAAATTAGTTTTCAGCCAACTTACCTTTCTCTGGTATGTCCTTGAGTAGCACAGTAATCAGCCTTCTGAATTCTTTATCTGGCAATTCAGAGATTTCTTCTTGGTTTGGATCCATTGCTTGGGAGCTAGTGTGACCTTTCATGGGTGTTATAGAACCCTGATTTGTTGTATTTACTAGAATTCCTTTTCTGGTTTCTTCTCATTTGGATAGGCTATTTCTTAAAATTGTTCTTGAATTTATTTTTGCTTGAATTTTTTTTTAAACTTAAATTTATTTTTTGCCTCTTAAGGATTAGACTTTAATGTTTAGTTTAGCCTAATTTAATTCTTGGTGCTTGTAGGGGTGAAGACTCTGTATGAGATCCTTAGTTACAGAAAGTTTTTTTGTGAGCTGGCTTTCCCTTATGCTGTTTGTAGTCCTTACATTCTTGGTGTGTGGGCGAGTTCACTGCCTCTTATGGAGTTGGAATGGCAGGTAGCTCTTGAAGCTTATCTCGTTCTCTCATGGTGTACCCTTTATTTATTTATTTAACTTTTTTCCCACTGTTTTATTTACTGAGTTGATGATTTAGGCTTTAGGCCACTAGGAGAGGTATCCCTGGTTAGGCACTGGTTGTGGCTAAGGCAGGTGGGTAGATGTAATACCTGATGGTGGACTGAGGTCCCAGCCTTGATGAAGGTGGCTGGAGGAACTCTCAATTAGATGTGCTGAGGTTTTATCAGGGTGAAGAGTGGGAGCTACCTCAGCTCTCCTACTAGGTCAGCAGGAAAGCTACTCACCGCGTAGCCTCATTCCTGTCCCAGTGTTCTGGCTATTCAGATCAGACAGGCGCCTCTTTTCATCTATGGAAATGTTGATGTTCCAAGTAGGGAGGAATTGTGACTTTGCCTCTCATGCAGGCCTGAATCCTCCTGTGGAGTTGCACTCACCCTGGATTCTTCCAGAAAGGCTGTCTATAGGTGCCTCCATTCCTCTGGGGGGAGTCCAGCTGTGTCTACAGTAGAGTGCCGGGGGGAACAAGGACCCCTTCTTCAAGTCCCTACAATCACAGAGGCTGCCTGACATTTGGGGTAGAGGTGCAGACTTTCCCTACTGCGCCCAGCACTGCAATTGTATCTCTGCTATGAGAAACTTCCCACCAGTGGAAAGATCTGGAACTCAGGGCCTGTTGTTCACATTCTTTTGTTCCATAGGGTGATCCTTCCATGTACTGCTCGCCCCCTTCCCTTAGAAATGGGACATCCTGAGAGCTGGGCTGCAGTGATTGTTATTTCTCTTCTTAGTCTAACCACCCAGCAGGACTACCAGGCTCCAGGCTGGTGCTGGCAAATGTCTGCAGAGAGTCCTGTGATATGACCAGTCTTCAGGTCTCCCAGCTGTGGATACCGGTACTTGCTCTGGTGGAGGTGGCAAGGGAGTGAAGTAGACTCTGTGAGAATCCTTGGTTGTAGATAGGTTTAATGTGCCGGCTTTCTCAGATGCTGGTTATGCTAGCAGTGAAGTTGTCGTGTGGACAGACTCAGGACCTCTGCTTAGCCAGGATGTTACAGGCAGCAGTATTAGCTGTTCTTTTCTTCTTCCTGGGATCAGGGTTATTCTGTCATGAGTTGCAGTAATGGCCTGAGTTTGTCCGCCTCCAGCCAGGAGGTGGTGTTTTTAAGAAGGCACCAGCTGCAGTAGTAACAGTGGGATTTAAGCTTGCCCTAAATTGTCCAAGAGAGGTATTCTGGTTTCTCAGGAGATAGGTGAGTCCATAAAGCCCTCAAGAGTTTATGTCTTCTCTACCAGGGCAGGTAGAGAAATACCATCAAGTGGGGGCAGGGATAGACTCTCCTTGGACGGGTCAGACTCTCCTTGGGTGGGGCTTGCTGCAGCCACTGTTGGGGGTTGGGAGGTGTGGTTCTCAGGCCAATGAGGTTACCTTCCAAAGGGGATTATGGCTGCCTCTGCTGCGTCATATAGTTCATCAGGGAAGTGGCAGATACCTGGTAGCAAAAGGTCTCACCCAGCTCCCACGCAGTTGGCGAGGCCAGTCTCACTCCTGCAGTGCTCTGCTAACAGAGCTGAGTTTCCATCCAGGCAGTCTGCGCACACTGAACTCAGACCTGCCCCAGGCCATAGGCTTCCCTGCTGAGAAAGCAAGCACAGCTTTCAGGCTGCACCCCTCCCTGTCTGCCCACAGTGTTGGTAGCTCCTGCACTCTTATCTGCAGCAGTTTCCAGTCACCCCCCAGATTTTGCTTAACAAAGTTCATGCCCAGTGGAAATTATTATAAAATTCAGTTGGAAACTTCTTTCCCCCCATGACCCCTCCCTAATTCCACTGGCTGCCTTCCTTGAGGCGCTCTGTGAGATACAGTTATATACATTCCCTGGGCTCAAGCTAGAGACTGGAGTGCCTATAAGGCCTTTCCCATTGCTGCTACTGCTGTATTTCGCCCAGATACCTAAATCCATGCCAGCTCTAAGTTAGGTTAAATCCTTCTCCTGTGATCTGGATTTTCAGATTCCCTAGTGGAGACGTGGGTTCAGAGGCAGGTTTTCTCCTCTCACACTCTAGGAACTCAGTTTTTCACCTGTCTCTCAGAATTTGCAGTAGTGTGCCACTCCTTTCAAACGATCTGTGAATTCTTTTGGGGTTCCTGTTAAGCTCCTGTGGTGCTTCTTGGAGCAAAAGTTCATGATGTGAGTCTCCACACACTGTTCTGTCTGAGCAAGTGCAAGATGCACGTTAGCCTGTCTGCCTCCTATCTGCCATCTTCCTCTTCTCTCCTTGATATTATTTGATTTCATGTATACACTGCCTGAAATTCTATGGTTTCATGTAGTCAAAAAATGTTTTTCCAAAATTAAAACCCAAAATCATGTAGCAAAATGTAAACATGAAATTTAATTTGAATCAGCTGATATTTTTTGGACCGTCACAGAAAAAAATAAATTAAGCAAACTTCCTCAAAGCTGTTCATTTCTTTCATCTTGTCTCATTTGCTGTTTGACCCAGTGCCATCTGGCATCCACATTCCTTGTTCTCCTCACACAGTCCTCTCCAGAGACACAAATTACCCCCTAGTCACCAGATTCTTCTTTGACCTTATTCCCCTCGGTCTTTTCATTTTTGATAGGAAATGTCTGTTTAGTAAATGAACATTTGGTTTTATGATCTAGTTAATGTATGTCTTTCATACTTCCTAAAAAAAACAGGCATTGTGTTAATAAATAACATATAATGCTAACAATATTATAGAAAGATTCCATCCTGCTGACAAAAAGAATACCACATTAATAAAGTTATTTCTGTCCTAGGGAAGACCAAGGCACATATTTTAAAACATTCACTAGAGCCTGAGATCATACTTAGGGCTGGATGACTTGCCCTGAGATCATACTTAGGGCTGGATGACTTGTGGGAGATGGAAGGGGTAGAGGGAAAAGGGCAGTTCCTACACAGCTGATTTCATAGGGTATAATGTTTTCTTACAGGTACCATATGCATGCAAGTGTAACAGGGTTTTGGAAGAACTTACCTGGGAGCAGCATAAATCAGAAGAAGACAGCATATGCATTTTAAGATTTGAGTTTTTTTTTTAATGTGTATAAAAATTTTGCTGATGTACTATTATTCCTCAAGTTATGTACCTTTTATTTCCCACTTTAATAACTAACTCAGAAATTTCAAATTTCTCATCCCTATAGGTAGCACCATTGTCCTTCTTGTCATGATGCTCATATCCTCAGGACAATCTTTTGTCTTGCTCTTATTTGTCACTTACCATCTCCTGTTGAATCTATCCATTCGATCCCTGTAATCCATCATACCTCTTTCTTTTCCTAGTGCCACTACTCCCAGTTCAGAGTCACAGAAGGTTGTCCCTTTTGATATCACCCACTCATTCATCTACTCTTTATTGAGCTTCTCCTTTATCCCTTTGTCAGAGACTAGGGACACAAAGATGAATGGCTTCCTTGCCCTCAAGTAGTCAAGTCTAGTGTGACATAGGCTTATCAACAAATACTCACAGTACTGTATTCCTAAAACTGTTTTGAAAAAAAGTCACTATATCATCTTCAGATGATGTGCTTTTATTATTCCCAGCTATAAACACTAGAAAAGTAAACTAAATAACTAGCTGTAGTTTGCCTTTTTCTGGGTTTTCTTTTACCCAAATTAACAGTATAAGCTTAGATGTCCCTTCAAAACCTAAACCTGCATTCTCTAATTTCTGTGTCACCTTTGGTGCCTAGAGCTTTCATTGACAAGTGTCTGTTTTAGAACTAATACACTTCAAGAACAATATTCTTCTCTCTGGGCAGTTCCGTTATTTGTCATGAAAGATCTGCACATTCAGATCTGTATTTGTATTTGTATCTGTATATACTTCCTGAATTTAGATTTAATGGTCTGACTTTCCTTCTGATGAACAGCTGCCAACCCGTCATCCCCAGACAATGAATGGGAACAGTTGGTTCTGTGGATCTTCTTCCTAAATCTGTTGAGGAAAGAACGTTTTCAAAGTAAGGAGTGAGAAGGAAGATGAATTGTTTATGGGAGATCATGATATAAAAACCATGTTGTTCTGTTTTACTTCTAGCTACAAGAAAACACATGAAACCCTGAGTCACGCAGGACAGAAGGCAACTGCAGCTTTCAGCAACGTTGGAACGGCCATCAGCAAGAAGTTCGGAGACATGAGGTACTGTGGGAAAATACTATGGGAACAGTGCTAAGCCCTTCTGAAGGGAGCACTAGCTATCAGCTGGTCATCTCAACATATGTATTTTTTTTTATTATAATGGATAAAAATGTTGAGACTCTGTCTCAAAAAAAAAAAAAGGAAAAGCTTTGACACTGAGAGGCAAATATCTGTCTATCTTTATAACCTTGGGTACCTATTATACCCAAGAAAACATATTTTCCCATGTTTATAAAACTGGTTCTCTTCATACTGTGTTGAAATCTTTCACTTGAACCCTGGGAACTCCAGCATGATACTGCTAACTAGAATAGTGCCTCTGCATCTTTAGGAGACCTTACAAACACCTCTGAAGCTTGTTTAAAATATGTATTCTTAGGTTGCACCTCTCAGAGGTTGTGCTCAGTAAGTCTGGGGTGGAGTCTCGGAATCTGCATTTATAACAAGCTTCCGAATAATCTGACTTCAGAGGGTCAATTTATGAGGAACACAGACATAACTTAGTTCACCTTAGGTGAGTTCTCACTGATAAAATGGAGATAAGAATAACAATGTCGGCCGGGCGCGGTGGCTCAAACCTGTAATCCCAGCACTTTGGGAGGCCGAGACGGGCGGATCACGAGGTCAGGAGATCGAGACCATCCTGGCTAACACGGTGAAACCCCTTCTCTACTAAAAAATACAAAAAACTAGCCGGGCGAGGTGGCGGGCGCCTGTAGTCCCAGCTACTCGGGAGGCTGAGGCAGGAGAATGGCATAAACCCAGGAGGCAGAGCTTGCAGTGAGCTGAGATCCGGCCACTGCACTCCAGCCTGGGCGACAGAGCGAGACTCCGTCTCAAAAAAAAAAAAAAAAAAAGAATAAAAATGTCATTGGACTATTACAAAAGTAGCAGAAGAAACCCTGACATGTATTATGCACTCAAAAAATAGCCGTTTTTTATCTTTAAATGACCCGCTTGGTTACAAGATGGTAAAAATTAGGGAGAGGATATTAACAGGAGCCCACGGTATTTCATAAATTGTTTTTCCCAGCAGTGAAGAATGAAGCATATGCAATATGTTGACATTCATATTCAAACACTAATTGGGTATAATGTCAAGGCTGTATTGACTGCCTTTCCTCCTGTTTCAATGTGGCTTTGTTTAGTATAGTGGATGGCCTATTTTCCAGGACTTCCAAACTTTCCATTTGTTATTACCCCATGTAAAGGATACAAAATTTTCGTTATACACTGTGGCCAAAAATATTGGAAAATGTAGTCTATGTTGCTAATCAAATACAATCCTGAAATATTTTGAAGAGTTTGAAAATTTCAGAGCTTTATTTTCATAATATTTTGTGTGTATATTTCTCTCAAACTATATCTAACACTTGTATATAAATAACTCTCTGTGAAAGCAACAAGTTTTACAAAGATTTTTACTTTTAAATTATGCCAAAACAAGTAATATACATAAAAGTCATTTTAAAAGTGTTTAAGCTTAATTTAATAAAAGCCTTTAAATGAGAAAAATTAGTAAGCTTTGATTTTTTGTTCAAAAACTAATGTGCCAATTTGTAAATATGGGGGATATGTTAAAATTTGGTTACAGACCTTTTATTTTAAACTTCTTTTTGGTTAAAAGTGTCATATTAGTCTACATTTTTATTAGTTATGTTATAACATTTTTGTGCATTCTGATAACAAATTTCTGAATTTATTCAAAAACATCACCAGCAAAATTCAGATACCTTGGAAGAAAAACAGCACCTCTCAGTTTTTCTTTAAAATTACTCCAAATTAATATTTACAGATTTTGTAAAACCTAGAATTTGGGCCTTTTAATAGCTGGAAAAAAAACAGCATTATGTTAGGATTTAATTTGTATGTTTTGTAAAAATTAGTTGTATTTTTCTGAGCGAAGTAAGATTCTCATTTTAACCTGATTGTCATGGAATTTTCCACTCCCTTTCTGCATCCGTAAAGTAACATTGTTAATACCCACTTAACCAAAATGTTTCCTGTAAAGTTAAAATGAGGTCACACTTAGGAAAGTACTCCGAAGAAATCCAAGTGGTTGGAATCATTTTTCTAATAACATTGGCATCTTCTGGGAACTTCTCAATTAATTTGTTCAAACTGTGATCCAGTGGGGACAAAATGTTTGGAGAAGGCCTGTCATTTTATTACAGTGCAATCAATGTTATATACTTATAGGAATAGCCGTTAGAAGCAAAACCTGAGTTGGTAAAATGATTTGTCAGAAACATTAAAAAGTGTAATCAAGAGCGGTAAATGAAGCTACCCCATCTCTGCCCTGGGGCCCTTGGAAGGGGACCCCCAAGGGCAGTGTGGTGTTTCCCCGCCTACTGTTTGCTAACTCTGCTCCTGCTCTTCTCTCCTGTGCTTCCCGGCTGCAGGTCTCACTCCATCGGGTAAGCGCCACAGGGCTGCGTGTGGGGCTCTGCCCACTGCCTTGCTGCCTCCTTGCTTCCCAGGGCTCCCTGTTTCTTTCACACTGTGTCTGAACCAACAAAACTACACTCTGTTTTCTAGAGAGTGTCCGTGACCAGGAAGATAGTTTATAGGGCACTTAATACATTTGAACTTATTGAAGTACGTCTCTATCTCATTTCTGAATCATTGACACCATTTCACTAGCTGAACAATCTCTCAGGAGTCTCTTTCTCTGCACCATTTCTTCCGGTGTTGACAGAGGTCCATAGAATTAAAAGAAGAAGAAGAAAAAACAAAGTGGAGATTGAAAGTTATATATGTTTTCTAAAGCTTCTAGAAAGTAAAGTTGAGAAACAAAAACAGATTTTCTGTAGATTGTCATGTTTCTGTAAATTTCTTGTACCCGTAATTTGTGTTGATGTTTCACCTTCAACTTTCTGTGCCTTCTGAAGTTGAAGGGAAGAAAGGCTACTGGAAAAGCGCATATGTTAAGAAGTTTGCGATTGTTAGTCCCAAGTCCCCGAACTAAGCCTTCTTTTAGCTGGAATCTTATTATACATTTTTATTTTTTACATTTTTTCCTGAGAAAGTGGTCTATGTTTACAGAGATACACCAATTGGTAATGCAGATTAGGCTCTTTTAGTGATGCTTTTTAAGTGTAATTTCTGAGGAAATATCTGCCTAATAGTTTCTAAATCGAGTGTCTAGGGTAAGACCGTAAGTATACCATGAATTTCTTTGTCCTTTTCTTTCTGTGTTCTAGCAAAGTGCTACCCATACTAATGCCCTCAGTGGATAATATCAGTGAAGGGTGACAGATTTGGTCCCTGAACTGTTAGCTTCTTGAGAGAAGAGAAAGCAGGAGTGCTGTTGAAAAGTGTGAGGTGGGATCCAGCACTAGGCCAGGAAAATGGACCCATTGTACTCCTCCCCCTACTCAGCCTGATTTCTGAGTGGAACTCAATAGAAAGTAACAGGCAATTAACCAGAGGGAAGATGAATCAGCTACTAGGATTCATAGGATGAGAAGTCTAAATCTCTTAAACTTCTCAGGAATGTTTGTATTTGCACCAGATGTTCTTGACAATCATCTGGTACAAATCAATCATCCTGACAATCAAACCAGAATGGATGCAGAAGTCCCTGCCCTCACATTGGCCTATGAGAACTGTGTTTGCCTGGCATGTGCTTCCTTGAAAGTCTTATGTTAACTTCTTGCTTTCCTCTGGCCAGTTTCTCTACCATGGAACGATTAGCTTCTACCTGCCTGGCTCTATTTCCTGGGTACTGCCTTTTGCTCCTTACTGTCTTCCTGAGCAGAAGGGAGTAGAGACCTAGGCTGGGCCTGGAGAAGATGCTCATGGGCTACTGGGCTCACCTGGGAGAAACCAGACATTCTCAGATTTCCTGGCAAAAGGAGGCTGCAGAAAGTAAAATAATATGCAACTGTGGATCCACCATCTACTTTTCATTTATACCCTTGAAAGCTGACTATGCCTATTATACCCAACAAAAACAAATATCATCTTGGTTGGATGGGCAGGGAATATTTCAGATATTTGGAATTGCTGTTTTAGAACTACAAATAGGGAGTTTTTCTTGTACTTATGTGTGCTCTCTTCTTTTTTCTTTTTTCCCCTTTAATCTGCTTTTGCTCTGAAGCTACTCCATTCGCCATTCCATAAGTATGCCTGCTATGAGGTAATGTGTGTAAAATCTTTTATGTAATATTAATATGGAATGTGTTTAAGGTGTTACTTTATTTATATTTACTTATGGGGTTCCCTGCTTTATGCGAAAGGAAATTGCTCATGGTCTTCAGAAGAAAAGGTTGACAATTCTGTAGAAGAATTGTGTAGCTTGGGCTTTTGACCAGACATCCTGGCTTAAATCTAGCCTTTCCTGTGTGACTCAAGACAAGTGACCTAACCTCAATTCTTTTATCCATATATTACAAGAAATAAGACCTACTTCATATGATGTTTGTGAGGCATAAACAAAGGAACCTCCATAAAGCACTTAGCACAGTGTCTGAACATGCCAAGCAATCTTGCAAAGGTAACCTTGGGTTTCTCATTTCAGCAGAATTAAATGCCAGCCTGGGGGAAAGTTTAAATGAAAGGATTGAAGACTAAGAAGGCTAAAGTTCTAGAAAGGATATCATTAGGATTTTTTAAGGTAGATATTAAGGTGAGATGTTTGTTAAACAATAAAATGCCAGTATAATTACTGACCAGATAAAAACTGGTGAGAAAGACATTCCTCACTTCAAGTTTGCATGGCATAGTGATGCAGTCAGATAAAATTAAACTAACAGCAAGACAGGAATGAGTGTTAAATTGAAAATCAGAAAATGCAGGCTCTAGCCCAGCTCTGCCAAGGATTAACTTTGCACTCATGGGAAAATCACCTCAACGGTATCAGCTTCATCATGTTTAGAATAAGAGGCTATAACCAGATCAGCTGCTTGCCAAAGGTGCCCCTCCACCCACTGAGCCCTAAGGCTGCCTAGAGATGAAGCCTTTGGGATCTTTCCCCACTTCAGTCACACCTATGCCTCTTCTACCTGCTTTATATTAATATTGTGGTTTGAGTGCATTATAGAAGGAGTTCAGTTACTTTCAATGGTTTGAGACCGCTGAAGCCAAATTCTTTATATATATAATCTTTTCCTCTGTTTTTTAACTGTCATGAAGCCAAATTCTTCCTAGGGTCATTTGCAGCGCTAAAAGTTTGTACATCTGATCAAATCTGATTAAAGTTGTACATCTGATTAAATCTGATTAAAGAGTTTCTCCCTCTTCTCCAGCATGTATCCTAGTATAATTTAATTAGATGAATGTCTGTTCTATTATATTTTATGAAGGAAGGCTCTTCTGCACTGGGGTTATGTGGTTAATTGGTTGATTTGGAAATTTAACCACAGTATTTAGTTCTCTGTATTTGGTGGTAAACAGAGAGTACAGATTCAAGATTGCTTAGTTCATCTGTGAATGGCTTGCTCTCCCTAGCATAAGAATACCCAAGGTGGGTAGTGGAACCTAAAGCTCTGTTCCCCTTTACCTGTCAAATTTTGAATCTGGGTGTCAGAAGAAGACTTGGAAAAATTAACATGGTTTTCCCCTGTGGACCAGGAATTCATCTGGTAGTGGCTTATGGGTCAAACGCAGTCTGCATGAGCTTGCCTGAAACTAACTTGAAAAAAAATTATTTTGCTTGTCTAACATACACCCATGAACCATTTCCTCACTGTGGGCCTGTGTAACTGATGGATGACAGGCAGTCATGTGTGCAGGCTTGGCCAAGTAAAATCTGCAATGGAAATGAAGTGCCAATAACTATATACTTTTTGAGTCGTGCAAGTATAATTTTACTAATATTTCATCATGAAACAGGATTATGGAGGATCACTCATAGGAATTTGACTCGTGTTTGAGTCATACACAAAATGTGATGCCATGTCAGGACCCTCTGAACTCACCATTGTTAATCTGTGCAGCCTGAATGCAAGTACATTTCTGACCCTGTAGATCACCAAAGACTCAGGAGACAGTTCCCAAATTCACTCATGAACATCTATGTTCATTGCCTTTTAGTAGTATAAGAGTGATACTTCATTCTGCACCATACAATGAAACCTATATTCTATAGCCGTTCTCCTTTATAAAGTTTTTCTAGGCCATTCCTCTTATTTTACTTTTTTTTTGCACTCAAGAGAGAATAACGAGTGCCTTATTAATTCAACATTTAGTTGAATTATTTGATCTGAAAATGATGGCAGTTGTTGCTGCTGAAAGCTGACATGGATACAAGATTTAAATACACTGAGTTCAGTTCCTGTTTCTTTCGTAGGAGTTGGTGATATTTTTAATGGTAGTGATATCATTAAATTATATTATGGGGCCAAATCCAATATAGAACACCAGAAAGCACTAAATGAAGTTTTTAAGCTTAAAGCAACAAAATGATGTATAGATTATTTAACACAATGAATGAGTCACAAATAAAATGCCATTAGGGGCCAGGCATGGTGGCTCACACCTGTAATCCCAGCACATTTGGAGGCCGAGGCAGGTGGACTACCTGAGGTCAGACTTCGAGACCAGCCTGGCCAACATGGTGAAACCCCGTCTCTACTAAAAATTCAAAAAAAGTAGCTGGATGTGGTGGTGGGCACCTGTGGCCCCAGCTACCCAGGAGGCTGAGGCAGGAGAATCGCTTGAACCCTGGAGGCAGAGGTTGCAGTGAGTCAAGATCACACCACTGCACTCCAGCCTGGGCGACAGAGCAAGACTCTGTATCAAAAAAAAAAAAAGAAAGAAAAGAAAAAAGAAAAAGCCATTAGGCTGCAAAGGTTCTGTTTGGTAAGAGAACAAATAGGTATATCCCATTTGGTAGGAAAAATAACACGTGCTAATAACACCATTCTGATTGGGCGTTAGGTAGGTAATGGGTATGTTTCGTCTTAAAATAATGAAAGCATTAACTTTCCAAAATACCACTTCATGTAAGTTGTCAAAATGATTATTTTTCTAAGACATGGAAAAGAAAAAATATATGAACATTTTTTTCCTTGCACTATTTCTGAATTGTCTCACATTTGCTGAAATAAATAACTTTAAATACTGCCAAGTGGCAAAACTCAAACATGACATTCTTCATATGGATTTTCCATTGCTTACTAAAAATCCTGAGTCAGGAAGAGGAGTGTTGTGATAGAAACAATAAATGCTAAATGAAAACTTAAGGTACCTATTGCTCCACTGGCTCATTGGAAATGATTTACAGTGTACCATGGAATTATTACAGTTGTGTCATTGCCAAATACCATATTATTTACTGTAGAGTTGAGTATCTGATCATTTTACCTAGAAAAACTCCATGTCAGGTTATGGTTTCTGAACCTAACCTAACAGAAGTGACATACATTTTAAACGTGGTTGGTGTACATGGCAAGCTGACAGGTAGCTCTGTTGCAGAGGCCATGTTTACAAATATGAGCAGAAAACCAAACAGCATGGTTGCTAAGACAGCTAGGCCTTTGGAGCTGACCTCTCTCTTTTTGTTATTTTAGGAATTCTCCTACTTTCAAATCATTTGAGGAGAGGGTTGAGACAACTGTCACAAGCCTCAAGGTACAGATGAAGTGAATTCTGTGTGAGTGGGTCCATTGACTCAGGACAGCTTAGCCATTGCTGCGGTTAAAGTTGAGGCAGGGCCAAGAAGGCAGACTTGCATCAAGTCAGACCTTTTCCTTCACATATAAATCTATGAATAAAACCACTATTGAATAGTGTTACTGTATCCTTAGAGTTGTTTGTATAAACCATTCAGGGGTGAATTGTTCATTAAAGTGAATTGGGGTATGTGTTTACCACTTAATCTCTTAATGCTATCCCTCCAAAAGTAGATATGTGAGAGATGACTGTGGATAGAATAAAGGCTATATGAATTCTGAATTTAGAGTGTGAGTGAAAGTTCAATAACAGCACATAGCTTCTCTGGTTTGGACATGGAACAGCAAAAACAAACTCAGGACTATGTATCCACTACATCAGCTACCTAGACTTGTTTATAAATTCAGGTACAGAGCACAGCACAGTATGGCTATCATAGAGGGAAAATTCAACTGAGTCACAAAATGCATTTTATAATAACACAATAATGCATTTCATCCCTGGGTGTAAATTGAAAATGTGCCTATTACAGGGTAAGTGTTTTTGAAATTCACTGGAATTATTGTTTGAGCATAGGTAAGTTTGAATAAAAAGAGTAAAATGAAATCAGTCTAGTCTTAAAATTGAATTTTTAAAACAAGAAAAATCATTGAAACTACTAAGATTATTTTTAAAGGTGTCACTTAATGACTTAATTACATCTTGCTATCATTATCTCTATTTCATATACAATCCATTTCTGTATTTTACCGTAACTGGGAAAATTAAGAATATATGTGATCTTTAACCAGATCAAAAACTTTCATATCCCATGCTGATTATTCAGCTGCCTCTGAATCCTGTGTCTCCACGCTGCTATCATGTGTGCTGCCTGATAAGTGTATGTGAAGTTGTAAGTTATTCCTTACTCGTGATTCCAGGTGCTCTTGTGGATTTTGACCTGGAGAGTCTTTTTCTTAGGGTAGGGTCTTTCACATAGTCTACTTCTACTTTATTAGACGCATAATTAAGTGTTTAAGGCCCAGGAATGAAATTATTACTCAGCATTACTGTGCTTTCATCAGTTTCATTCACCAGAAGTTTCCAGTTGCAGTTTCACCGCTCTGCATGCCAACATCATCCCTTGTTGAGCGTACAGGAACCAGTGGGAGCTGTTAAACTGCCCCATGGGTAGGAAAATTTTTTTTAAAGAGAGGAGCATCCAATGTTATGAACATTTCTCTTGCTAGAAGATCAAAATGAAAGGCTCAAAAATCCCAGGAGTCAGTTTCTAAACGTTTGGTTTTCAGCCTTAGACGACCCAGTGAGGACAGGTTCCATTGCTTTTCTACACAAGTTCTGACAGAGGAGAAGTTGTACTTTTTAGATTTTCTTTAGAAGAAGGAGCTATGAAGAAGCAAAAGAAGAATAAAGAAAAACCTATTTTCATTTGCTTTTAGGAAACTCTGGTAAGCTCATGGCTCCCACAGGATTTAAGTGTTTAATCCACAAGCTCAGCTTCTCACTTTTCTCACCTCATTGGGATAGAAGGTATAGCCTGCCACCTCCTTCAGATATGCACATAACTAACCCAGCCCAGCAGATACTAGCCTTTGTGAAGACTTCCTGAAAGTGATTCTATGCTTGTATGATTGTTTGTGGTTTAACAAGACGCACATCCCACACACCTCCTATCTCATAGCCAAAGCCTAATTCCTCTTTTTCTGTCCACCCAGGCAATGGAGAATAGCTGATAATTATGCTTTGTGTCGAACCTCCCACTTCCTCAATAATTACAAATTTCTCAGTCCTTTTTTTCCCACTAGACTAAATAATAGATATGTATAATACTTTTTTTATATAGCTTATTTTTTGCAGTTTACTTTTGTGCTCTAAATCTCCAAAATGTCTATATTGTTCTTTGATTAAGGATCCTTAGACTGTTTTCTGCTGAGGGAATGACTCACGAATCGGTAAAGATGAGTGGAATTTCCTGCAGGTCTATGAGCTACATTTCCATTCACATACCCGGTTTTCAATTTGATTTTTGAAGACACTGCTGATAAGGAATCATAGTCATATTTATGTTCTGTGAGAAAATAGGTTCCGCTGTAAAGGTCCACTCCTGCGATCTTCTCACACAATCTGTCATGTACCATGTGGCACTTGTACCAAATCCATGGTTCGTTCTTTATACCCAATTCTGTAGTTTGTTTTTCCATGAAACACTTTTCCAATCCTATAAAATTTAGTTCTGCCTATGCCCTTACAATGTATTCCTTGACACCTCAGCTGGTGTCACCTGTATAGTCACTGAGCATGCTTTCTATTTCATCCAAAACAAACAAGCAAATGCAGAACCAACTTCTGTGAAACCACTTTTGGTATCTTCTACCATCTCCCAATGAGTCATGAGTAACTACATCTCTTCCAACCATTTTGCATCCATGTCAAGCAGACCATATTTTTAGTGCACCTATTTTTTGATAAATACATCACACAGCCTGGACCAAAACCTTAAAAAAAAAGCGGGGGGGGCCAAGTTACATTACATGTTTTGTTTCTTTTTGTATTATGAGAGATTAGGAATCCCAACTCAGCAATTCAAATGAAATTCTATGCAAAGAATGATTATAATTTGGGGGCAAAGTGACAAATACTTGTATGAAAAACAATTACGAAGAGAAGGGTCCAGGAGATTTTTATCATTCACATCTTTGCTTAAGGAGGTCCTTACCTAAGGTATTGCAGTAGGCAGTCATTAAACCTACGTGGTTGGGAATATCTTTGATTCCATCCCTTCTTTGCCAAATTGATTTCTTACAAAGCCATTCCTTCCTTCTTCATTTCACTACTCTGTTTTGAGGAAATCAAGAAACAGGAAAGAATAATGAAACAAAGCACAGAAGAAAACATCAGTAATTGTTATTCACTGAATTCAATATTGTGTGTTACTTCTATTGCAAAAGAGAATGTGAATGGAAGAAAAAAGAGAAAGGGAACTATTAATAGAGTAGATTACATGGAATTAATCTTATTTGTTTCTCTCAGGGAAGAAATAAGCATAGTGAAAAATCACACAGTGGAAACCATCCCTTTCCCCCACCAGTTCCCAGTGTTAAGATAACAGAGGGAAGGCAGAATCAGTGCTCTGCCAGAGGTCCACAAACTAAGCTGACTCCTTTCTTTTGAATGGTACATAAGCTGAGAATGGCTTTACATTTTTTAATGGTTGAAAAAAAGCAAAATAAAAATAATTTTTGTGACATTTGAAAATTAAATTATATAAATTCACATTTCAGTGTCCATACATTAAGTCTTACTGAAATACAGCCTTGGCCAAGCCTGGTGGCTCATGCCTATAATCCCAGCACTTTGGGAGGCCAAGGTGGGCCAGAGGTCAGGAGTTTGAGACCAGCCTGGCCAACATGGTGAAACCCCATCTTTGCTAAAAATACAAAAATTACCTGGGTATAGTGGTGGACGCCTATAACATCAGCTACTCAGGAGGCTGAGACAGAAATAATTGCTTGAACCCAGGAGGCAGAGGTTGCAGTAAGCCAAGATTGCACCACTGCACTCCAGCCTGGGCCACAGAGCAAGACTCCGTCCCAAAGAAAGAGAAGGAAAGAAAGAAAGGACGAAAGAAGAACGAACGAACGAATGAACGAAAGAAAGAGGGAGAGAGGGAAGGAGGAGAAAGAAAGA
>NW_012104310.1:2752411-2770644 GCF_000951045.1 Mandrillus leucophaeus
GTGTTAGCCAGGATGGTCTCGATCTCCTGACCTCGTGATCCGCCCGTCTCAGCCTCCCAAAGTGCTGGGATTACAGGCTTGAGCCACCGCGCCCGGCTACAAATGTGACTATTAATGGACTTGCACTAAGCATTTTGCATCATCAAATATACAGCAGTTTTAATAAGGAATGTTTCAAAATATTTAGCCATATTTTTAAATTGTAAGTTAATTCCTTCAGGTTTCTATTCTTAGTCAATAACAAATACACGAGAAAAAGGCCTTGTAAAACATCATAACTGCATTGTAAAGAATATTCCTACTATAAGGATGTATTAATTCCATTTCACGCTGCTGTGAAGAAATACCTGAGACTGGGTAATTTATAAAGGAAAGAGATTTAATTGACTCATAGTTCCACAAGGCTGAGGGGACCTCAGGAAACTTACAATAATGGCAGAAGGGGAAGTAAACATGTCCTTCTTCACACGGTGGCAAGAAGAAGAAGTGCAGAACAAAAGGTGAAAAGCCCCTTGTAAAATCATCAGATCTTGTGAGAAGTCACTCACTATCACGAGAACAGCATGGAGGTCACCGCCCCCATGATTCAATTACCTCCTACCAGGTTCCTCCCTGGTAGGATTATGAGGACTATGGGAACTACGAGTCAGGATGAGATTTGGGTGAGGACACAGCCAAACCGTATCAAAAGGCAGTTGTCTAAGATGATGTGAAATCACCAGTGATTAAGACTTGATCCATCTTCAACTTTCAAAGCAGAAACCAGAAATCATTTTCCATTGAGCCACTCTGACTTTTCAAAAGACATTTGTCAGAAATCCAGTTTGCCCTGCTAACTCCCAAGTAGAAAAATCTAAGTTTATGTCATGTAAGGATGTTTATACATTGTAAAATTGGAGGAATTAATAAAAAATCAAATTCCATTTTGATTAGATCAGTTATCTGGGTGAGTGGGGATAGATGTTCCAAGTCCATGGATCCGATTATGCTTCTGAAGGAATTAAAATCTTGGATGTAGAAGAGATAAAAAGAGAGTGCTAAAATAGTACAAAATTAAAGTTTGGAATCCTATCCCAGAACCCAAGTATGAATAACATTCTAGCACTCTGCAAAAGGAAACAAACTTCTGTACATTCTTTTGTCTCTAAAGATAGAAAGTATTTCTGAATTTGAAAGTAATCCAGCCTTTGGCATTCTTATAAAGACATTACAAAAATGATAGTAACAACTCACTGCATTTTTGTGGATCTGCTCATTTCAGACGAAAGTAGGCGGGACGAACCCTAATGGAGGCAGTTTTGAGGAGGTCCTCAGCTCCACCGCCCATGCCAGCGCCCAGAGCTTGGCAGGAGGCTCCCGGCGGACCAAGGAGGAGGAGCTGCAGTGCTAAGTCCAGCCAGCGTGTGGCTGCATCCAGAAACCGGCCACTACCCAGCCCATCTCTGCCTGTGCTTATCCAGATAAGAAGACCAAAATCCCGCTGGGAAAAACCCAGGCTTTGACATTGTTATTCAAATGGCCCCTCAAGAAAGTTTAATGATTTCCATTTGTATTTGTGTTGATGATGGACCACTTGACCATCACATTTCAGTATTCGTAGATGACTGTCACATTTTAAAATGTTCCCACTTGAGCAAGTACACAACTGGTCATAACTCTTGTCTGTGTAATTCGATGTATATTTTTCCAAACATGTAGCTATTGTTTGCTTTGATTTTTGCTTGGCCTCCTTTATGATGTGCATGTCCTTGAAGGCTGAATGAACAGTCCCTTTCAGTTCAGCAGATCAACAGGATGGAGCTCTTCACGACTGTCTCCAGCAATAGGATGATTTACTATAAATTTCATCCAACTACTTGTGATCTCTCTCACCTACATCAATTATGTCTGTTAATTTCAGCAATTAAAATAATTGATTTTAATGACTTTGAATTCTTAATTTCTTTGTCTTAAAAGTTGCTAGTTATGATTTTACGGATGCAATTTTAAATCAACTTTTACCCAGGTGTGGTGGCTCACACCTGTAATCCCAACTCTTTTGGATGCCAAGGTAAGAGGATTGCTTGAGGCCAGGAGTTAAAGATCAGCCTGGGCAACACAGACCCTGTCTCTACAAAAAAAAAAGAAAAAAAGTAGCCAGACATAGTGTTGCTTGCCTGTAGTTCCAGCTACAATAGAGGCTGAGGCAGGAGGATTGCTTGAGCCTAGGAGTTTGAAGCTGCACTGAGCTATGATTGCACTACTCCAGCCTGGGTGACAGAGTGAGACATTGTCTCCAAAAATAATAAGTAGTCAACTTTTACACTGCTTTGGTGAACATGAGCGAGGATATGAAAATAAATATTACCTCAGCTGTCCTAGGATGTTAAAACAATCTCCAATTTTAAAATTCTCTCCCATCTACATACAGTAGTAGTTAGATAAAGGATATCCAAAAAAGAGAGAGCTAGAAAATGAGAGAAGCAGAGTTCTGCAACCCCTTTCAGTTTGTAAATTGTTCACATGTTTGAAAATGGTATTTATCAATCCACTCAGATTTCTGCACTAACTTTTATCTTCCATATCACATGTATCTCTTTTCTTTTTCTAAATGGGAACATATATTTGTTATTAGGTAGCAGGGATATAGACTTAAGATATATTTGTAAAATGCACACTGAACAGACATCCAACCTAAAAAAAAAATCACTATTTTAGAAAGCCCATATAATATATACATATTTGTTAGCATGCTAATTGTTCATGTTTTATGTTTATTAAATAGAAGTAGATCTATATGACATTTTGAAGTAAAGCACATCTGAAAAATTCTACTCAAATTAATGGAGCATGACAAGCTGTACAATCTGCAAACCTAACCGAAAACCAAGGTGGTTCAGGACAACATCATCTCTGAGGCCTGGAATCTTCGCACAGGGAATGAGGCTGTAAACTGGAACCACAGTGGATGAATGTAAACAAAGAAGGCTCACTAGCAGGGATGCTGGAAATCTCCCATACTTGTGCTTCCAGTCTGTTGGTTGAAGCAGAGGCAGGAAGCCAACCCTGCCCAGCTGACTCGCAGGCCATGCTGGCCCGCCCAACACAGCACGCAGGTACTCAGTCTCTGTGCCCAATCTGTAGTTGCCTGTTGAGTGTGAAGTGGCTTGTGAAAACTCCCTGCCACCTTCTTTTTTTTACCATACTCGGCACACCACATCGTATAAGATAAAGTTATGGTACTTTAAACAAATATCTCCATTCACCAACCAGTTTCTGCACACATTAGTCTCAGCCTTACAATCTGAAAACACAATATTAGAATTGGATAGAAAAACAATCAAGAAAACTTAGTGGTAATATCTTAAAGCCTCCAACATATTTTAGCTATTTATTTTATTCCATTCATCAAAATTCTGATTTCATTAGTTTGGAAAGAATCTTATTCACATCATCTCTATCCATCTAAAAGCTTTTCATTATTCACTCTGACCTAGACGTGATATTCATAATGGTCATGGCATAAGTAACATTTTTTCTTTTTGTCATAAAATGTGTATGAATAACTCAGATTAGATAAATCAAACACTTGTTGGTAGGTGGGCAGTCTTGCCTAGTTTAGGCAGTGAGCCTACTTTTAGCCTCGGGAGCATCACTAAGAGCTGTCTGGTTCTCCCTCACCATGGGTGTGCAAGCTCATCCTGATGCAATTGATTGCTGAGCTTCTCAATGACATCTAGTGGGGCTCAGTTCACAAGCAGTAGTTTAAAATGTTTCACAAGTCCTAAAAAGTAATTGCACACAGTGAACATAACCTTTTATGAACAAACCAAAATGACTTCAGGTCAACACCATGTGTGTATGAAAGGATACCTCCACAGAAAATGTACAGTTGACCCTTGAACAACAGGAGTTTGAACTGTGAGGGTCCACTTATGTGCAGATCTTCTTCTGCCTCTGCCACATCTGAGACAGTGATACCAACCTCTCCCCTTCTGCAGCCTACTCAACACGAAGACAATGAGGATAAAGACCTTTATGATCATCTGCTTCCACTTAATGAATAGTACATATATTATCTCTTTGGGTTTTTTTTAACATTTTCTTTCCAGAGCTTACTTTATTGTAAGAATACCATATGTAATGCATATAGCATAAAAATATATGTTAATTAACCATTTATGTTATCAGTAAGGCTTATGGTCAACAGTACCTGTTGGTAGTTAAGTTTGGGGGGAGTCCAAAGTTAGAATCAGATTTCTGTTTTATTTATATATTTATTTATTTTTGAGACTGAGTTTTGCCCTGTCGCCCAAGCTGGAGTACAGTGGCGCAATCTTGGCTCACTGCAACCTCTGCCTCCTGGGTTCAAGCAATTCTCTGTCTCAGCCTCCCGAGTAGCCGGGATTACAGGTGCCTACCACCACACCCGGCTAATTTTTGTATTTTTAGTAGAAACAGGGTTTCACCATCTTGACCAGGCTGGTCTTGAACTCCTGACCTTGTGATCCACCTGCCTCGGTCTCCCAAAGTGCTAGGATTACAGGCGTGAGCCACCGCACCCAGTCAAGAATTGGATTTTAAAAGTGCAGGCCTAACCCCCGAGTTGTTCAAGGGTCAGTTCTTTAAATTATCAAAAATTCTGATGTAATTGTGATTACAAAACAAACTAGCTTTTAAAAAAAAGTAAGCCATTCTGAAATTTAACCATTTACCACATTTTAAATACTGTGGTATGATGAACATATTTGTAAATTTATAATGCTAACTTTATCTCACAACTCACATCACATAAAGATTATGACTATTGGCTGGGCGTGGTGACTCACGCCTGTATTGCCAGAACTTTCGGAGTCCAAGGTGGGTGGATCAACTGAGATCAGGAGTTCGAGACCAGCCTGGCCAACATGGTGAAACCCTGTCTCTACTAAAAATGCAAAAATTAGCTGTGCGTGGTGGCACATCCCTGTAATCCCAGCTATTTGGGAGGCTGAGATGGGAGAATCTCTTGAACCAGGGAGGCAGAGGCTGCAGTGAGCTGAGATCATGCCACTGCATTCCAGCCAGGGTGACAGAGAGATGAGACGCTATCTCAAAAAAAAAAAAAAAGATTACAACTATTGGCAGGTCATTTTTAGCAATGCAATCTGCATATCTTACTCTAAATTACAAATTTTGTTAGAAATCTGTTCTTGAATCATAGCAAACAGAACAAACTGCATGCTTTAGGATGTAATGTGATGATATGCCATAGCATTCACAGTGGCCAGTGTGGAGGGAGCCCAAGGATCTACATGGCTCTTCTGTCACTGTTCATTGCTCCAAAATTATATGTAAACTTGAAAGTTGTTGAATATCAACCCCATCATCCTCCTCTCACTTAGTATTCAATTTGAGTAGAAGTAGCGTGATAAAGGAAGATGGTGGTAAGGTTAAAAAGTAACTTAATATGAAATGTGAAACAACTTCTTCAAACCTGGCATTCAAATGTAACTTCAAACTGTAATATTTGGCAAATATTGTTATATTTGCTATTTATGGCTACTTTTGATAACCTCTAAGCATGGTAAAATTCTTTATGCTACATTTCTACTTGACTTTCAGTTCACACCAGAGGGTATATTATGTACACACACATTATATATAAAATATATAGAATACATATATCTATCCATCATATATTTTATATATATATAAATTAAAGCAAACCAAAAATAACAAAATCATGTCTTTCACAGAAATCATCCCATTTCACCTTTGAATGTGAATACTGACAAGTTGCTTAAATGAAAATGCTGAGTACAGAGTTGCTTTTTTACAAAGCACTTCATCAGTCATTTACCCCAGAGCATGTATCACCACCACAAGGCTTTGAGGTGAATCAACATTTTCAAATACAAGGGCATTGAGAATTATGTAATAGCTGATAAAATACCAATCCATAAGGGAAAAACAGTGTCAGGAAGATGGCTGCACTTTAATCAGTAGTAAGCTGAGGTGGTGTTGCAAAACTGAACGTGTTTAGACATACTAACTGCTACCCAAGGAGGCACCTGTATCCTTTTAGGAATACAATGTCATACCTTTATCCCTGACAATTGGCAGAACATAACAACAGCTCTGAAAGCAGTCTCATGGGAAATTAAGGTGGTTGAGAGCCTTATGGATGGCCCCTTACAGAGATGGTGGACATTCCTGGGCTCTGGCCTATGCTGGGCCCTAAAAGTCATAAGTAGTATAGCTGGGATCCTAGTAGTGAGCTGTTGCTCTCTGTATTGTTGTGGGTTATGGATCCAGGGCTCTGCCCTATGGGCATGTATCCTACCTGAAAGACTCCCCTCGGCCTAGGGGGTAGAGTGTAAGGGAAATGGTTGTGCTTTAGTCAGGAGTAGGCCGAGGTGGCCTTCTGGCGCACCATGACTCAGCAGGTTTGGAGCACAGGCACACAACTCCACACGTTATGTAACCCTGCCACATGAGGCGCATTAGGTGACCACTCATATGAGCTTGTGCTTGGCTTGGAGCCACTTTTGTCTATAAAAGGTACAACTATCCTGCTGATGCTGTACATCTAGCTCGCACCCAGAGAAAGAATAAAGCCATGTCGAAACTGCCTGTGATTCCTTGAGTGTTTTTCCAGCTACCCACCACCCTCCCACTGGCTCCCTTCGGACCTCAGCTTGGGCTAGAACCTGACAATTGATGCGGTGAGCAGGATCATGAGGTGAGTGAGCCTTTGGTCCCTGCTGATTCTGGGTCGGCCATGTGGACAGAACATGGGCTGTGGTACCCAGTGGCAGCTGTACTGCTCAGATGGGCTCTGTTGGAAACCTGGGCAGTGTTAGATGGGTCATGCTTCAGTGCATAGAGTAGGCACTGAAGCAGCTGGAAGCACAGAGCACCAACAAGGAGTGAGGCTTCGAGGTCTGGGTCTGTTGTATTGGCCGAAGATCCTCACTCAGTCTGATACCGTGGAAGAGGGACCTCTGTTGTGGGGTTGCTCAGTGGTCCATCAGAAGGTAGATCATGAATAGCCACTGGGGCCCCAAGGGTGGGCTCAGGGACCCCCTCCCAGAGTGGTAACACAACACAATTCATATATTGCCTATACCCCAACTGAGTTGCAAGAATTAGGCAAGTAGGGCTGCCAGCGTCCAGGGGAACCCCTGCCTACCTGGATGCTTCATTTGTGGGATGAGGGAGTAGATAGTATCTCCTGTTCTGCCTCTGGGATAGAAAAGGTGGCCTCTATCATGACTCGCCTCCATCATGACTCCCCTCCTTCCTTCAGTGGTTGCAAGTGAGCAGGTGGTTAGTGTCAGGGCAAGGTGACCACACCCTGACTGAGTGGCTTTGGGCAGCCATATGGACTGTGTGAAATGACATTGGTGAAACATCTGAAACTGTGAGTAAATGGCAGTCATGTGCTGATTTGGTGCAAGTCATCTGGGCAGTGGTTATGTGGCAGGCTATGTGTGACCTGAATATCTGGGGCCAGATGATGAACATTTACCTCTGCACCTCCGAGTGCCTTTGGCTTCCTAGCTGTTGTCCTCACCCTGTAGGGAGGGCACCACGTAAATGAAGTGACCACTGCTATGGCGGCTTTCTGGGAAGCAGAAGGCTGTCGGTGGTACTGAGGGATCCACACCATAAAGAAGAGGAAGGTGCCCTGCCCACAGAGGGCTCCCCCTTGGGCAAAGAGGGGGCCCCAGCGAGTGACACGCTCACAGATGTGGATAGATTTGATTTTGGCCAGGGTTGACTGAGAAAAATATCAATAAGCTGCCCAATGAAGTAGTCTTAACTTTGTGGAGACAGTTGTCTCCAGAGAAGCAATTCTGGAAAACACCAAGGGGAAGAAGGACATTGCTGCATGACCCATTCCCTCCCAGGTGCTCCAACTCAAGGACTACTTGCTGCAGCCAGGTTGAAATGTAGCACCTTTCCTGTTTGATTAGGGAACTGGCCAAAGTGCCCAGCTTGGGGGGACACCAGATGACCAGTGGCCACATGTAGAATTAGCAATTCACCAGTCCCCCACCAACTTAGAGCAGGTGCCAGTGCTGGTAAATATTGGCACAGATTGTAGCCTTGTGTATGGGAATCAGATAAGTTTCCGGGCAATGCTGTTGCATTGATGGTTGTGGAGGCTGGTTACTGAAAGTGAAACCTGTGTCTCTGTACCTCAGCATTGGCTGCTTGGCTCCCTATTTATATACTGTGTGTGTCTCCCCCAGACCTGAATACATCCTGGGGGTGGACATTTTACATGGCCTGACGTTACAAACCCCGGCCAGGGAATTCAGACTTTGAGTGCATCTGGTGAAGCTGGTGCTGCGCGGACATAAGCATCACCAGCCTCAGGTCCTGCCACAACCCCAACTGGTTACTTCCACCCACCAATGCCATTTGCTGGGTGGGCATACGAAGATAACTGAGACAATTAAAAAGCTGG
This sequence comes from Mandrillus leucophaeus, assembly GCF_000951045.1. NCBI lineage: Eukaryota > Metazoa > Chordata > Mammalia > Primates > Cercopithecidae > Mandrillus > Mandrillus leucophaeus. Next base: position 2,760,849 of record NW_012104310.1, read on the forward strand.
AGGAAGTGCAGATAGTGTGTGGCATCCACAGCTCCTTCAATTCTCCAGTGTGGCCAGTTAGAAAGTTTGATGGAACTTGGCAGATGACGGTAAACTATCAGGAACTGAATAAAGTAACACCCCCTTTGCGTGCAGCTGTACCGTCAATCATGGATTTGATGGAATGCTTGACAATGGAACTGGGACAGTACCACTATGTGGTGAACTTGGTCAATTCATTTTTCTCCACCAACATTGCTCCAAGAGCCAGGAACAGTTTGCCTGCACCTGGGAAGGGCAACAATGAACTTTTACAATGTTGCCACAGTGCTATGTGCATAGCCCCACCATATGTCATGGTCTTGTTGTCATGGATTTAGTCACTTGGCAATGTCCAGAAGGGGTCCGCCTATTCCATTATATTGATGATGTTATGTTAACCTCTGATTCTCTTGTAGATTTAGATGTGGCGGTGCTCCTCTCATGACATTTGGCAGCATGCAGTTGGGCCATCAATGAATCCAAGGTCCAGGGGTCTGGATTATCTGCCAAATTCTTGGGAGTTACCTGGTTGGGTAAGATGATGGCCATACCAGAAGCTATTACTGACAAAACTCAGGCATAGCCCTGGCCCACCACAGTGAAGCAGCTGCAAACTTTTCTGGGCCTCCTGGGATATTGGTGGGCATTTCTACCCCATTTAGCTCAAATAATAAAACCGTTGCATGGTTAACAAAGAAGGGAGCTACCTGGAATTGGGATGATATGGCTGAGACTGCTTTCCTGGCAGCCAAGCAGGCTATTCAGCAGGCACAAGCCCTATGGGTAGTTGACCAGGGGCACCTGTTTGAGCTGGATGTGCATGTGACCACAGATGGTTTCAGTTAGGGCCTGTGGCAGCACACAGAGTGCCTGAGAACACTAGTAGGCTTTTAGTCCCAACTATGGAAAAGAGCTGAGCTCCAACAGTCCTTGATAGAGAAACAGCTAGCAGCTGTATATGCTGCACTTCAGTCTTGTGAGAGTGTGACAGAATGGGCTACAGTCATCACGTGGATGGCTTACCCAATAGCACCATGGGTGCATTCATGGGTAATGTCCCCCTGGACTGGGATGGCACAGACATCCACTTTGGCAAAGTGGGGCACCTACTTGGAACAGCGAAGTTTGCTGAGTACAAGACCCTTAGCAGCAGAGTTGCAAGAGGTCTTGGAACCCATAGACCTAATGCAAGAGGCCATAGGGCCTGAGGCACCCCTAGACCCCAAGCCATCACTGTTTAAGGAAGGGTAACCCCCATTCCCCATGGGGCATGGTACACAGATGGATCTAGACTAGGATCTAATGCTGCCTGGACCACTGCTGCTGTCCAACCCTAGTACAGACACCATATGGTTTGAAACCGGGTGTGGGCAAAGTAGCCAATGGGCTGAACTTAGAGCAGTATAGATGGTGATCACTAAGGAGCAGACATCCATGGTAATCTGTACCAATAGTTGGGCAGTCTCTCTAGGCTTAACCTTGTGGTTAACTACTTGGAAAATACAAAATTGGCTAGTCGGCCACTGGCCTATGTGGAGCCAAGTGATGTGGCAAGACCTCTGGGAAATGGGTCATCAGAAAGATGTAACTATTTATCATGTGTCAGGCCATGTGCGTGTGGCCCCTCTTGGTAATGTTGAGGCAGATGTCTTGGCCAAGGTCCAATGGTTAGTCGGCACCTACACAAGATGTGGCCTTGTGGCTACACCAGAAACTGGGACATGCCAGGGGCAAACTGATATAACAGAGCAATAAGCGTTGGAGTCTGTCCCTGCCAATGCAAGATATTTGGGAGGCTCATCAGAAATGCCCAGCATGTACTCAGTCATACCCTAGATGGAGGCATCTGCCCACTGTTACACAAGTGACAATAGTTTGAGTGACCTTGACTAGGTGGTAAGTAGACTACATCGGGCTGCTGCCAAAATTGCAAGGATATACACATGTGCTAACAGCTGTGGACATGGTCACAGGCCTGACTGTTGTACATCTACCCTTGCAGGGTGGCCAATCAACAGCACATCCTCTGGGTCTTGCAACACTTATGTGCCCTGGATGGTTGCCCTCTGGCTGTAGAGAGTGATAGGGGAACCCATTTCACTGGACAACAGGTACAACAATGGGCACAACAAATGGACATAAAGTGGGGATTCCATGTGCCATACAACCCACAAGCTATAGGTACGATTGAGTGATACAAAGGGCTCTTGAAGAATGGGTTATGCTTGCATGTCACACCCCTGTCTTTGCAGGGCTGGAGTTCCAAGCTGGACCTGGTGGTTCAAACCTTGAATGAATGGCCATGGAAAGATGGCCCGGCCCTTGCAGAGGCTTTGTTATACTGGGCCACCACCCCTATTCAGTTGCAGATACACACTAAGGATGACCTCCTCCGACCAGGTATGGGGACGAACGGTAACCTTTTGTTGCCTGCCCCAACGCCCCTGAAGGGAGGGGAACAGAAAACCTGGCTGTGGCCATGGACCCTCCAGGCTCCCCACTGCTGGTGGTTGACCATTGTAGCTCCCTGTGGGGAGGGCCTACAGTATGACTTGCATGTCACTCCTTGGGCGTTCAATGCATGCCACCCTTGGTTGACTGTTCTTAGGGCAATGGCCAGGGAAGAAACACTCCTCTGGGCGACATAAGTACTGTCTGCATGGCCTACTATGAGCTCCTCCTTGACTCTGCTTGACTTTGGCATAGACACTGGACCCATAGGAACCATGGGGAGCTGAGAAGGTGTGGTACCATCGCCCAGGGCAGAAGCTCTTGGCAGCTGCATTGTTATCCATGGATGAAAAGTTAGCCTGCATTTTGCCTGAGGGACATGATTTACCTGTTCATAGCTGTGCCTGCTCTACCATTTTGGCCATAGGTTAAAATGTTCCAACTGCATTGTAAACTGCGTCCACACCTATGCTGAGGTGACCAATGTTTCCAACTTTTGGGTCTGCACTGCCCTTCCAGCAGCAGCTGCAGATGACTTGCCTTAGCATATACATTCAGTGACTGCAGAGAACTGGACCTGGCTGGAGACTTGGGGTCCCATGGTTGACAACTGGAATGCAACGCGGCAAGCTTTAGACAAAGGATGCTGCAAGATCCATGGTACTCCCATCACCTGACTGGCCCATAGCATTTATGATGGCTAGGGCTGGCTAGTGGGGGAACACGTAGTACCCCCAGCCCAGGTGTCACAGTGCATAGAGCAACATTGGGCTAACACTACTGTGGGATGGGTACCCATCATGGCCTGTGTAAACATAACACATGTCACCATACTGAAGGTATGCTGAACAAGCAGCCCCACCAAGGTTGGGCCCCAATGGACTTTGTGCCCCCTGGGAGTTTATGGGTCTGTGGGGACACAGGGTGGCCTTATCTACCAGTGAACTAGACTAAATGTTGGACCTGGGGGTGGTCTTATGTACCTGCCACTGTTCTGTCCACATTGCCCAGACACTGCATAACTGGGAGGCGCTACACTCTCGTTTCTGAGTGCAACGAGCCCCTTGGTGGTTCTACTCCTTGACAGTGACTATCCCTGGAGTGGGTGTCACAACTGTAGAAGTACGTGTTACCTCTCTTGCAGAGCACACCACTCGGGCTCTGAATTACACCCAAGTGGCCCTCCTCCTGTTAATGGATGCGGCTCATCAGATGAGAAACATGGTGTTGCAAAACTGAATGTGCTTAGACACAGTAACCTACTGCACAAGGAGGCACCTGTGCTCTTTTAAGAACACAGTGTTGTACCTTTATCCCTGACAATTGGCAGAACATAACAGCAGCCCTGCAAGAGGTCTCATGGGAGATCAGGGTGGTTGAGAGCCTTAGTGGTAACCCCCTGCAGAGATGGTGGACATCTCTGGGCTCTGGCCTACGCCGGGCCCTAATAGTCCTAAGTAGCATAGCTGGGATCCTAGTAATGAGCCGTCGCTCTCTGTATTGTTGTTGTGGGTTATGAATTCAGGGCTCCACCCTGTGGGCACATATCCCTACCTGAAAGACTCCCCTCAGCCTAGGGGATGGAGTGTAAGGGAAATGGCTGCATTTTAGTCAGGAGTAGGCTGAGGCAGCCTTCTGGCACAGGATGACTCAGTGGGTTTGGAACGCAGGCGCACAACTACACATTATGTAACCACGCCACATGAGGCACATTAGGTGACCATTCACAGGAGCCTGTGCTTGGCTTGGATTCACTATTGTCTGTAAAAGGTTTAACTACCCACCGATGCTGTACATATGGCTCGCGCCCAGAGAGAGAATAAGGCCATGTCAAAACTGCCTACGATTCCTCAAGTTTTTCCAGCTACCCGCCACCAGCCCACCAACTCCCCTTGGACCTCAGTTTGGGCTACAATCTGACAAACAGTAACAAATAATTCTTTTTTCTTGAGTTCAAACCATGAATAATTATTTACTCTGCATTGTAATTATAGGGTTGTCATTCAGAAGACAAATTCTAGGTAAGTGGCAGGTATCTTCTAAGGAAAACATTTTTAAGTAATAATGCTCAAATATTTATAGACATTGCTGGCAGACTCAGGAGCTGTTATTTTATTGATCTTCATTTTGTTATCTTATCAAATGTTTTATTTATAACACTACTATATTTTTTCTTTATTCCTTTAAAAGGTGTATTTCCTCAGGAAGGAAGGTTTAGGATTAATTGAAAACTCCCATTTGGCAGGTAGATGATGAACTGAGATAATGGTTAAGTGACTAGTCACAAAGTTTAACCCAGTAGAAGTTTCCAAAGTCTCTCTGTGAACTGTGTTGTTAGCTATTTATGAAAATCATGGTAGACAAAACATTGAAAATAAAACTGTGAGGCCACAGAACACCTTCTGGTTAGAAATACTTGAACTTTATCTGGGGTTATTTTGTGTGTATGTTTTCATGCCAAGGCAAAATCTCCACATTCCTAATAGATGGAGTTGTTTTCCTACTAACCATACATCCAGTAGCAGACTTTACCCTCTTTCTTCTTTTTGATACAGATCATTTACACATACATATGTGTGTTGCTTCTGAAAAGATCATGCACCTTGCTTCCTGCAGATTGGGTATCCATGGATACTGCAAAGAGTTTCCAAAGAAACGCTGCCTAGAATTTTCAGCATGCCAGCCTCAAAGGCCTTCAAATGGAAAGTGACATTTGAATTAAAGGGACAAGCATCATTGCTCCACACCAAAATATGTGGCAGGTTTGTGGAAATCATATTCCTTTTTGCACTATTCAATGTAAGAGCAGATGAGGTGGATTATTTATCCTATAAAAGGGAGAAGAGAGGAAGAAATTGGGTTGATATATTCCCTACCTAAGTCTCAATGACCCCAGTTCCTATTTATATTTCTCATCTGATGATACATGCTCTTACAATCAAAGTCTCAAGATTTATAAGTCAGGGAGAAATATACAGAGGAATACAAGTTGCATTTTTATATGCCCAAATTTATATCTCTAAATGACAAAAAGTACTGGGAAGAGGGGAAGAGCCTATTTATTAGTAGGTTTACAAGCCTATGATTAGGAGTCTGAAGCAGTCTGCAGTGAAATTCAGAATCTGGCTCAAGAGAGTGAATCCGAATAAGGCAGCAATTTCATCCGGGGAGAGAATACATTACTAGTACATTTTCTTTTCTGGATTCTTATCACTAAATCAGCTGAAGAATCTGTTCTTAAAAGCAATCATAATGAAATTTTCTGTTGTTCAATGAATCTGGCCTTCGGGGATATTGGTAATTAAGTCAGAATAAGATGATTTTAAATCTCCAATAAATACTCCAAAGTTTTAGGTGTTTAATATTTATTTATTTAGTTCATAAACAGGCACTGCCCCCTCCAGTCTTCATCCATGGCACTTTCATAACCGCTTCCTGTTCTGTGGCTTTAGTGCCCAAGTTATATCACATTTCTTGCTGAAGTCCAGACAACTGAAAACAAACAGACTCACATCTAGGGAAATCAACAGACCAACAATGGCAAAACACAATACAATGAAATGGAAAAATAATGTTTTTTACAGGAGTGCAGCAATTTAGAGAGTGTCTCAGGAGTGTGGCTCACTGGCAGCTGCAGCTATGTTAGCGTTTCTTTCTGCCTCAAGTTCAGAAACAAGCTGGACTATCTCAGGGTGATTGAATTTTCCTGCAAAGCAAAAGAACAGCAAAAAATACATTCCCATATTGACAAGAGAGTACATTCATTTCCCCAGCTTGATCCCAGGGTTCACTGGGGGCTCTAGTCTGTGATCTGACCCATGCTTCACTCCAAAGCAGAAGGAGATTGCAGGTCCTGGGAAGGGGCCGAAGGGGACCACTTGGGATTTATTCTCTGTCACCCCAGGTGCAACTGAGAATAAGGATGAGACTCAGGCAAGGAATCATCAATTAGGCAGAGCTAGGGGAAACTTCACCAGGCTCCTGAGTGCCTCTACCAGGAACTATGGGAAAACTCAGGTGTGAGAGCTCAGAAAGCTGACGACAATCTCTGCCCATCCCAAACCTGCAATTAAGTAAGGAGAATGAAGCACCTATATATGAAAAGACAAGGAGGAAGATCAGAGGGGCTAGGCCGGCTCAGGATGTAAACAAGGATGCAGGTGTCTCTCTTGTAAACACCTCTACACTTCAATTGGCTGATCTGTACTGTCATCCCTGCTCCTCAGACCTCCCCAGATTTCTGCTTTGGTAGCAACCAAGCTCTAAGCTATCGTAGGTCCATGACAGCTAGCATGGGGGACTGTTCACCCCAACATCTCTGCTCTCACAGTCTGTTCTTGCCTGTGTCTGTTGTTGCTTACTGTTCATTCCACATTAAACTCTATTCCATTTATTTCCTATCCTCAACCTCTTACCCGAATGTTTCCTTCCCTTTCTTTTTAGATGCTCCACGTGAAAGGGTCAGATAAGGGTACTAACAGTGGGTTTCCCTAATGTTAACATTGGTCACTACACTAAGTAAGCCAAACTAAAACGGACTCTTGTTGAAAATCGTGTTGAGTACCTGCTGTGGAATCATAGAAGTCTTGCAGACTTCCAGGTTTGTGTTCAAGGTCTTCATATTCAGATGCTTGAAGAATCATCTCACACTGGTCTAGCTGCTTCACAAATTTGGCTTCTGCACTAGATTGGGTCTCGTACTCCTAAGTAAAGGGACAATTAAAGCAGCATGATTAGCACTGCATAATAGGGTATCCCGGGAAAATTCTGACTCCGGCACCAGAAATCAGAGTGACAGCTACAAGTACATTCTGTATCGGCCCCATTTCTCTACTGTTTAGAAATCCTTCAGAGACGCTTCTCCTGTAATTTCACAGCCTAACACCAGGACTCTATACAAGAAAGATGTGCTCTCCATTCTAAGTATTCTACCAGAAGCTGTGGAAGTCTCATATATTCATCTTACGTACTTCCAAGATCTTTTCTTCCTGTTTAATACCTGTCTTCATTTTCAGATCATTATTCTTTAATCTACCTAAGTAGTTTAGATATTTTTAACTTCAAGCTGATATTTCATCTTATGCCTCTCAAACTTGTATTTCCCTCTCCATTTCATGTCAGGTTTCCTTGTCATTTGTAAGTGAATTTCTAGCTTTATCATTTACTTTTGGTTACCACTTCACCTGGGAATCTCTCTGCTTACTTTCCACATAGGGTAGATTTAATTAAGTTTCTCTGGGTTAAGACTATTGAGGACACAGCCAAGATCTGAGGTTTACATGCACTGGTATGTGCATGTGTTGCAGCGGGAGGGTGGTGAATGTGGTGGGTGGGAGCAGTTTTTTTACCTTTCTCTTCCCACTGGTCCCTCCCTCTGCAGTGCAGACTTCGAACAAGAAGCTCCAGGAGGTCTGCTTCTTATAGAATGATGCTTGCCACCCAACTGCAAGTCCCAATTAATACTATATAGATTCATTCTTCTATTAAGACCAAAGTGCTCCCAAATGGTTTCCCTGCCAAGTTCTTGTTTGTAATTCTACCCCAGATGTGTGCAGATAATAAACCTGTCATGGTTTCTTGGCAGGGTGATGTGATATGAATCACTTAAAGGTTTCTTAGTTTTTATTACATGCTTATTCTTATAAAGGCAGCTACTTGGATTTGATAAAGCTGAGAACTGTACAGGGGAATCATTTAAATATGGAACCAAACACACTTTGCTTTATCTCAAAGGCACTTAAAAATAATTTCATTTTATTTGTTTATTCACATTCACAGTTATATGTTTATGTTTAATAAATTCAAGTTCATGATTTCACAAAAGGAAATGGAATACTCCAGGCATAGCAGTCTAGAATTTATTTTTTTCTGTTGAAAGTTCAAAGTGAGAAAAATATTTAAAGACCATTAGGAAATACAATACATCTTATAACAAGTTCTTGTGAACTTACAGATTTCTTTTAAAAGAAATATAAATTATTGAAATTTTCTCTCAAAAAATAATGATATAGGCATTCTCCAATAAAAAGGCAAAGCACACAAAATAATACTACAGACAGAACTCTAGGGGTGAGAAAAAAGATTGGCATTTGGAGAAATTATTGCAAGTAGCTCTTAATGTCAGGAAGAGTTGGGTTCAGATTTGCATTTCAGAAAGGTCACTAACTACAGGTAGATAATATCTAGATTGGAAACAGAGAGATCAGATTCTAAGACTGTAGCACTAGCAGAGATGTTATAGGAATCTGGTGTAAGATAGTAACAGTGAAAATGGAAAGAAGTGGTAGGATTTAAGAAATATTAAGGATAAAGAAGTGAACTAAAATATAAAAGTAAACGAGAAGGAAAACTGAAAATGACTGCCTAGTTTCTGGTTTGAGTAACTAGGTTCATCATAAAAGGGTCAGCAAAAGAGAAGAAACAGACAAAAACTGACACAGCAAAGAAATAGCAAAACCCAATCAAAAACTGGGGGACATGACATTCCAATCAAGTCCAAATATATGCAAGTAGAGACAACCACCTCCAGCCATAAGCCCTGCATGACATCAGCATGGGAGTAAGAGGATTAATGTCTGATGGACCTGAGAATAGGAGAATCTCAAAAGGGCCAAAAGGTTTTCTCTAGAAATCTCACATTTTAAGAACAGTAGTTGACACTGGGAGGGATCTTGCCCACTCCAATAGTGGATGAGCACAAGGAGCTTACATCAAAGTCAGCCCAGCCCTAGTGAATTTTCCAATCTGACCTGCTGGGGCTCCTTTCCAGGAGAGGGCCCAAATGAGGAGAAACTGCTGGGAAGAAAATCAAAATTGAGTGGGATACAAATAACACTGATGAAAAAAAGACCCAGATAAAAAAGGAGAAGGGGAACAAAGCCAGGAGAACATCTCTAAAAGCAAGCCACCACATTTTTTTTAATGCTACATTTAAAAAAACACAACAACAACAACAAAAGCAGAAGCAGCTCTGAAGTTAAAAATGCAACTTGTTCTCACCACAAAATATAGTATGTGAGGTAATGCATATGTTAATTAGCTTGATTAGCCATTCCATATTTATATATTTCAAAATATCATGTTGTGAGCCATAAATATAAACAATTTTTGTCAATTTAAAAATAAATAAAAATGAAAAAACAAAGAAAAAGAGCAACTTGAACCAAATTTCCCTTCAAAGTTCAGTAAAACTAACTGCCAATCAAAATAAGCAACAGAAAGGCAGAAAGGTCATATCCTATATAGCTATCCCATAAGATAAAAAGAATAAGCAGCAAAATAACATCTCACAGCCAATTTGTGTCAAAAAGACATATCAAAAAGA
>NW_012104310.1:2771004-2773556 GCF_000951045.1 Mandrillus leucophaeus
AAAAAAAAAAAAAGGTACTACATTTTTAAAAGAGAACTCGAATCTCTATTTCAGAAACAGATAAAAGACATTAAGAAAATGATACAAGACGAGATTCCCTGGGCAAGATGGCCGAATAGGAATAGCTCTGGTCTGCAGCTCCCAGCAAGACCAAAGCAGAAGGCGGGTGATGTTCTGCATTTCCAACTAGGGTACCCAGCTCATCTCATTGGGACTGGTTAGACAGTGGGTACAGCCAATGAAAGGCGAGGCGAAGCAGGATGAGGCTTCACCTCTCCCAGGAAATGCAAGGAGTCAGGGAACTCCCTCCCCTAGCCAAGGGAAGCCGTGAGGGGCTGTGCTGTGAGGAATGGTGCATTCTGGCCCAGATACTAAGGTTTTCCCACAGTCTTTGCAACCCACAGACCAGGAGATTCCCGCAGGTACCTACACTACAAGGGCCCTGGGTTTCAAGCACAAATCTGGGCAGCTGTTTGGGCAGACAGTGAGTGAGCTGCAGGAGTTTTTTTTTTTTTTCATACCCCAGTGGTACCTGGAATGCCAGCGAGACACAACTGCTCACTCCTCTAGAAAGGGGGCTGAAATCAGGGAGCCAAGTGGTCTTACACAGTGGATCCCACCTCCACAGAGCCCAGCAAGCTAAGATCCACTGGCTTGAAATTCTCGCTGCCAGCACAGTGGCGTGAAGTCAACGTGGGATGCTCGAGCTTGGTGCGGGTAGGGGCATCCACTATTACTGAGGCTTGAGTGTAAACAAAGCTGCTGGAAGTTCTAACTGGGTGGAGTCCACCACAGCGCTGCAAACCCGCTGTAGCAAGACTACCTCCCAAATTCCTCCTCTCTGGGCAGGGCATCTCAGAAAGAAAGGCCACAGCCCTAGTTAGGGGCTTATAGATAAAACTCCCATCTCCTTGGGACAGAGCACCTGGGGGAAGGGGCGGCTGTGGGTGCAGCTTCAACAGACTTCAATGTTCCTGCCTGCTGGCTCTGAAGGCAGTAGTGGATTTCCCAGCACAGTCTCAAGCTCTGCTAAGGGAAAGACTCTCTCCTCAAGTGGGTCCCTGACCTCCATGCTTCCTGACTGGGAGATACCTCCCAGCAGGGGTCGACAGACACCATATACAGGAGAGCTCCAGCTGACATCTAGGCGGTGCCCCTCTGGGACGAAGCTTCCAGAGGAAGGAACAGGCAGCAATCTTTGCTGTTCTGCAGCCTCTGCTGGTGATACCCAGGCAAACAGGGTCTGGAGTGAACTCTCAGCAAACTCCAGCAGACCTGCAGAAGAGGGGCCTGTTAGAAGGAAAACTAACAAACAGAAAGGAGTAGCATCAACATGAACAGAAAGGACAACCACAAAAAACTCCATCCAAAGGTCACCAACAGCAAAGACCAAAGGTAGATAAATCAATAAAGACGAGGAAAAAACAGCACAAAAAGGCAGAAAATTCAAAAAAATCAGAATGCCCCTTCTCCTACAAAGGATCACAATTCCTCACCAGCAAGGGAACAAAATTGGAGGGAGAATGAGTTTGACAAATTGACAGAAGTAGGATTCAGAAGGTGGGTAACAACAAACTCCTCCAAGCTAAAGCAGCATGTTCTAATCCAATGCAAGGAAGCTAAGAACCTTGACAAAAAGTTACAGGAATTGCTAACTAGAATGAACAGCTTAGAAAAGAGCATAAATGATCTGATGGAGTTGAAAAACACAGCATGAGAACTTCGTGAAGCATACACAAGTATCAACAGCCAAATCAATCAAGGGGAAGCAACCATATCAGAGTTTGAAGATCAATTTAATGAAATAAAGCGTGAAGACAAGATTAGAGAAAAAAGAATGAAAAAGAATGAACAAATCCTCCAAGAAATATGGGACTATGTGAAAAGACCAAATGTTTGATTGGTGTACCTGAAAGTGACGAGGAGAATGGAACCAAGTTGGAAAACACACTTCAAGATATTATCCAGGAGAACTTCCCCAACCGAGCCAGACAGGCCAACATTCAAATTCAGGAAATACAGAGAACACCACAACAATACTCCTCAAGAAAAGCAACCCCAAGACACATAATTGTCAGATTCACCAAAGTTGAAATGGAGGAAAAAATGTTAAGGGCAGCCAGAGAGAAAGGTCGGGTTAGCCACAAAGGGAAGCCCATCAGACTAACAGCAGATCCTCTGCAGAAATCCTACAAGTCAGAAGAGAGTCGGGGCCAATACTCAACATTCTTTAAAAAAAAAAAGGGCCAGGCACAGTGGCTTATGCCTGTAATCCCAGCATTTTGGGAGGCCCGGGTGGGCAGATCATCTGAGGTCAGCAGTTCAAGATGAACCTGGCCAACATGGTGAAACTCCATCTCTATTAAAAATACAAAAATTAGCCAGGCGGGGTGGTGAGCACCTGTAATCTCAGTTACTCGGGAGGCTGAGGCAGGAGAATTGTTGGAACCCGGGAGGCAGAGATTGCAGTGAGCCGAGATTGTGCCATTGCACTCCAGCCCGGGCTGATAAGAGTCAGATTCCATCTCAAAAAAAAAAAAAAAAAAAAAAAA
>NW_012104310.1:2773606-2794797 GCF_000951045.1 Mandrillus leucophaeus
AAAAAAAGGAAAAAGAAAAGAATTTTCAACCCATAGTTGCATATCCAGTCAAACTAAGCTTCATAAGTGAAGGAGAAATAAAATCCTTTACATAGAAGCAAATGCTGAGGGATTCTGTCACCACCAGGCCTGCCTTGCAAGAGTTCCTGAAGGAAGCACTAAATATGCAAAGGGAAAACCAGTACCAGCCACTGCAAAAACAAACCAAAATGCAAAGACCATCGACACTATGAAGAAACTGCATCAACTAGTGGGCAAAATAACCAGCTAGCATCATAATGACATGATCAAATTCACACATAACAATAACAACCTTAAATGTAAATGTGCTAAATGCCTCAATTAAAAGGCACAGACTGGCACATTGGATAAAGAGTCAAGACCCATTGGTGTGCTATATTCAGGAGACCCATCTCACGTGCAAAGACACACATAGGCTCAAAATAAAGGGATGGAGGAAGATTTACCAAGCAAATGGAAAGAAAAAAAAGCAGGGGTTGCAATCCTAGTCTCTGATAAAACAGACTTTAAGCCAACAAATATAAAAAAAGACAAAGAAGGGCATTACATAATGGTAAAGGGATGAATGCAACAAGAACAGCTAACTATCCTAAATATAGGCTTCATCTTTGGGATGCAAGGCTGGTTCAACATATGCAAATCAATAAACATAATCCATCACATAAACAGAACCAATGACAAAAATCACATGATTATCTCAGCAGATACAGAAAAGGTCTTTGATAAAATTCAACACCCCTTCATGCTAAAAACTCCCAATAAACTAGGTATCAATGGAACATATCTCAAAATAACAAGAGCTATTTATGACAAACCCACAGCCAATATTATACTGAATGGGCAAAAGCTGGAAGAATTCCCTTTGAAAACTGGCACAAGATAAGGATGCCCTCTCTCACCGCTCCTATTCAACATAGTATTAGAAGTTCTGGCCAGGGCAATCAGGCAAGAGAAAGAAATAAAGGGTATTCAAATAGGAAGAGAGGAAGTCAAATTACCTCTGTTTGGAGATGACATGATTGTCTATTTAGAAAACCCCATCATCTCAGCCCCAAAACTTTTAAGGTGATAAGCAACTTTAGCAAAGTCTCAGGATACAAAATCAATGTGCAAAAATCACAAGCATTCCTATACACCAATTAATTATAGACAAACAGAGAGCCAAAACATGAGCAAATTCTCATTCACAATTGCTAGAAAGAGAATAAAATACCTAGGAATACAACTTACAAGGGATGTGAAGGACCACTTCAAGAAGAACTACAAACCACTGCTCAAGGAAATAAGAGAGGACACAAACAAATGGAAAAACATTCCATGCTCATGGATAGGAAGAATCAATATCGTGAAAATGGCTATACTGGCCAAAGTAATTTATATATTCAATGCTACTCCCATTAAGCGATCATTGACTTTCTTCACAGAATTAGAAAAAAAACTACTTTCATATGGAACCAAAAAAGAACTCATATAGCCAAGACAATCTCAAGCAAAAAGAACAAAGCTGGAGGCATCATGCTACCTGACTTCAAACTATACTATAAGGCTACAGTAACCAAAACAGCATGGTACTGGTACCAAAACAGACATTTAGACCAATGGAACAGAACAGAGGTCTCAGAAATAACAAGACACACACCTACAACCATCTGATCTTTGACAAACCTGACAAAAACAAGCAATGCAGAAAGGATTCCATATTTAATAAATGGGAAAATGGCTAGTCATATGCAGAAAACTGAAACTGGACCCCTTCCTTTCACCTTATACAAAAATTAACTCAAGATGGATTAAAGATTTAAACATAAGACCTAAAACCATAAAAAACCCTAGAAGAAAACCTAGGCAACACCATTCAGGACATAAGCATGGGCAAAGACTTCATGACTAAAGCACCAAAAGCAATTGCAACAAAAGCCAAAATTGACAAATGGGATCTAATTAAACTAAAGAGCTTCTGCACATCAAAAGAAACCATCATCAGAGTAAACAGGCAGCCTACAGAATGGGAGAAAATTTCTGCAATCTATCCATCTGACAAAGGGCTAATATCCAGAATCCACCAGGAACTTGAACAAATTTACAAGAAAAACACAAACAACCCCATCAAAAAGTGGGCAAAGGATATGAACAGACACTTTTCAAAAGAAGACATTTATGTGGCCAACTAACATATGAAAAAAAGCTCATCATCCCTGGTCATTAGAGAGATGCAAATCAAAACCACAATGAGATACCATATCACGCCAGTTAGAATGGCAATCATTAAAAGTCAGGAAACAACAGATGCTGGAGAGGATGTGGAGAAATAGGAATGCTTCTACACTGTTGGTGGGAGTGTAAATTAGTTCAACCATTGTGGAAGACAATGTGGCTAATTCTCAAGGATCTAGAAGTAGAAATACCATTTGACCCAGCCATCCCATTACTGGGAATATACCCAAAGGATTATAAATCATGCTGCTATAAAGACACATGCACACATACATTTAATGGGGCACTAAGTCACAATAGCAAAGACTTGGAACCAACCCTAATGCCCATCAATGTTAGACTGGAAAAAGACAATGTGGTACATATACACCATGGAATACTATGAAGGCATAAAAAAGAATGAGTTCATATCCTTCGCAGGGACATGGATGAAGCTGGAAACCATCACTCTCAGCAAACTAACACAGGAACAGAAAACCAACCACCATATGTTCTCACTCGTAAGTGGGAATGGAACAATAAGAACATATCAGCACAGGTAGGGGAACATCACACACTGGGGCCTGCCAGCGGGTGGGAGGCAAGGGGAGTGATAGCATTAGGAGAAATACCTAATGTAGATGACGGGTTGGTGGGTGCAGGAAAGCACCATGCCACATGTATACCTAGGTAACAAACCTGCACATTCTCCACATGTATCCCAGAACTTGAAGTATTAAAAAAAAAAAAAAAGAAAATGATATAAGACATAAAAGAACAACATAAAAACAGTGAAATGTAAGATAAAAGGTTGTTTTAGAAACTAAGCAATAAGGAACACAAGGGTAATTAAATATGATAAATAATGCCTTAAGAGAAATAGAAATGGAAAAGGAGGATAAGTTTAAAAGTTGAACAGAAATGAAGATGATATAAAGGGTTTGAAATAAGGTGACAAATAGTGAAGACAGGCAAAGAAGAACCAACATACAGATACAGAAGAGTCCCAGAAAAAAGAAAAGCAAAGCAAAAGGAAAACTATACCTCAAGAAACCCTTAAAATTAAAATTTTTATAAAAAATTTCAAAGTATATATTGAAAATGCACGCTAAATACCTAAGGATATTAACCCAGAATGAGCAACATGAAGATACATTCTAATAAAATTACCAGACTTAAAAGAAAAAAAAATCCTTTGGACACCTATGTAAAAAGAGTATCTGGCATTTAAGGAAAATAAAATTATGATCAGACTTCGACAGCTTCTCCATATTGTCAGAAGTTTAGTCAACCGGAGATACAGCTGGCTTAACAAGTACCCTTTTAAAAATGACTCTCCCCATCTGTCCCTCAAAGTACAGGTGAGGCTTGATGTAGAGCAGTATAAGGATCCCGGGACCTTAAATCTTCAATCTGTTACTTCTATTTTGATATAAATAATCTGATTTAAGATATTCAAGAAAAGAAACTGGGAGCAAAGATTTTACATGCAGTGAAACTGACTTTCAAGTATAAAGAACACAGAGAAACTATTAATAACATGCAAGAAGAAGGAATACTGTTCTGTGAGCCTTTCATGAGGAATCTACTAGGCAACGAGTCTCAGAAAACCAAAACTGTTGAGAAATTGACATAAGGACTGGTGCTGAACCTAACTATATGGTTACCTGTAGAAGTAAAACTAAATGCAGTTAAAAAGGAAAAGGTTATAGTGTGTAATAGTGAAATGTTTTAACAATGTAGATATAGTACAACTATTTAAAAAAATAGGATGACTCAGGGATAGTATAGGCAAAACCATTTTAAAAATTGTTTTCAGTAATCAGAATTAATGATGGTGGTGTATACAACTGTCATTCTGAGACTGGTTCATGTGTAAAGAAGGATAAAGCAAATGAGTATGTATAAAACATTCTAATGCTAGCGTCCTCTCTGTACTATATAGCCAGAATTCCTGTTGTGGAAAAAAGGATATGTACCATAATAGAGAAGTGGTTAAGTAAAACCTCTGTAGTACTGAAGTTGAATTGAAAACATCAGTATGAACTCACAAGGTATTATATGTACAATGACCATCCATAATGCTCATTATGTGGTCTTGAAATACCATTTGCTATTTTAAAATAAACAAACAAAAAGCAAAACAGGAGGTCAGGGTGGAATATGCTCAAGATGAAGCTGGAACGCCCTGCCATTTCTGCTATCGAAGAAGCATTATTTCCTATATGAACTGTAATCAGAGTAGATGAGAGTGAAGCACAAAAGTATTTCAGCTAATAAATAAAAACAAAAATAAAATATTAGAATATTACCATTCTGAAGCCCCGAAGTATTAAGGAATGTAAGCATGAAGAAAAACTAGTCATTATGTAGTGCATGACCAAAAGAATCCAATATGCCCCCCTAGTTTTGCCAAAAGGTTCCAACCTGAGTCTGATCCAGTCTGTGGATCCAGCTGTCAATCTGTATAAAATGAGAGAACAGAGGAACACGACCTGCACCACAAGTGTGCAACTGGGAACTACGGGAAACTCTATAGGCCAAATGGTCTGGATTCAACAGGTAAATTATAAGAAAAAGAAAGAAATGAAGGGGGAGACTGTAGATTAAAGGAAATTTAAAAGACATTAAGCTTTAGAAAAAAGGGAGCATGATTAAACTAAAATATCTAGAAATGAAGAGTTAAGTGATTAAACCTTAAAGACATATTCTAGGATATCTGTGAAAATCAGGGTAGTGGTTAATTTGGGTGGGGAGGGTGTTTGGATCATGGCACAGGGAAGGGCTTCTGTGGTGAATGAAAAAATTCTAAATCTTTACCTGAATTGTAGAGTTAGAAGAAAGTTATCTTTCTAATAACTCATTATGCTACTCTTGGGCTTTTGCATGGTTTTGAGTTTTTTATTTCTCGATAAAAGGCTTTAAAAGTAATATAAATGGCAGAAGAGAACACGTACAGGGGTGAAGCTGTTGAGTCAAGGTTCCTGTGGATGATTAGGTGGAGCCGTTCAGGAGGCTGCTGGATTTACGTGTCTGGGGTTTAGGAGGAAGGTTTTTCAGTAGAATCTATGGAGCAATCAGCACATGATTGCTGAGGCACAGGAGGGGTGTGGAGAGAAAAGAAGGCTAAGGACATGGCCCCAAGAGGAAGACACAGGTTCTGAAGATGTAGGTTGAAGGAGGGGAACATTTGAAAAAAGAAACAGCCAGAAAGGCACAGAGAAAACCAGGAGAGGACAATCTCATGACCTGAGGGATGAGGTTTTCAGCAGGGGAGTGGCAACACCTCAGGCTGCCACAGTGTCAGGCGGCACACAGGCAGAGCGGGGTTGCCGGATTCAGCCACATGAAGGCCGGCTGTGACCTTAGCGAGAGCAGTGCCTGGTGGGCCTGTCAGTCACAGCATGGTGGCCGTGAGGAAGCAGAAGCGGGAAGTGCAGGCAACTCCTCACCTGTTTAGTTGTGAAGAGAAGTAGGGAAATGTGGCATTCAGGGAAAATTATTCCAAAACAGGGTTGTGTGAACATATTCACAAGTCTTCTAAAAAGCTGGAAAACTTCCTATCTGACAGCGTCTATGTTCTTAAAGAAGGAAGAGGCAAGAATACTTGCTATAAAATCAGGGGAGAAGTGGTAAGGTAGATGCTTGAAGAGAGGGCTGAACAGCTGATGTGGGGTAGAGACAGGGGAGGCAGAGAGAGGGGCAGGGAGGTGACCTGAGGCCCACTGATGGGGTGCTAGCAGCCCTGAGGCTCTGCAGAGCCTGGTGGCCAGGGCAGCTGTGACCCCAGTCCCCAGGCACAGAGACTCTGAATCAGTGTTTCGCAGCCTTCTGGTAGGACAGGAGAGGACATGTGACCAAATGACTCAGATTGGGGTTTCGAAGAAACAGAGGGGCAAGGAGTCCAAGCAGGCCGGAGATTCAAATTCTAGGTCCTGAAATTGGAGGACTAAATAGGCAGAGAAAAGGAAAACAGTGAGATTAAACATTTCCTTCTCCTTCCTGGGGAAAATGTTGGCCCTGAGTGAAGTGCTGATCTCTTGAAAGTTTATCTTTTGCATCTTCCCCTCTCCAACCTCCTAGCAACTCTCCCTCCAGGGTCCTGGGGTCCTCATGCTGCTCTACATCAAGCCCCACCTGTACTTTGAAGAATGAATTGGGGGGAGACATTTTTAAACGGGTACTTGTTAACTTAACTGTATCTACAATTGACTGAACTTCTGACAATGTGGAGAGAAAACTTGGGGTTAGAAACAATCCAAGGACGGTGGGGAGTGCTAGGCATTTCACATGCAGGAGAGGCTCCCCTCATGCCTTGGGGCTGAAAAGGACATTTCTTTAAGGCAAAATGCAGGTAGTGGAGTAAACATCTTTCTGTGATACTTTCAGAAAAAAAAAATGTTTTTTCTTGGCTTGGTGAAATGTGATTTCACCTTCTATGATAAAAGATAAATTATCATCAAGGATGTTTAATGGCTGCAAATAGATGTGATCCTCTGGGCTGAGAAACATTTTAAAGTGATAAATAGTTGTAATTAGCATTTCTAAAACCAATCAACTGTCATTTTCTATGTTAGTTACATGCTATTCTAAGCTCAATGGGTACAGAATGACCCTACTTTCTTAAACCAAAAACCTTGATACATGGACTGGAGACAGAGAAAAATAGAGCTTACTATGTGCCAGGCAGTATCCTCATTGCTTTATGTATATTAATTACTTTAATTCCTATAACCCTATAATTATTGCCTCATATATTGCCAATTATATCCTCATTTTACAGACGAGGAAATTGAGGCATAGAGATTAAGTAAATTGCTCAAGATCTCACAGCTAGTAAACAGGGGAGTCACTATTTGAACCTTGGAAGTCTGAAGCTTATGTACTAACAACAGACATGAAGTATCAAATGCATAAATTATTACAGAAACTTGTACTGTGTTGAATACTATGTTGAAAAATGTATGTACACCTACAGCCTATAAAGGTGACCTGTGAATGTGACCTTATTTGGAAACAGGGTCTCGACAGAAGTGATCAAGTTAAGATGTAGCCTTACTGGATAAGAGTGGACCCTTATTCAATAGAGGGAAATTTGGACATGGGTTCTGACATAGGGCCAATACCATGTAACTACAGGGAAGAGACTGCAGTGATGTGTCTGCGAGACAAGGACTGCGATAACCAAAAGCTACAAAAAGGCAAGGAAGAATCCTCCTTTTGCTTTTGGAGAGAAATCTTTATCAGGCTTCATTAATTCAACCAATGACATTTATAAGATAGTAAAATTGTTACCTGTTTAGGGGTTATCAAGTGTTTTAATTCTCTGTGTTTTATATTTATTCAAATTCAAAGCCGTTCTAAATAGCTTTTGTAGCATTTATCTTTGGAAGACACTACAGTAAATTTTGCAGTAGTTTTTCACCAGTTGTTGATAGCTAAGAAAATATTTTGATAGATAACTGCTACCATGTTTACAATAATTAGGCACAAAGGTACAAATTATTGTAGAAGTTTTTCAGATTATTAATACAAGAGTGTTTCCCCCTTAGGCAACAATACATGAGGTGCTATTGTTTTTTCTTTTATGTATGAGATGCAACCTAACTCTACTCCATTATTTCCCAACATATAAGGAATGTTCTGAAAGTTCATTTGAAAGTATATACTTTGAGATGAGGCACACTTTTCTAAAGAAACCCTGCTATACCTAGTAGTAACAGGTACCATCTGAGCCAGGTTCCAAGTTAGATACCACACATACTTTGCCAGGTTTAATTTTCATGATTATTCAATGAGATAGGTATTGAAGGCCTACAATCTCTCATCTTAAACCCTGGGGCTAGAGCTTTCAGATTTCAGCATTTTCTTATTTTAGAAAAATAATATGGTACATGCGGTATATACTAAGTCACGCCTCTAGTGAGGTCTGGGACAGCACTCAGTTACTGGATGAAGATTTCTGCATCAAAGAATACTAATTTTCATGCCAAGAGAGATGGATGAGGACTCTAGCCTCATGTTGGTTCAGGTAAGACTCGCTGCCTAATGAGTTCAGGTCAGGTCAAATTTCCTAAAAACTGGTTCTCTGAGCTTTTCAAATTTCATAACTGGGGATAAGGGTGTGGGAACCTGTATGACTCTCATTTTCTAGCGGAGAAAATGAGGTTAAATAGAGTCAAGTAAGTCACACGTCGGTGTGTAAATAGGAGTTGGAATTCAAACTCAGGTCTCTGGCTGCAAGGCTCTGGTCTCTGCATCACACCTGAATGCCTTACAATGGCTATTTCATCCCATCATCAACCCAAACCACAGAAAATGGCAGTGCCATACAGAATCTGAGCGTTACATGGCATTTCTAGGAGAGGGAGTTGTACAGGGTTTCAACCCTGGGCACTTCCCCTCTCACTCCTAAGACAAGGGACGACCTGACCCAACACATGAGGCAGTAAGACAGGAAATTCTGCCAGTTTTGGCAGAGGCAAAGTGGAAGGGGTCTGAGTGTAGAAAGGGAAGGTGGAAGATCAAGCTCTAAGACAGGAGGATGAATACGGACTTTGAAGAAAATGTGAAAAGTAAGAGGGGGAGGGAAGGCTATCCACAAATAAGAGGAGGCTTAGGGCTCAAGCAAGGAAGGGCCAGTGTGGACTGGCTGGAAGAGAGAAACTGTAATTGGAAATGGGAATTTTTTTTTCCCCTTCACAAATGAAAGACAACAGCAGAAGAGGGAAGCAATGGGAAAAAAGAGCTGAACCTGCCCTTTCCTTCCAGCCCAACCTCCCTTCACTGTCAGCAGCACTGGGAAGGAAGTGAGCACTGGTAGAGCCCTGTTCCATGCCACGCATCTCTGTGGCACTTCACCTTGACCTCATCCAACCCTAACAACCCTCCAGGGTCTTACAGATGAGCAACAGACTCGGCGAGGGAAACGTGCCGAGGTCACAGAACTTCAAAGTGGAGAGGTGGGATTCAATCCCAGCTCTGAACTATCCCCAAGTCCATGTTCTCTTCAAGGACCAAAAATGGGTGGGTGTGGGCAAAGCAGCAAGAAATCCAAGGCTGTGAGTCAAGTGCCAGGAGTTGGGGTGGCGAGGGAAATGGGGAACTTGGAGAGATACAAAATTTCTATTCATCAGGAGAAATTTCTGTAGCAGCTGGGAAGTGACAAACAGACACAAACCAGACAGTAATAAGTTACGGACCCCTTGTTAAGATCATCTAAGTCAACTACAGCATCAGGGAGCCATATAAATTCAGTTAGAAATTAAAAACAGTAATGCATTATATATACTTACTTCCCAAAGTTCATAGAGCTCCTTTCTGAGGCCCTCTGGTAGTAGTTGGGTTATCTGTTTCATAGCTTCCTGAAATATCAAACCATTACTTTAATTATATTGACATTTATCAAAGTTAACAACTACTCTGCAAAAGACAAATAGGTTCGGATTCTTACAAACAACTCCCACAGGGGCAGCAGAGTAAACTGGCCTATATTGGACAGTATTTATAGCTTGTAAGGAAAGCAGGCAGTTGTATACCTTAAAAAAATAAGTGTAATCATTCATATGGGCTTTGCTTAGCACCTATTTTGTGGTCTACAACACAACAGACATAGAAAAGGACAATGAAGAGGTCATGAGACAATTACAAAAATATCAGAGGTGTTCCAAGGATTTTACATCTGTGGATAAATCACAACATACCCACATACATTTCAATCATAAGCATATGAGAGTGCAAAACAAACCTGAGTGGGGAGAATGGGAAAGGAATACTGAATTACAAAGCTCAAAGAGATTTTTGTATATTCATTTTCTATTGTTAATATGTTTTTATTGCAAGATGTAAAGTACAACACAAATGAGTAATTATTGCCATTAACATAAATAAGGTTACATGATAGAATTTTGTAGGCTCACAGACTCACAGGCTGAAAAGGGATATTAAACAGCAATTAGCTAAACCATCCATGTAGTATCTGAACCCTTCAATAGCATCATGGAACACTTCTATTCTCTTTCCAAAAATGTATGCAGTGGGAGGAAGCCTAGTACCTCAAGAGGCTGCCCCATGGCTTTCGGCAGTACTGGCAGAAATTACTTTCTTACATCAAGCTGAAAATTTTCCCTGTAGTTCTTCTACCACACCTAACCCATCCCTCCTGTTTTCCTCTCTCACTCACAAACACAATGTCAAACAGGTGGACAGTGACCCCACTGGGCTGGACTATCTGTGGCCACAGTGACTGGTCCAAGAGATAACCTTATAATTCAAACCAGGCCACGCAGGGGCCATTTGCATTTGTCAAGCAGAGGCTAGGAGAGAAGCCATATTCCCTACCACAAGGAGAAGTATGAGAGTTAGCCAAAACCTAATGAAAAGCATAGATGAAATAAGAGAGTAGAGGTTGTCCTGTACTTCTAGGCTTTCTGTACTTTGTAGTCCCAAAGATTTCAGGAGCTACCCTTATCCTCCAGTCTCCTCCTTTATTTATGAGTTACTCCAGTATCCTTCCTTTATTTCTGAATTACTCCAGTATTCTCAAATGGCTTCAAATTCCTTCACCACCTTCATTCCATACCTTTTAATCAGCCTCAGTCCTTCTAACCACAGAGGCTAGGCTCTTTGAACGGAATATGGCTATAAAAACCATTTTTGGCAATATAAAGGTCTTACATAAAATAAAATAGTGAGTTGTAGGAAAGCAATGAAAACAAAATTGGACATTTGTGTATATATTTATTTATTACTGGGAGAAAAAAATGTTACAGAATACAACTGCTTCCAGAGCAAACCACATTTGCCAACGTCAACAATCCACTCTTATAAATAACATCACCATCTTGAATGGCTTATTGAGTTATAGAGTGGTAGCATCACACTACCCTTAGTATGAAGAAATTTAGTGTTATGTTGTACATGCATTCTTCCTTGTTTCTTTTTCATAAATTTCAGCCAAGAATACTTGAGAAAATACTTTATATTTTCACAAACCAACTGTGTCTTTATAGATTGCTTTTCTCTACATAATTCCAGAAACACAAGTTTGCCAACTACTTCCAGTTGAAAAGAAAGAACTAAATCATATGTACATACAGGTATATGAAAATCTCAACTTTAGAATGCAAATATGAAAGTCCTGCTCTGACAAGAGGCTATTTTATTCTCTTTAAAACGACACACCCAGAACTGCATACAGTGATTTATGTCTGATCTGACCAAGGTGGAAGAAAATGGAATCATCACCTTCCTCATGGTAGATACTATATTCCTTTAAGAGCAGTGTAAGACTGATTTGGCTTTTTGGTGATGATGTCCAATTACTAAGTTATTAATAGGCTTCTTGTTGTTTAAAATCACCATATTCTTTAAAAAACAAAACAGCAACTATGTTGTTGCTCTCTTCCTGAAACTGAACTATGATTTTCTGAATCTAGGCTGATTGGTATTTGTTATCACACAATCAGAACTGCATTTTTGCAACCTCGTAGAGAGTTAATATTCTTTGTTTGGCAGCATATACCAGAATCAAGCCTACCTTTTTAATTGAACCCTCTGAAATCAACATGGCTCAGGTCCAGGGTACACAGCTAAGTATGCCAGTCTTTCCCTTCCTGGCAAGCGATGAGCCCTGCCACTTCCACTTTTATACTGAGTTTCACCTTGTTGTTCAGACATAGATTTAGAGTGACAGCTTCCCTAGCCTTTTCCTCTGTTAGCAAAATATGTCAAAAATCTGCCTAAAGTGCTGAGCTGAATGAAGATTTCGGCAAATATTTTGTGTCAGTTTTGTGACAAGTATCTGGAAGGTATTATTCATCATTCAGACACTGATGAGGCTGAAAAGTGTAGCAGTCAACTGAAGACCAGATCCAGACTGGGTTTCAAACACGGCTCGCCATTTATTAATACTAATTGTGGAACCCTGAGCAAATCATTTGACCTCTTTGTCCTTCAGGTTTCTCATCTACACAATGGGGTCAAATAATGGTACCTACCTAAGAGGATCATAAGGATTAAGCAGTTAATACACATAAAGTGCTTATTATGTGCCAATACTAAGCACTTTATAAATCTGGCACATAATAAGCACTCTATACATGTTTGCTGTTTTTCATTTTCTCCTTCTTGTCATGCTCACTCTATAATAAAGTTCCATTCTCACTGTAATCTCCCAGTTCTTTAGCAACTTTAACCCTCCCAGACACATGCATACCACGACTCTGCCTTCTGTTTCAATAAGGTTTTCCCTTTGCAAAGGAATATGACCTGCCACTGCTGTATTCCAGCTTCAAGTTCCACCTCACTAGATCACGGTGATCCTTATCAGACATCATTTATCAACTTGCATTATAATATCAAGTGTATGTTAATATGTTTAGGAATGAGGCCACACTACAAGTATTGCTTTTGGCCCCCTTTCTAAATTTGCTTCTTCTATGCCCTCATTCTTCCTTTCATCTTCATACTCACTTTTCTCCAAAACAATCAGCCCTCCAGGTTTATCAAGTACAGTTGGTCCTCCATATCTGCGGGTTTTGCATTAATGGATTCAACCAACCATAGATTAAAAAAAAAAAAAATGAAAAAAAATGATACAAATAAAAAACAATACAGTGTTACCAACTATTTACATAGCATTTGCATTATATTAGGTATCATAAGTAAAACAGAGATGACAAAGTATAGGGGAGGATATGTGCAGGTGATATACAAATATGACACCATTTTATCTTGAGCATCTGCAGATTTGGTTATCTATGGGGGTCCTGGAACCAATACTCCATACATACTGAGGGACCACTGTATTTTTTCTCCCTCCTACTTCAGTTCAGAGGCTCAATGATCTAGCCAGCAAGGGCAAATGAGGTTTCCTGGTTCTCATTAGGCAGATTCCACCAGGAGCCAAGAAATCCTCATTTAATTATCTTAATGCATGGTTCAGACATCCAAATCTTGTTCATAAACACCATCTGCATAAAGAATTGTTCACCTCCCTCATTTTCTTCTCTCTTCCCAAATCCTGACTAGCAGCAGGAAGAGGCAATAGAACATCAGTGCTCTCCAAGCCTTTGGTTTCTTGTCCAAGACCTTGTGATTCTTTAAGATGTTTCCCCATTGTCTTCTGCTTATGACATTGATTCCCCTGTGAATCAGCAGGAGTGGGCAGCAGTCAGGAGGTTTAATGAGGCTGGAAAGGTTTTTCATTAAAGCCAGGAAATAGCATCCTGGAAGGCAGCAGTACCCTCTCTGATTGCTCAGGTCCCCTCTGTGCCTGTCCATGGGGTGTCACCAGCCAGGACTCAGCTCTGGTAGGAACAGTCATAGATCTTCCTCATTTCCAGTTGTTGGAGATGGTTCACACGGACTGGTTCTTCTCCAGAAGGTTTTGACTTGCTCCTCTGTGGAGTGAATCTCAAATTCACTGTGTGCTTCCAGGGGGAAGTCTGTCTTTTTTCTCTGGGCCCCATTTCTCCTTGCCTTCTCTTCACTTTAAGGACTTCGATGACTCACTGGTACTTTAGAATATGATTTCTCATCCACAATGTCCAGACTTACCCTTGAATAAAACTATCCTGCAATGAGCTGTATAATTGAGGAATTTTTTCCCTTCCTTTCCCTCTGTGTTATACTTCATTACTCACCATCCTCTGGTTCAGGTGCCAATTCCTTTCTGCAACTCAGAATCTCGAACTAATTGGTTTCTTTTTATATTAATTCAGCCAGTCAACAGAACAGTTCTTTACTCATAGCAGTGCAGATTCATATAGAGAAACATTTCCTTAGACTCCTCCCCTTTTCCTGTCTTGGTCAGCCTGTATCTTGGACCTAAACTTTGGCAGGACGAACACATTCCTTATACGATTCCCCTTGTGCCTATACTTTTGGGTAGGTTGGAACTCTTAAACTGGGACCCTCATTCCTTGTGGCCCTTCTTACCTTTGGAGGGCAAAAATCCTGCTGGCTACTGAGCCCCTGTTAGTCTATAGGTGTATTCAAAATACAGATCAAAATGGAGTTTCTTATGTCTTCCTTTTCTACATAGACACAGTAACAGTCTGATCTCTCTTTCCTTTCCCTACAAGCTCCAGTCTCCCCAGCTCTGAGAATAGACATTTAAGCCTACTTGCCCTGTAAAACCATCTCACTAAAGACTCCTACTACTCAGCAGTTTAGGACCAATCTCTTAGGCCTCCAATAAAAGTAGCTAGCAATAACTCTTGAATTGAAAACCAACCATTCAGCATTCAAAAAAGGCTTCCTTCATTTTCCAACTTCTGCTTCAAACACATCTTCCTCGTTTGCCCTGGGCTCTGGGTTTAGAGTCCAAATTGATGGTAATTTAATACATTATTGATGTTATTCAATTCTTTCTAATACAAATATTTGATTTTTCTTTACCTTCAACCCCTAAGTTAAAGGAGTAACTTAAAATTTACTAAATAATAATCATAATAATGATTCTATTTGTGATTTATAGAACTTCTCTCCAAAGAGCTTATTTAGCATGGAGAATTTCCTACAACCTCATTTAAATTCCAGCTATTTCTACTATTCTAATGAAAGTTATACTATCTACAGCTACATATTAGGGAGAACTGAAACCAACACAATTTTCTGTCCCTGTGTTAAAGCTGGGAGCAGACATAAACCCCTCTTATTGTGTTAAGGATGAGACAAGTGATAGGGTTTGGATGTTTGTCCCCTCCAAATCTCATGCTGAAATGTGACCTCCAGTGTTAGAGGTGGGGCCTAGAAGGAGGTATTGGATCATGGGGATGGATCCCTCATGAATGGTTTAACGCCATCCCCTTCATAATGAGTGAGTTCTTGATCAATTAGTTCAAATGAGATGTGGTTGTTTCAAAGAGTGTGACACCTCCCCACCCTCTCTCTCTTGCTCTTGCTCTTGCCATGTGATGCACCCGTTCCCCCTTTGCCTCCCATCATGATTAGAAGCTTCCCGAGGCCCTCAACAGGAGCAGATGCCTGTGCTATGCCTCCTGTACAACCTGCAGAACTGTGAGCCAATTAAACCTCTTTTCTTTATAAATTACTCTACTATTAAAAAGTAAAAAAAAGACTTTTTTTTCTCCACAGCTGGTGAGGCTGTGGGGAAAAGGGAATGATTGTACACTATTGGTATGAATGTAAATTAGTCCAGCCAGTATGGAAAGCAGTCTAGAGATTTCTCAAAGAACTTACAGCTACTATTCAATCCATCAATCCCATTACTGAGTATATACCCAAAAGAAAATAATCAGTCTACCAAAAAGACACATGTACTCATACCTTTACTGTTGCACTATTAACAACAGCAAAGACATGGAATCAACCTAGGTGCCCATCACTGGTAGACTGGTTAAAGAAAATGTGGTACATATACACCATGGAATACTATGTAGCCATGAAAAAGAATGAAATCGTGTCCTTTGCAGCACTGTGGATGGAGCTGGAGGTCATAATCTTAAGTAAATTAACACAGGAACAGAAAATCAAATACTGGATGTTCTCACTTGTAAGTGGAAGCTAAGTATTAAGCACACATACACATAATCAAGGGAACAACAGATACTGTGGACTACCAGAGGGTGGAGGGAGAGGGGGGTTAAAAAAACTACCTGTTGGCTTACTATCAGGGTGACAGGATCTGTACTCCAAACCTCAGCATCACACAATATTCCCATGTAACAAATCTACACATATATCCTGTATCTAAAATAAAAGTTGAAATTAACAAAAATAAAATAAAATAAAAATTACCTGGCCTCAGGTATTTCTTTATAAAAGCTACGAAAGAACAGATTAACACAACAAGCAAAATCCAATCTGCTGCTTACTCCAGAAAATCCCTGCTTCTGGAAGATAAGGCTGTAAACCCCTAAAACAGAGTCAACACTAACAGTTTACTCTTCAAAACTCATTACGACCTTCCTTCATATGTTTACTAATCTAAATCTATTATGTCCCAAACTGTGCACTCCCAGCTAGTTGCCTAACTGTCAGATCCATATTAACACTCTCCAGCCCAGGCCCTGAATCTCTAAAATTATCCTCCCCTGACCTTCCCCTTCCTAAGACACTACTAAGACTATCAAGGCAGTATTCTCCCTAACCGCAACAGGTCTCATAAACTTAGCTTTGCTTCAGCAACAGGTTTTTCTGGTGGTTTTTTGCAGAGTCAACAGTCAACACTGACCTCTTCTCGCCTATGTTTTTCTTCCTTGGGGATGTTATCTGCTGGTGCTATGTCCCCAACGATGCATTCTGCCATATCATGAACGAGGGCTAGGCGTACACATCTGATCAGGCAAGAAATGTTGAAAATTACACAGAATTATATTCACTACAAGTTCCTTCTCTATACTCTTCCAAAATTGCATAAAATATATTTTTTTTCTCCACCTTAACAGAGTATTTTAATGTAGTATTTTCTAAAGTAGTTACATTCTGCCAGCCTACAACAGTTCTGATCAAAACTGTTAGTTCATATTCAATAAAATACATGTGAGTGTAGGGGAAATTGTTAGCATGAAGTTTTTTTCCTAAATGGTTTGTCTCTGAAATCTCACTTTAAAAGGCTGATAAATAGGCCAGGTGTGGTGGCTGATACCTGTAATACCAGCACTTTGAGAGGCCAAGGCAGGAGGATCACCTGAGGTCAGGAGTTTGAGACCAGCCTAGCAATATGGTGAAACCCCATCTGTACTAAAAATACAAAAAATTAGCCAGGTGTGGTAGCACACACCTGTAATCCCAGCTACTCAGGAGGCTGAGGCAGGAGAATCGTTTGAATCTGGGAGGCGGAGGGTGCAGTGGGCTGACATTGCACCACTGCACTCCAGCCTGGGCAACAGTGAGACTCTGTCTCAAAAAAAAAAAAATTACATTTAACAACTTTCATGTTCCTGACACATGTGAATCATTCAATAAGTGGTTATGATTATTAGTGGTTAAGGAATAGTAGTTGTGATAATCATCATCAAAACATGAAGTCAAGTAATGAGATAAATGCCCGATCGGGCCAGTATGTTTTAGCCTCCCATACTACCGAGGCAATACAAGGCCCAACAGTGTCCTATGAGATTTCCCTGCGTCTACTCTCTTTCTGGTCCAGTTCAAATCCCAGACTACTCCAAATTGCATCTCTATTGGACTTCACTTTCACTTTGTACTATTTGCCAAAAACCTCCTCAGCTCCATACCATCTGCTGAGTAACAGAGGACTACTCAGGCTTCCCCAGTGAACCCTTTGCTGCAGTCAAGTTGATTTATTTCTCATTTGCAAAATACTCCTTTACTTTCCTACACTCAGGGCTTTGGTTTATCTGCCCTTCTCTTTGCGTGCAGTGCCTTCTCCTACCTCTCTGCCTATGTTAACCCTCTAGAGCTCAACTCAGACTGTACCTCCTCCATAAAGATCAACCAAGAACAGGTGATCTCCCCCACTCTTACAATACTTAACATTTTCGACTATAACTTATATTTCACTTCTTATAGAAGTTATTTTGGGCCTGTGTAAGTCACTTGGGATTTATTTACTCTCTTATATGCTAGTAAACTTACTTTTGTTCTGTGCTCAAAAAGCATTTTAACACTTGTCAATTGAATGAAGGGGGAGATGATACCTCTTTCTCAGCTGTCTTGCACATACAACTCCAAAAAGAGCCTCACCAATGTATGCTATTATCCATAAAAGGCACTAGAAAAGAGCACACAGTGTACTAATACAATGCTAGAATTTTAGACATAACACACTCACCTTCAAGGCCCCAATATCACACTTAAGTCTCCTCTGATACCCTAGGCAGGCTCTATCACTTGCCAACATAAAACCCAGATTGCAGTTTACAACAACGGAGGCAACACAACCCACATCCTAAATATGCATGGTTTGCTTCAAATAATTTTTCTTGACCTATAAACTAACCTACAACGATTTGACACGGGTCTCAGCGGTAAAAACGGGTGCACACCCATAGACCAGAATCCCTCACGAGCATCAAAGTCCAGCTCAGCTTACCGGTCTTTGTTAAGACGGTCATCTTTGATCACCATAGCCATAACTGCCATCCGGTACATGTGATCTGACACGCTCTCCGGCCTCTGGACATTTCTGTATACCCAGCCAGTCCGTGGGACTCTCTGATAAATATGAAGAAGAAAAAAGTTTTAAAAACCAAATACTAACTATCTGCTATGCTCTTCAAGAGATGTCCAGGATATAACACACAGAAACCGGGTCATAGTTTCAGAACCTATTACAAAATGTTTTGCTAAACTAGCTAAAATGATAGACATTTGGAATCAAATGAACTTGAGAGCTCAGAGAATGAAAGGGGGAGAAGACAGAGAGAGATAAGTCACAAAGTCCATTCGTCAGATTACTCTGTTACTGATGTATAATGACGGAACATATGCAAGTTCTTTAAAAAAAAAAACAAAAACAAAAAACAAAAACTGCATTTTTCCTAACTACAAGAATTGCGGCTTTTTGCCTTCAAATAATCCTACACAAGCAGAAAACACTGTATTGAAGGCTCTGAACGTGAACGAGTGATAGGCTTCCAAATTCTGAGGCACAAGGGATAAGGGCACTTCTAATTGCTTGATGCTACCACGTGCCGGGACTCTTCCTTTTATTCACATCATAACCTCATCTTGTGAAACTGCATTTCTTCCTCAGAATTCTACATCGCTAAGGAATGTTATAACTAGTAGTCAGAGTGGCATGAAACAGATAATTTACTTTGAACTTGGGAGAGAGACGGGGAAGACGCACATGATGAAACTCATGTGTATGACATTAAATCCTGTTTGGGGGCTGGCCTTGAGAAAAGTCTTGTTTCTGGAAGTAACTGTGAGACAGAGGTAAAGCGCTCCACTTAAAATCTGCAGAGCCGACAGATTCTATTCTTTCCACCCGTGCTCAGAAGCAGCCCCACCCTACACACACACACACACGCACGTGGTTCTGGGGTCTTGAGCCCCGGAAAAGCTCAGTGCAGGAAGGGCGAGGCCAGCTGCTCTCTGGGAACTGGCACGGCTGCAGGGCGGAGCTCGCGGCCCCCGCGGCCCCGAGCTCTAGGCTCAGACTGCGCGCCGTCCCAGCTGGCCCGGCTGCCCCTCCGGCCTCTTCCTCTGTCCACCGTCCGCGAGGCGCAGCCACATCCCCTGGACTGGGGCCTTTCCCGAATTCCGCGCGGCGGACCCAGCGCAGGAGGGGGAAAGGCCGCGGGCCCAGCGGGGAGCCGGAAGCTCCGCCGCCCCACAGTCCCGCCCGCTCGGCCGCGGCCTCCGGGCCTGGCGCCCGCTCACCTTGAGCAGCCCCACCAGCCGCAGGAACTGCAGTAGGGACCGAGCCCCGTGGCCCAAGGTCGCAGAGGAGACCGAAGCCATGTGGCCACGGAACCTGGCTGGGCGGAGCAGGCCGCGGCGAAGCTCCTCCCCGCCCTCCTCCTCCTCCCCTTGTCTGCCTTCCACCTCCTCTTACTCTTCTTCCTCTCTCTCCTCCCCCTCTTCTTCTGACTTCTGCCCCCTTCCTCTTCCCCTTCCAACTCCCTCCTCCTCATCCCTCTTCTTCCTCCCCCACTTCCGCTTTCTCCTCTCCCTCTTCCTCCTGCCCCTCATCCTTTCTCCCCCTCCTCTTCCTCCTCCGCCTGTTCTTATTCCTCCTCTCCCTCCTCCATTTTCTCACGATTTTCTCAGACCCTTCTGCCCAGCCTTCCCCTTCCTGGCCTTGGTGTCCGCTGCTTGGGCATTGCTCCATCAGTGGCAGACACCTTGCTTAGCACATACTGGGCACTCAGTTTTACTTTTCTTTGTGAAAAATAAAGCTCTCCTTTCTAAATTTATGAACCTCGTTATTCTTCAGTTGACAATGTAAAACCATGAAACTGGATGAGGTAACCTGGCAAGAGGGTGTGAATGAAGGAGAAAAGACACCCAAGACCTGAACCCCAACATTTAGACTTTGGGAGATCAAGCTGGAGCAACCAGTGAGGTAGGAAGAGAATTAGTAGGTAGGATAGTTGTGTCTTGGAAGCCATGTACAAAAATATTTCAAGAAGGAAGGAATACAGTCAACCAAGTCAATGTTATGTCAGATCAGGACCAACATTTGACTTCCAGACTTAATAAATTCCATATTATTGGTTACCCAGACAAAAGCAGTTTTCAGTGTAGTGGGACAAGCAGAACCTAGTGAGATAATTCTGAAGAGAATGGGAGCAAGTATTACAACACATTGGAGATGGGATTGAGGTGCTTTTAACTAGTGGAGAGATTCTTTAAAAACAGGAGATATTATGTATGTTTATTTACTGATGAAGGGGATCTAGTAGAAAGGGAAACATTGATTATATAAAAGACAAAGGAGAGAAATGTTTGAATGTCAGCCTTGAGTAACGAAAAGTAGTTCCCATGTGGTATACAAGATAAAAGACGGACTTTAGATAGGACTATGGAGAATTCATTCAAATATTAGAGGAGGACAGAGTATATGGTGACTAATCAGTCACAGATGTGGTCATGGGAGGTTGTAGAAGTTACCTTCTGATTGCTTCTATTTTCTCACCAATTTAGGCAGTAAAGTATAGGCTGGGATGTTATAATAACAACCTCCTTATTTCCTGTGTCTCAGCAGTTTAACACAGCAAAGGTTTATTTCTCTCTCATGCTAAGTGTCCATTGTAGATCAGCTAGAGGATGCTGCTTGCTCTAACCTCATTTAGGGAGCTAGGAGGCTTTCTTTGCTCTCTTTTGCCAAGATTGTAAAAAAAGAAAAGTGGCACTCTGGCTCTTAAAGCCTGTCTCTGGAAGTGATATGTAACCTTTTGTCTACATATCATCGGCAAAATAAGTAACATTGTCACATCTAACTTCAAAGGGGGCCTGTGGACTGCAATCTTGCTAGGCCTCTGGGAAGAAAGGAGGCTAGAATATTTATGAACAGAGGAGGAGGCATTTGAGGTTTA
>NW_012104310.1:2795442-2821607 GCF_000951045.1 Mandrillus leucophaeus
TTTGATAGGGTGCTGATTGGTGCATTTACAATCCTTTAGTTAGACGCAAAAGTTCTCCAAGTCCCTACCAGATTAGGTAGACACAGAGAGCTGATTGGTGCATTTACAAACCTTTAGCTAGACACAGAGTGCTGATTGGTGAATTTACAATCCTTTAGCTAGACACAGAGTGCTGATTGGTGCGTTTACAATCCTTTAGCTAGACGCAAAAGTTCTCCAAGTCCTCACCCGACCCAGAAGCCCAGCCAGCTTTACCTCTCAACAGCACTTGCCATGGGACTTTGCATCACCTAGGCTGGGCACTCTGGTAGCCCAGAGGGAGCTTGTCCCCTGATCAAGCCCAGCAGGCACCAGCTGGCCACAAAGGGTGCAGGGCCCACCAAGCCTGTGCCCACCCAGCCCGTGCCCACCCAGAACCCACGCTGGCCCGTGAGTGCACGTGCAGCCCCAGCTCCCACCCGTGCCTCTCCCTCCTCCCTGCCAGCAGAGGGAGCCAGCTCCGGCCTCAGCCAGCCCCAGAGAGGGGACCCCGCAGCATAGTGGTGGGCTGAAGGACGCCTCAAGTGTGGCCAGAGCAGACACCGAGGCCGAGGAGGCACTGAGAGTGAGCGAGGGCTGCTAGCATGTTGTCACCTCTCAATCCCCCCCTCTAAACAGGACACCCCAACTACTGTTGGGAATTTGGCAGATGACCCCCCTAGCTATTTCCTGCTGGACAGGGGTGATGAAAGGTCCCTGCAGTTGTAGTGTCCTCCAGTTGGGAGCTCTCCAGGCCAGTGAAAGTACCAGCGGGTCAGTCCAGGGGTCCTCGGTAGAAGTTGTTAGTTGAACTCATTTGGGGTTCCATTTATAAGACCATCTGTAGCTTGATGGCCTCGATTCTAGAGGAAACAAATTTAACAAGGAGGTTAAAAATACAGGGTCCAAAGGCAAGCAACAGCAAGATGGCTGCCACGGGACCTAGAAAGGGGAGAAGCCATGTTGCCCAACTCCAGAGGTGGGTATAAGAATTTGAAAGGCGCTGCCTGATTCCAGAAGCCTTTTCCTGTAAATGCCGGGCGGCATCTCATACTATCCCTCACTGGTTAGTGTAAAAACAACACTCTTCCCCTAAGAAGGTTCAGAGTCCTCCTTTCTCAGCAGTGAGGAGGTCTAGGCCTTGGTGGTTTTGGAGAGTCACTGCTGCCAAAGAGTCTATTTGGGATTGTAGAGTAAGGATAGATTTCTTTATCTCTTGCAAACTGTCTGAGAAAGAAAGTGTGTGGTAGTAGGATAACACATGTTACACTGTTAACTTTTAGCAAACTTTACTTTTATTGAAAACCTTGTAAGTTTGGGATTTTAATTATTCTTTGCTATTAATAAGAGCTCGTTCAGTTCATATTAACTTAAAATTGGTATACATGGCTTTTTCCTGATTCTGTAAGTACTTTAAAGTTTGGCTGAGTGCAAACAGCTCGCTCATTTGAGCAAACCAATTATTAGGCAATTTTCCTAATTCTGCTTCTACAAGAGTGTCCTTATCACTTACTAAATACCCATTGTGTCTTTTTCCTTAATCCCCCGGGAGGAACCATCTATAGTCCTGTCCTGAAGGGAGTTCCTCCTTTGTCTGGTTGGATATTCAGATTTAGATCCCATTAGGAAACCTGCTGGGTTAAGGATTTTTGATAGGAAGGCTACGGGTTGTCAGTGGCCTCAGTGCTTTCAGGCTACGCCCTTGTTTACACTGAAAACAAGGTGGTATTGGAGTGTTTTAAGGTTACAGAGAAGGCCTTCAATTATCAATTATAGGTTTTAACTTTACCCTGGCTTTTAAAGGAATAGGGTACACTGTTTTTTCTTTACTACTTCCATCTCTCTTTCTCTTTGACTTCTTCCTTTCTCTCTTTCCGACTCCCTCTTTATCTCTCTGCTCCTCTTTTTTACTGACTCCCTCTTTGTCTCTCTTTCTCTCTTTCTGACTCCCTCTTTTTATTTCTCTGTTTCTTCCTCTCTCTCTCTCTCTTTCTCTGACTTTCCATCTCATTCCTGTCTGCTGCCTCTGCCAGTTGCTCATGCTGCTGTTCTCCCCTCTCTTTCCCATTTTGATGGCTTTGGCAGTGTAAGACTGCCACCTCCTTGGGTTTTTGCACTGCGTGCAGTAACTCCATAATTTCCTTGTAGTAGTTAATGGGGGTTCCCCCAGAGGTTAGGAACTCCCTTTATTTCCATATTGCAGCACGGGCATGTAGGATTAGATAAGCATACTTGCTATTTGTATACACATTTATTCTTTTTCCCTTTCCCAGTTCTAAGGCTCAGGTAAGTGCCACTAGTTCTGCTAACCAGGCACTGGTCCCTGGGGGAAGAGGCTTACTTTCAAGTACAGTTACATCACTAACTATGGCATAACCTGCCCTTCATATCCCATTCTCCACAAATGAACTTCCATCAGTATATAAGTTAGGGTCAGGATTAGCTAAGGGGACTTCTAAGAGATCATCTTGGGTAGCATAAGTCTGGACTATAATTTGGTGGCAGTCATGCTCGATTGGTTCCCCATCCTCTGGGAGAAAAGTGGCAGGGTTGAGGGCCACGCATGTACGCATTTGAAGCACCAGTCTCTCAAGGAGTAGCGCCTGGTATCTAAGTAGGCGGTTGTCTGATAACCATAAACTTCCTTTGGTACCTACCATGCCATTTACATCATGAGTAGTCCAGACAGGGAGATGCTTTCCTTGTATTGTTTTGATAGCCTATGACACTAAGACGGCCACCGCCACAACTACCCATAAACAGTGAGGCCAGCCTTTTGCTACTACCTCAATTTCCTTACTTAGGTATGCCACTGGTTGTGGGGTTGTCCCACAAGTCTGAGTAAGGACTCCAAGAGCTATCCTTGCTCTCTCTCTGACTTATAAAGAGAAGTTTTGTCCTGTAGGAAAGCTTAAAGCTGGAGCTTGTACTAGGGCCTGCTTTAAGATTTTGAAGGCTGTTTCTGCCTCTGGTTCCCACTCTACTAGATGAGTATTTGCCCCTGGGTTTCCTTGATTAGAGTATAGAGGGACCTGGCTATCTCACTGTATCTGGGGATCCATAGTTGGCAAAAGCCGGTGATTCTAAGGAACTCCCACAACTGTTTTAATGTCTTAGGGTGAGGACAAGCCAGTACAGGCTGTATTCGTTCCTCGCTGAGGGCCCTGGTCCCTCTGGCTAAGATTAGGTCTAGATATTTAACCTGCTGTAAGCAAAGTTGGGCCTTCAACCTAGATGACTTGTACCCTTGATTAGCTAGAAAGTTCAAAAGCTCTAGAGTAGCCTGCTGGCATGAGACTTCCAAACCGGTAGCCAAAAGTAAATCATCCACATACTGAAGGACCAGAGTGCCTGGACTTGAGAAGTGGCCTAGATCTTGGGTCAGTGCCTGACCAAACAGGTGAGAGCTATCCCTAAACCCCTGGGGCAAGACCGTCCACATAAGTTGGGATGTGTGGTCTGTGGGATCCTCAAAGGCAAAGAGAAACTGGGAGTCAGAGTGCAGGGGAATACAGAAGAAGGCATACTTGAGGTCCAGAACAGTGAACCATTCTGCTTCCTCTGGTATTTGAGAGAGCAGGGTATAGGGGATGGGTACAACTGGATATAGAGGAATTACTGTCTCATTGATGAATCTAAGATCTTGCAGTAGACTCCACTGACCATTTGGTTTTTGTACTCCTAGAATTGGGATGTTGCAGGGACTGCTGCATTTTCTTACTAAACCTTGAGCTTTTAAATGTTTAACAATATCCTGTAAACCTTTATGAACTTCAGGTCTTAAGGGATATTGCCTTTGATAAGGAAAAGTGGTGGGGTCTTTTAGCCTGATTTGGACTGGGTGGGCATTTTTTGCCCTACCGAATTGTCCTTCCAATGCCCAGACTTCAGAGTTGATTCCTTCTGCAAGTAGGGGGACAATGAATGGGTAACTTGTTCCCCATATTCATGTAGATAATAGCTCCAGCTTTGGCTAATATGTCTCTCCCTAATAACGGTATGGGACTTTCAGGCATAACAAGAAAGGCATGTGAAAAGAGTAAAGTCTCCCAATTACAACTGAGGAAGTGGGAGAAATACCAGGTTACAGGCTGTCCCAGGATTCCTCGGATGGTAACAAACCTTGAGGACAGTCGTTCGGGACAAGAGATTAACACTCAGAAGGCTGCACCAGTATCCAGGAGGAAGTCAATTTCCTGGCCCTCAATGGTTAAGCATACCCGTGGCTCAGTGAGGGTAATGACATGAGCTGGCGCTTGCCCCAGGCACCCTCAGTCCTGTTTTTGGATCATCTGTTTGGGGGCTTCTGAACCAGAGAACCTTTGTCCTCTGGAGCAGTGGCACCTTCCAGCGATTGCCTTGGCATAGTGGACATGGATGAGGGGGTGGCTTATTTCTCATTGGACAATCTTTTTTAAAGTGTCCTAGTAAACCACACTGATAACAAGCCCTACCAGGTGATTGGCCTGCTCCATTTTCTGTTCTTTCTGAACCACCAAGGATTTTTTGTCTGAGGGACATGACTAAGGCTGTGGCCTTTCTCTGATCTCGCTTTTCATTTTGGACCTGTTCCTCTTGGTCCCTATTATAGAACACCGAGGTTGCCAGGTTTAATAATGCCCCCAGATTTTGTTCAGGGCCCAGGGCTTGCTTTTGGAGCTTTCTCCTGATATCTTTGGCTGATTGGGTAATAAACTTATCTTTTAGAATCAATTGACCCTTGAGTGATTCGGGAGACAGGGAGTATATTTTCTTAAGGCCTCCCGTAGCTGCTCAAGGAGGGCAGAAGGATTTTCTTCCTTTCCCTGAGTTATGGTGGACATCATTGAATAATTCATAGGCTTTTTCCTAATTCTCCTTAGTCCTTCTAGAACATAGGTCAACAGATGTTTATGACTGCAGTCCCCATGATCGGAGTCAAGGCCCCAGTGGGGATCCATACTGGGGATGGCTTGCTGACCGGTGGGGAATTTGTCCCTTTCTTCGGCTGTCATTCTATCATTTACTTGACTAAGATACCAAGTATTTCCAAACTCTCGGGCTGCAGCTAAAGCTGCATTCCTTTCATTAAAGGCCAGGGTTTGATCTAACAGTAGCATGACATCTCTCCAAGCGAGGCTGAAGGTTTGCCCTAGACCCTGTAGGACATCTATGTATGAATCACAATCATCTGAAAACTTCCCCAGGTCTGCCTTGCTCTGCTTTAAATCAGAGAGGGAGAAAGGGACATGTACCTGGGTTGGGCCAAATTCCCCTCCCCCTACAGCTTGAAGGGCACATAATGGATAGCCTGGGCAGAGGTTTCGTGGTTCTTTGGAGATTTCTTTATTTCCTTTGAGGCAGGGGAGATTAGAGGAAGATTATCATTAATAGGAAAGGGAGCTATACGGAAGCTAGGATATGGGGGTAAGCTGAGAGGTCCTTCTATGGGATGTAAATTGCAAGCTTTGCATAGTTGTGTATTCTCCTTCAATGAAAAGAAAGCTTGGACATAAGGTATTTCACTCCATTTACCTCCCCTCTTACAGAAAAGGTCAAGCTGCAGGATAGTATTGTAATTTGTACTTCCCTCAGGTGGCCATTTTTCCCCGTCAGAGAGAGAATATTGGGGACAGGCCATAGGCAGAAAAAAATGAGCCGCCTCTTTTTCAGGGTTTGCAGGTCAAATTGGTCTTAATGGCTTAGGATGCATTTCAAGGGTGAGCCCGTTGATGCTAGAGTGTTTCCCATCTGAAAGACAAAACTTCCCGCGGTTTTGGTTTGTTTTCTTTCTCCCCCTGCCCAAGAACCTGCAATGGTCCCTGGACCCTGCTGATTGGAATAGTTGAGCTCATTGATGCAGCAGCAGCAACACTAGTTTTCCTCCCAGACCACAAGGAGGACCAAGGAAAGTCGGATTTAGTGGCCCTTACCGACACAGTCTCGAAAACCTGCACCCTTGCCTGTCCTCCTAGACCACAAGGAGGACCAAGAAAAATCGGATTTAGTGGCCCTTACTGACACATTCTCGAAAACCTGTTAGAGTCCTAAGCATTCTCCTGTTAGTATTGGAACCTTACCCGTGTCCTGTAAAGATGTTAGCCCCCAAAAACGAAGTGGAGGGCCATACCCTGAGGGAGGGAAGGGATGTCCAGAGTTGGAAGAGTGACGCCTTTTGTCCACACTTATAGGAATAGGAAGGATACAATTTCTGAGGCTTCCCATATTCTAGCCTCAGGAATAGCTTTTGTTAGCCCTGCTTGTCTGAGGAGGGATCCTAAAACTCCAGATAGTCCCCCCTATGACGGGGCTTTGGGAAAAATTATGTCTTTCTGATTGGCGAGCCCGGGTGCCTAAAGAAGGTAGCAAAGTCCTGGAGTTTATACTAGAAATCATTCTTACAGGAGAAACTAGAAAAGCACCAGAGACGGAGTGGTTTTTAGAACCAGGACTAGCCTCAGAGAAGAGAGGTGAGAGGAAGTTTGTCTGGCAGGCATTAGGACCCAGGAGGCAAAGGTCAGGGTAGATAGAATAGAATAGAGCCTCCCTTGGCCAACATGCCTTTGAGAGTTCCGCTCATGGCCGCACGGTCAACCAACTTGCTGTCGGGACCCCGGAGTTGAATGGCTTTCCTCTCTGTTGACCCTTGGCTCAGCCCAGAAATACAGGAAAAGCAAAAGCCGGTTCCAGGCAAACCAATGATCCCAACTCCGAAGAGTCCGGGGTTGTTAGAGAGCCCTTTCCCAGAAAGCTTGACACCTGTGTCTTTAGTCCAGTGGCCGCACTAGTCGCTTTTAACTGGCCAACACATGCCCGGTATTTAGCCACCGAATTCTAAGGAAAAATAGGACAGAATAGCAAGCACAAGGGGTCCGATGGTACTCACCGTTTGGCGATAGGCGATAGTCTCACTGCTTGGCAATAGGCGATAGTCCATTCGTGGTCACCAAAATGTGTACAGAATTGGTGGGTTCTTGGTCTTGCTGACTTCAAGAATGAAGCTGCAGACCCTCGCCGTGAGTGTTACATTCTTAAAGATGGTGTGACCAGAGTTTCTTCCTGCAGATGTTCAGAAGTGTCCGGAGTGTCTTCCTTCCAGTGGGTTCGTGGTCTCCCTGGCTTCAGGAGTGAAGCTGCCGATCTTCCCGGTGAGTGTTACAGCTCTTAAAGGCAGCACATCTGGAGTCATTCGTCCTTCCTGTCTGGAGTTGTTCCTCTCTCCTAGTGGGTTCGTGGTCTCGCTGGTTTCAGGAGTGAAGCTGCAGACCTTTGCAGTGAGTGTTACAGCTCATAAAGGCAGCATGGACCCAAAGAGTGAGCAGCATTGAGAGATTTATTGTGAACAGCAAAGAACAAATCTTCCACAACTTGGAAGGGGACTGCAGCTGCTGGATCAGGCAACCTACTTTTATTCCCTTATCTGACCCCACCCACATCCTGCTGATTGGTCCATTTTACAGAGAGCTGATTGGTCCGTTTTGACAGGGTGCTGATTGGTGCATTTACAGTCCTTTAGCTAGACACAGAGTGCTGATTGGTGCATTTACAACCCTTTAGCTAGACACAAAAGTTCTCCAAGTCCCCACCCAACCCAGAAGCCCAGCTGGCTTCACCTCTCAAGGGCGCTTGCCACAGGACTTTGCAGCACCTAGCCCAGGCATTAGGGTAGCCCAGAGGGAGCTTGTCCCCGATCAAACCCAGCAGGCACCAGCTGGCCACAAAAAGTGCAGGGCTTGCCAAGCCCACGCCCACCCGGAACCCACGCCAGCCCTTGAGCGCTGTGCAGCCCGGGCTCCCACCCGCGCCTCTCCCTCCACACCTTCCTGTCGGCAGAGGGAGCTGGCTCCAGCCTCCGCCAGCCCCAGAGAGGGGCCCCCACAGCACAGTGGTGGGCTGAAGGGCTCCTCAAGCGTGACTAGAGTGGAGGCGGAGGCTGAGGAGGCACCCAGAGCAAGCAAGTGCTGTTAACATGTAGTCACTTCTCAGTGGGAGGTGATTGGATCATGGTGGCAGACTTCCCCCTTGCTGTTCTTGTGAAAGTGAGTGAATTCTCATGAGATCTGGTTAATGGAGTGTAGCACTTTCCCCCTTTGCTCTCTTTCTCTTCTCCTCCACCAGGTGAAGACAATGCCTGCTTCCCCTTCACCTTCTACCTTGATTGTAGGTTTCTGCATCCATGCTTCCTGTACAACCAATGAAATCTCTTTTGTTTATAAATTACCTAGTCTCAGGTAGTTCTTTATGGCAATGCAAGAATGGACTAATACAAGGAGAAAAAAGGCATGGAATAGTTTTTTTGAAGACTGGTTCAGCAAAAACATTAAATATGACTAAGAACCGAATAAATGCCAAGGATATTGGGGCTTGTATTAAACGTGGTTAGGATAATGACCTGGAAGCCATTTTTATGATAGTAAGTGGTGCTAAATAAAGGAAATACCAAGCCAGGTATGGTTTGTGCCTTTATCCCAGCTACTCGGGAGGTTTAGATGGGAGGATCACTTGATGCCAGGAGTTTGAAACTGCAGTGAGTTTTGATCACTTCAGCTTGGGAAACAGAACCTGTCTCTAAAAAATTAAAAATTAAAAAATGGAAAGACAAAAGATAAAAAAGAAGGATCAAGAATCAGAAGCAAAGTCAGACAGTCCACTGGAGGAACACAAAAGCAATGACCAAAAAGATCCAGGAGGATAAGGAAGATGAGGATGTTGGATTTGCAGAAGGATGTAATAAGGGGCTTTCTAGAGATTGCTGCCATGAAGCAATGAGGCTGCAAGCTAACTGGTGAATGTGCAGTGTAACCCTTATGGTTCCTTCTAAGCAGCCTTGTCTTCTTTTGCCAACAATGTGTTGATTTTCTTTGAGCTCCTCCTGATTCATGCAGGCTTAATTTAGTCTCCATGGGTATTTCTGTCTGTATTTGCAACTTTCTTTGCGAAATACATGTGAATTATCTTAACTTTGTGTAGAGAGCTGTAAAGAATTTCTCCAGTTTCCTAATTGATCAGAATTTGGAAGACGTCAAGTTGCTGAAAAATTATGAATTGAGTATAAGTAGTTTTTGAGGGACATTATTTAAAGATGATATGAATTTTTGGAGGGGACATTACTATCTAAAAATAAATTGTTATTGCGAAAACTCAAAATGCAGTGCCAACTTCTTGCTTTTGTAAACTGCATATGTACATCAGGGTTTGTAACATGATTTACTCCTACTATATCATTAAAGACACCAAGATGTTTGACTCTAGTAGGTAGACTAGTAGCCTCTTAAGGATATCTGTGGTAATTTTTCCAGAACTTGTAAATATTTCTATATTACATGGCAAAGGAGAATGGTAGCAAATGGAATTAACTTTGCTAATCAGCTGAACTTAAAATAGGGAGATTATCCTGGGTTATCCCAATGAGTGAGATGTAATCTCAAGGGTTCTTAAAGGTGGAAAAGGGAAGAAGAAGAGTGAATGCCAAAGAGATGTGATGGAATAAAGACTCAACTGACCATTGCTGGCTTTGAAGATGGAAGGGGCCATAAGCCAAGGAATGCAGGCAGACTCTAAAGCTGAAAAAGACAGGAAAATTAGATTGTCCCTTAGAGCTTCCAGGAGGGATTGCAGTGTGGCTTGCCCCTCGATTTTAGTTTAATGAGGCACATTTTGACCTCCAGAGCTGTAAGATAATAAGTTTGTGCTAAGTTTATGGTAATTTGTTACAATAGTAATAGGAAACTAATATAGTGGATAATCATATTGAATGTCCTGAATCCCTTTTTACCAAATACCCTTCCTTTCCTTTTCTGCTGAGAAAGGGAAATTGGCAAGCCTGTTTCTATTTCACAAAACCAAAGACATATTTCAATGATGTGTGGGTCAAGCATCTTCCTCTAGCATTCAGTTAGAGGAAATACGAATCA
Organism: Mandrillus leucophaeus; assembly: GCF_000951045.1. NCBI lineage: Eukaryota > Metazoa > Chordata > Mammalia > Primates > Cercopithecidae > Mandrillus > Mandrillus leucophaeus. The sequence continues at coordinate 2,805,354 of NW_012104310.1, forward strand.
ATTTATTTCCACAGAAGGTGGTTCCACTTTAAAGCATTGAGCAAGGAAGGAGATTTGGCACAATGTACTTGAGTCAATTGAAAGGAAAGATGTTTGAAATTAGAAGACTCTCATTAGAGGGATTCTTTACTTGGACCCATATACACTTTAGGGGAACCTGTGGATACCCTGAAATTGTCTACAAACTGTGTTGCTTATGAGAATTTTTTTGTTTAGAAGATTCTTAAAGTGGTCTGTTGCCAGAACAGGGGCAAAATCTGCCACTATTGGGAAAGCTGCTATGTATCTGTGATGTAGCACACAAAACTCTGGACTCAGAGTGATAATAATCAAAGGTACAGCTGATTGAGCCTCTGTTAGTGTGAAGCATTGTTACATCTCTCATCTTGTTTTATTCTCTCAATATCACTCCAAGGTGTTAATGATTCCACATTTCAGATGAGGAAACTGAGGTGCACCAAAGCTAAAAAATTGGCCTCAGTTTTCAGAGCCAGGAAACGGTGCAAGAACTGAAGCTCTAGCCTGTCTCCTTCCAAATCTTTCTTTTTGTGACACTTGGTACTCCCCAGTGGCTATTAGTACCCACTTCTTAATGTTGTGGAAATTCAATGAAATTACATGTCTGAAATGGATTTTGTAAATTTATTTATGTGAAGAATTGGGCAAGAAAATAGGTAGAGGTAGATGGATCTGAGAAATTTTGTCAGAAAACATTCATAAGTACTTTCTGAGAGATGACTAAAGAGTAGAGATCAAGTCTCACCAAAAATCCAAGTTCTGTTCTGTTTTTTTTCCTTTAAGCAAGGAAGAAGTGCTGCACCGGCCTGCTGCATCTTCCTTGATAAAAACGGTTGAATATGGTTTACATCAGTTATTCTCGACCCAGGTTCCTTTTATCCAAAAGGGACATTTGGCAATATCGGAATACATTTTTGGTTGTCGCAGAAATGGGGCAGAGGAGGGGAGGAGCAAATAAGAGGCAGAGGCCGGGGCTGCTGTTAAAATTCTTGCAGAGCACATGACAACCTTCTGCAACAAAGAATTATCCAGCACAAAACACCAATAATGCTAAGATTAGGAGACTGCACTCTATATGTTTAAAAATAAAATGCTTAAAATTACATTCCTTACATCATCAATGAATTATAATCAGGAGAAAATTGATGCTATGTTTATATTAAATGAAAGAGTTATAAGGTAAACAAATAAGTTTCACATAGTATCTCCTCTTTTAATTAGTGTAGAAAAGCTCTCGAGCTTACCCCTGACAGAGACTGGAAAGATGAGAGGAATTAGAGGATGGCTTTGATCATTTATGTAACTAGGTTATAGTAGAGAAATTCAGCTCAAAGAAGATAAGTGTAGGATATTAAGTCTGGGAGCAAAGGAACATTACAAAAGGAATGTTTGTTCAAGGGAAAGAGATTGGGCTTTGTTCTATTTTGCCACTTTCTTGCCTGTGGCAAAGTATTGCAGCACAGCAAAAAAAAAAAAAAAAAAAAGGGTGCATACTACTTTCCCCATAAAATCAGCCATTCACTAAAGAGCCAACGGAGGTCTTTATGTTCAAAGGAGCAGCAGCAGAGTGAACCAAGTCTCTGGTGGCTAAGAGTGATGGTGAAGACTTTGCTCTACAAAAGACGGGGCTTCCTTCCAGTTAACTTGAAGCTAAGCAAGGACAGTTTGGCCTTCAGGCTCGAAACCAATCACCATTAACAGATGTGTTAGAGCCACCTCTGGACACGTCTGACTTACAGAGTGGAGAGGTTCTGCATATATAAAGACAACGTTACTGTTTTATCTTGTTTTAATTCTCTGAGTCCATAATCTCTTACACCAGTGTTTTAGTGAGCCTTCAGAGCTTCTCCATGGATGACCATCTTCAAAGACTACAGATTTTCATAATCTTATAACAGGCTTTAGCTACCCTACAACCCCATTTTTATTCTATGGGATAGACTGGAACTTTTATCTTTACAGAGTGACCGAAGCTACAGTTTGACTCTGCTTATCTACATGCATCATAAGGAATAAGGCAGGGTTTCAGGTGAATTTCACAGAGGACTTTGAGGTCTGCCACTGCCTCTGGCAGCTGTTATGTGATGAATCTCAGATGTCTTAGACCTGGTGGCATAATCCTTCTCCAAACAGAGAAAAAGAAATGAAACAATGGCATACACTCAGTAGTAGCATTCTCCTGTTATACAAAGGAATATAGTTACTCCTCAAAAACAGCAGCAAAGTTAAGTAATACACCGAATGAGTTACATGAAACAAGAACTAGGAAACATTTCTGAAAATATTCAGTTTCCAATCATTTGGAATATTTCTTCTTCTAACCAAAGGAAATGCTGTTGTTGTTGTTGTTCTAGTGCATTTCTAAATATTAAAGAGTAGATATACATTTTGCAGCAATATCTTAGTTATCCTAGAGGCCAAAATTCCAGTGATATCATGCATCTGGGATGGCATAGAAACCAGAAAATTAAATGGGGGGAAGAGTTAAAAGTATGTCTAACAGAAAAAAAAATCTAGAGCATCCAGCAGTAAAACCATCGAACCAAAACAGGATTTGAATTTTGCCCAAATGACACTTGGCACTTAGTGGTCCCTTGGTTTGATGTCCAGAAAAGATAAAGCCGCTGAAATGTTATAAGAGTCATAAAAGTCAAACCATGTCAGCATGCAAGCCAAGAAGTGTAGATGTGTGGTGGAAAAGAGAAGAAAATAAGGAAGGGGAATGGCAAACAACAAAGGCAACAAGTGGGGAATATTGCAAGTAACAGATTTTGACACAAGGAAATACATTAAATAAAAGGGCAGCTACTAAAATGGCAATGTTTGCTGCACTAAAAGTACAGGACAGTTGGGCACTCTCGTTGAAGGGACAGGAGTTGTAGGAGTGGCCAAGAGTTTCAGGGAGCGAGTACAAGAAGTATTTATATGACAATGATAATGTCTTTCTTTACACAACACCTATTGTGCCAGGCCCTTTGCTGGGATCTCTACCATATCATTTGAATCCATACAACCCTGCAGAATGCATTATCTGCTTTCCACAGGTATGGAAACAGCATAGAAAGGTTAAATAACTTGCCCAATGTTCCACATCTGTGTCAGGACTTAAACTTTGTTAACACCATGGATTATATATTTTCCAGTACCTGCATGGTCTCCTGGATTTTCCAAAATTGAAATGTGGAGATTCTGGCAATCATTAGGGTCTTCTGTGTGGGGATAACACTTCAATTGGAGAGGAGCTATGCTAGAATGTTATACCGTCATGTAAATACTGGGTGAATCTGAGGTGGCTGTCTTGCCAAGGAATCATATTTTAGAGCTTGCAAGGTAATACTGAGCAGAAATGTTATTCTATATAAAGAATATCAAGAAATATGTGTGTCTTTGGTTCATCCTAATTGAAAAGACAATTTTCTTAGCTTATATGTTAGGCAAAGTTTCATTTTTGATGACTGCCCTTGTCATTTCAAAGTGGGACTTGACTTTAGAAAGTGGAAATACCAAATGACAAACCGTAAAGTTGTAGAATTCTCTTTTTGGAACTGCATTTCTGATTTCATAGAGGATTTCTCAAGCAGTTTTATCATGATGGTGATACTAGACAGAAAGATTCTTAAGGGTAGACACTGTGTCTGATTCATCTTTTATCTCCAGAACCTAGAACCCAGTATGGCCTCCTCTAGACATGGTGATAAGAAAATTGTGGTGATGGTGGTGGATTTAGAAAGGAGACACATTTCAGGGACAGAATCACCTTGTCCAAAGGCAAGGAAGTGTGCACCATCAGGTGTTTGTAGAGCATCACAAATCAGAAGCTCAAAAATGTTCATTTAGCTGGGCCCAGTGGCTCATACCTGTAGTCCCAGCACTTTGGGAGGCCAAGGTGGGTGGATCACCTGAGGTCAGGAGTTTGATACCAGCCTGGTCAACATGGTAAAAACGTGTCTCTACTAAAAATACAAAAAATTAGCCACACATGGTGGCAGGTGCTTGTAATCCCAGCTACTTGGGAGGCTGAGGCAGGATAATTGCTTGAACCCGGGAACCAGAGGTTGCAGTGAGCTGAGATCACACCATTAGACTCCATCCTGGGCAACAGAGTGAGACTCTGTCTCAAAAAAAAAAAAAAAAAAAAAGTTCATTTAATGAATAAAACCAATATATTTGGGAGATGTTTCCCAAGTTCCATAAAAATAGATGCTGCTGGTCCAAGGGTTGTGACTTTTCTTTTCTTTTCTTTTTAAGATAGAGTTTTGCTCTTGTTGCCCAGACTGGAGTGCAATGGCGCAATCTTGGCTCACCACAACCTCCACCTCCCAGGTTCAAGCGATTCTCCTGCCTCAGCTTTCCAAGTAGCTGGGATTACAGGCATGCACCATCACACCAGCTAATTTTGTATTTTTAGTAGAGATGGGGTTTCTCCATGTTGGTCAGGCTGGTCTCAAACTCCCGACCTCAGGTGATCCGCCCACCTCCACCTCCCAAAGTGTTGGGATTACAGGCATGAGCCACCGTGCTTGGCCGGGTTGTGACATTTCTATAAAGCAAGCATATTCAGGATTGTGACACACCTGTCCCTCTCTTCTCCCATGTCCAGGTGAGGCTAGGGTGGCAGGGAGTTGGGGAGAAACCATGTTATACTGCCAGAGATGATTCTTCCTTGTCTCTAAGGCCAGGGCACATTTATTGCCAGAGCCACAGCTGAAAAACATCTGTTCTCTTCTAACTTTCTGTTTCTCCCCATTCTCTTCATTTGAGCTTTTAAACTGCCTTTAAAACAGGAGCCACAATGGCCCTGTATGTGCCTTCAGCTGTTTCTAATTCTCTCCCAGGCCCACTCTCTCCCAATAAATGACACATTGTAGAAGGTGTTTTATAGCCTGACTTGTTAATAGAGCCAGACCATTCTGTTACCAAACCAAACATGGCAATCAAGGTTAAAACACAAAATCACCAAAAGCTGAGTGAGATAAACATAGAACTGTTTGTCATCTATAAAAGAAGGAGCTGGACCATCTAATTTAAAAAATGCTTCTAATTCTAAAATTCTAACCTTTAAAACAAGATTCCCTCACAGTTGAAGCACACACGGCTTTATACTTGGGCTATTGGATTTTTTTCCCTGTTGGTGGGCTTAGTTTCCCTCCATAGATTCTACTATAAAGAAGTGAATGAATAATACAAGGATAGTTAAATCTGCTCATTTTCTCTTTCCTAGGGATTTAGAACTGAATCAGATAATGTCTGTAGAGCACTTTAGGACTCCTCATTCAACACCATTGAGTGTAAAATATAATTGTCAGCAAGTAGCTTCAGAAGCCACCATCAGATAAAACATTGTTCCTTATGCTTTCATAATTAATGATAAGCATTCCCCACCACCCACCCTGCCGGCCTTTTCAGACTGGGGAAAGAGAATTCTGAATGGTGATCAAGGCCACATTTTAACTTGCAAATGTCAAGAAGAATCTCATCATTCTTTGTTATTTTTGATTGATTAATATATTAGTTAATTGCTGACGAGTTGCTAATGAGCTAATTTATATGCACAGAGAGGATCTAACTATGACATAGGAGTAGCATGCAAAGTTGCAAAGCGCTGCTAAACAGATCATGGGTGCTGGCCATGGCACCTCTCAGGGCAGGTTAGAGAGAAGAGTGTGGAAACATTGTGCCTATCTTCCCACCTACTCAATAAAGAGGAGGGAAAACACATGGAGGCTCCTTTGGTCGTGAACGCCTCACTGCTAATTAGCCGCCTGTAGTATTACAAGACGGCCACTAAGTGGCACCATCTCATTAGAGTTCTCTTTTATCAGGCTTACGAAACCTGCTGGGCCTTCTCTTCTGGACCACGGAATACATTTATTGTTCTGTGTTGGCTGATTTGGGTTTAGCAAAAGGGATCTGCTTTCAACATGCCCCTCCGTTTTTTTTTTTTCTCCTTTCCCATGTTTTTGTTGGGAATCTGAGCCAATACTTAGGCATATGCATAGAGATGAAGGCCATCGTACTGGCAATAACCATAATAGACAACTTAAAGACGACGAATACTGATAGTGAGCTTTTTAATTTGTTTGTAGAGATGAGTTCCCACTATGTTTTCCAGGCTGGTCTCAAATTCCTGGCCGCAAGCGATCATCCTGCCTCAGCCTACCGAAGTCCTGGGATTACAGGCATGAGCCACTGCGCTTGGCCTTTTTTTTCTGCAACAATCCCCGAAAGCCTGATTTTTTTTTATATTTGTAAAAAATAGTGAGCTTTAATTGAAGGTTTTTGTTTATATACTGGGGGCTTTCCAGATATTATTTCCCAAACTCATCGGCACTCTGTAAGGTTGCCTACATTTTGTGAGCAAAAAAGCTGAGATTCAGAGAATTAAAGCAAACTTTTCAAAGATACCCAACGAGAGTGGAAGTGAGACACAACAGGAGTCCAAGCTTACGCAATGTCAGAGCATTAATGATCTTTAAATCATTCATGTGACATAAATATTAGGTATAGTGAGAAAAGACAGAAAAAGTCTAACTCTTTGTGAAGTTCAAAATCAGAAAGGGAAAATAGAGTAAATGAACCAAATTGTTTGTAATACAAAAAAAAATGAGTTATGTATGAAATCCATAAAGTTTATAAAGGGTCTGAAATTATTGAGGACACTTACTAGGTACATGCCTCCAGTCCAGGAGACATCCTGAAACCAAATCTTCTCTTGAAGTAGAATTTTTCTGAAAGGGACAGAGCTCTGAAGATGAGAGTGAGGAAGTTAGAATAAAAAATATATATTCTCAGGTTTAGCCCTCAAACTCTTGAATCTTTAGAGAAGATGATTTTGTTTCATGACACATTAATTTGTTCTATGTTATTTGAGGTGACATCTTAGCTCTGTAAATAAGTAAAGGAGATCTAAGTAAATGTTTCAAGGGATAACAGGTCAAACTCTCCTAGATTGATTATCCCCCAGAACCATAGGAAAAGCAAGAGCCAGGAATCTCATAATGTGAAGACAAACTAACATTGATGCGTTATGGGCTTGGCCTCCCGTGTCTTGCATGCATCACTGTACTTACAATAACCCAACAAGGTATCTAGAATACTACATTCATATTCCATCAGGATGTTGAACTTCGGCAAGTTGAGCACTCACCAGAGGTCACACAGCTAGTGAGTGGTGAAGCTGGGATTCCATCCAAATTGGCAGGTCAAAGAGCTTGGCTTTTAACCTTTAAATACACTGCCTCCACTTGGCATGCTACATGGTGGTGAGCAAATGCTCTGGTCATCGTAATACTATCTTAAACTTGATTTATATTTCAAAGAAGTTTCAAGTACATTATTGAATTTGATGGTAAGAACAATCCAATGAGAAAGGCAGTTTAGATATTCTTATTATCACACTTGCCCTCTAACATGTATGCATGCGCACACACACACGCCTCCCAGGAGAGTTTAAGTGACTTAGGTTAAACCACAGAGCTACTAAGTGGTTGGCCCTGAACTTGAACCTAAATGTTCTCATCCTCAGCCTACTACCTTTCTCCTGTGACAGCAACACCACTTTATAGTAAAAAAAAAAAAAAAAAAAAAAAAAAAGAGGTAAAATTTCCTCCATGTCACTCAAAACATGACATTATCTCCAAAAGTTTCCGTTAAAAGTTAGGCAAGTGGCCAGGTAAAGTGGCTCACACCTGTAATCCCAGCACTTTGGGAGGCAGAGGTGGGTGGATCACTTGAGGTTATGAGTTTGACACCAGCCTGGCCAACATGATGAAACCCCATCTCCACTAAAAACACAAAAATTAGCTGGGCATGGTGGTGCATGCCTCTAGTCCGAGCTACTCACGAGGCAGAGGCAGAATCTCTTGAACCCAGGAGGCAGAGGTTGCAGTGAGCCGAGATCGCACCACTGCACTCCAGCCTGGGTGACAGAGTGAGATCCTGTCTCAGAAAAAAAATAAATAAATAAGAAGGCAAGTTACTTAGAAAATGTTATATGAACATCAAATCATATTAATACATACAGGTGTATATTTTAAATCACTTAAAAGCTCCCTATAAAGAAGAATCTAAAACTGCTTTTTCAAAATTTTTGCATGAATAAATTCAGACACATGTGCAGTGATTTACATAAGTTTATTCAGAAATCAACATCTGTGTTTTGTGTGTGTTATGGATAGAGAGGTTTGTACTTTATTAGCACTAGCCACATATAACAAATGTATAAAGATAAAATATCTATTTAGATACAGTCTAAGACATCACAATTAGTTTTTATTTAGTCTCAATTTTCCAGTATCCTCTAAGCTGTAAAATCCTGGGAATCCAAAGAAAAGAGTTCAAAGGAAAGGGCCTGAGGGCAGCAGTCAGTGGCTGGGGAGTCAACAGGGGTGTCGTAGAAAGTCATTGCACCACTCCGAACCCCACATTCCTCACCGATAACACAAAGGGCTTAGAAGAACTCAAAGATCTCTAAACTGCTAAGTAATAATTCTTAACCTTGATAAAGTTTGAAGACTTGTTTTACTCTGTAAGGATATACATTTTTAAATAAGTAGCTAAGAATTTTCTATTACCCTCTTTTAGTAGTGGATTCATAGATAGTGCAAAACTATTGACACGGAAAACTCAGGGCTATTTTTCAGAGCCCAGGTTTATCCACCTCCTGTGTGCTTCCACTAAAACAGACACAATGTACAGTCTCAGGCACTTTCCCACTGTTTAATACAAAAGTAATTGAGTGAAGAGCAATGAGAAAATACCAGTGACTAGACGATTCACTCTTCCACTGGCCAATGGTTCCTCGGATTTTGGCCCACAGGGGGCCAGTTTGATTCACTGCTGAGAGGTGGCGCTCTTGACCAAAATATCTTCACATCAACGCTGATGGTCTTGCCCTGTGTGGGCACTGAGGCTTCCCACTTTATGACTTCCTTATAATAGGCCACAGATGTTCAGTGTAAATGACTGTGCAACACATTGATATCAAAAAATGATTATCACCGTACTGCATTCCCTTGGATGATGAATGTCGTTCAGAATTACACAGGAGCAGGAAAAAGGAAGAGGAAGAGGGCAAAACCTCAAAAGACTTCCAATGTTTCAAGAAAATGTTGGACTTTTCTTGTGTGCCACTATCAAGCTTATTTCAAAATTTGGTTTCCAAATTACTATGGCAAAGAGGTGAGGTGAAAAGGCTTTGCTGTCTGCAGGCGGAAGGCGTCTTTGTGCTGATATGTACCAGCATTCATATGTACCAGCTCTAGAGAAAGAGACCCAAGTACGCAGAGACTTTCAAATGTACAAGTATTATTCTTAGTAATAAACCCCAAATTATTATACATAGAAATTTAAACTTTAGGATTTAATAAACTCTAGTTCAAATTTAACAGAATCCTCAGAAAGCAAGGCATAAGGATTTGTTTCCCTGATTTAAACTGATGATATGACAGCATGCATCTCTTTATACCCTCCAAATCATGAATCTTTTCATGGCCACGAAATAAAACATGTTAGGGTTTTCTCTTGGCCTGGGGACAAACTGGCTGCCCTTCTGTTAGTCCCATAGATCGGGTCAACTCTCTATGGATATACCAGTACCCCCAGTTTCTGTCTGTCATGACAACTCACCTCGGACAATGCTTCATACTATTAGATAATTCTTATATTAAAACAAAATTTGTTTCCCTGAAGTTTTTATTTTAATTCATAAACAGGACAATACTTTAAGATTTTTTTGAGCATCTGCCATGTGCCAGTCCCTGAGAGGGCTTAGGAACAAAAAGACGAGGAAGTTACATGTAGTTTACCTGATCTTATGGAATTTATAGTCCGTTTCCCTAGTTCTCTGAATTTTTCCATCCTAATGCCCCTAAGAAATAGATCACATTCCCATTGTAACAGAGGCACTCTACAGCAGGGATATTAGCATCTCAGCAGAGAAAGAGATTATAACCTGAGGAAGTCCCCAAGTGACTCTACTTACCACATGCCCCTCTTCCAGAATCACTGCTCCAATAGCTCTATATTCCTATAGAAGTTTAATCCTACATCAACAGGGTGGCAGGTCAAATATCTGAAGACAATCATTATGCATCTTCTCCCCCAACCCCTCAATTTTTGCATCTTCAGGCTTAACATGCCACAGAATTCAAACTATGATGATTGTATTCTTGACGAAAAGACTGACTGAAAAAAAGCTATTGAGAACAGCTGTAAATGCATTTACATCTGTAGTTAAACGGAACTGAATCTATCAGGCAGAACCAATAGCTGAGCAGGAGAAAAGGTGATAAGAAGACAGAAGCCTGGGCTACGTGCAGTGCACTGAAATGTCGCCCAAAATGAGCAACCAAAAATGCGAGGAACGTGGAGAAGAGAAGGGGGACGCATTGTCCCACCATCTTGTCTTTCTTCATTGTAAGACACAACAATAGATTGTTCCTTGTTGGGGGTTGGAAAGGAAGTATTACAGAATAAAGCATATTCTGTACGGATTGGTCAAACTTAAGATTTAAAGCGAGAGACAGAGAAAGAGGAGGAGGGGGAGGAAGAGAAGAGGAGAAAAAAGAAATGCTAGGATAAAAATCATTCCCCCTTATAGAACTGGAATGTGTATAATGTAAAGAGACAGTTGCATTAAAGCATTAGGCCTCATGGCCTGATTAACATCATTTGATCTTTTCCTATTGAAAAGATCCTATGTGTTTCCAAAGGCAGTGCCTTTTTAAATAAAACCAGAAGTCTGGGTGAGCAGAAAGCTGTTAGAAGAGAAAGCAACTTGTTTTATATTTAATCATCTTTTTATCCTACCTGCTTCATCATCTTCAGTTTCCTTCTCTCTGTCAGTAGGGGCTGCATGTGAAGTTAAAAATCTAGACTCTCGGAGATCTAATATGACAAAAATCAACAAATAAAAAATCACTATGACCTAAATTGGTCAGATCAGACTTTTGGGCTGCCTGCCTCCAGGAGCCTTTTTTTTTTTTTTTCTGGTTTTTTTTTTTTTCTTTCTGATTTTTGTTTCTTTTTTCATCTTTTATTCTCCCTCCTCTCAGCTATTTAGCTAACAATCACCAGGCGATTTCAGTGAGATTGATTAGCACACCATTATACCCGTGTTTTTTTGTGTGATTTACTTTTTATCTGGCTTTTCTACATTCTTTTGCAAGTTTCTGGTGAGATTAGCGTTCCTCCTGAATTTGAGAGTGACCACCAGAAAGCCAGAATTTTCCATTGAGCAGTTTGGTGCAGCATATTGGTGGGGGCAACTGGAGCATCTCCACATCCATGCTGTCATCTCAGGGTGGTTGGGCTAAGAGATGGGGAGGGCTTCTGGTTGTTTGAGAGGACAGAGCAGTCGTCGTAACTGGTTCAGTCTCTGTGGCCCATTCAGCTCCTGGCATCGCTGCCAAGCCAGCCAACAAAGGACCATTGTAATCCTGACGGTTTCCCAGCAATGACCGGACAGGCGCAGACCACCAACCAGCTCATTTCACTTACACTGTTCACAAGTGAGACCATGAATGGAAAAAAGTCAATGGCAAAAATCCCACATCCTGCTAAAGTTGGTATGTGGACACTTTTCTAGGGAATGAGTCTGCCTTCAAGCTGGTAATCCTCATACCTGTTTTCTTTGTTTGTTGTTTTTAAGTACAATTAGCTTGAATGATAATGCAAAATGCTTGTAGAAGCCTACCAACAATTAGGTTTGAGTTAAAAAAAAATAAGAATATAGCATTCAATACTTTGGAAAACAATGTATAATAAAAATAAAATGCCATAAATGTAAAGCAAAATTAAGACAAGTTTTGAGGATAAAAAACAATAATTCCAGCTAGTGTGAGACTACTGTGACTATTAATGAATTAAATTTCGGTGTCTAAAAATAGAGTTTTCAGCTATAAAATGGAATTATTTGAACTCAGTTGCAAATTTTGGATATGCAGTAAAAAGTCTGCCTTTTCTGTGGACCAAACCAATGACATCTCTAACTCTGATTTTTAAAAGTAACAATACCCTTTGGGAGGCTGAGATGAAAGGATTATTGCCTAAGCCTAGGAGTTCGACAGCAGCCTGGGCAAAATGGTGAGACCTCATCTCTATTTTTTAAAAAAGTAGCAATAAGTAAAATAAAACGTTTAAGAACAAAGGAAATTCAGAGGTATGTATCATGTATTTACTACTGATTGAAAGTCAGGATGTGCTTTTTTTTGTTTTTTTGAGATGAAGTTTCACTCTTGTTGCCCAGGCTGGAGTGCAATGGTGCAATCTCGGCTCACTGCAGCCTCCACCTCCTGGGTTCAAGCGATTCTCCTGCCTCAGCCTCCCAAGTAGCTAGAATTACAGATGCCCACCACAACTCTTGGCTAATTTTTTGTATTTTTAGTAGAGACGGGGTTTCACTGTGTTGACCAGTCTGGATGTATTTTTAATGATCAGATAAAATGATCTTTTAATACATTTCAATTAAAAATGTGGCATGCTTCCATTTATTTAAATTACTTTCCTTGTAAGTACAAGTTATAATAATGGGATGCCACATTTACCTTTCAGTTATCAAATATTCAAACAAATGATAGTATTCCATGCTTGTGGGGGACATGGAATGAGAATATGGTGTTTAACTAGATCCACAATTTTAGAAAGCAGTATAGCAGAACCTTGATAATGGTCTACCTCTTTGACTTCATATCCTCTTCTTATATTTTATGTATGTATATTCATTATAGATTTTTTTTTTTGATACAGAGTCTTGCTCTGTTGTCCAGGTTGGAGTGCAGTGGCACGATCTCGGCTCACTACAACCTCTGCCTCCTGGGTTCAAGCAATTCTTCTGCCTCAGCCTCCCAAGTAGCTGGGAGTACAAGCGTGCGTCACCATGCCCAGCTAATTTTTGTAATTTTAGTAGAGACGAGGTTTCACCATGTTGGCCAGGATGGTCTCAATCTCTTGACCTTGTGATCTGCCCACCTCTGTCTCCCAAAGTGCTGGGATTACAGGCGTGAGCCACCGCACCCGGCCTATAGAAATGTTTTAACCATATTATATTCCAGGCAAGATAAGAAAATAAATACAATATTGTTCATCAAAGAAAATAAAAGCAAAGCCAAAGAATATGAAGAAACAAAGGCCCCAAACAAAATGAGACTAACAGAGTAACTGTTAAGTAAATTACTAACAAGTAGATGTATATGACTGAATACTATGTAGCTATTAAAATTAATGCTTCCAAAGATTTTTAATAATATGGGTGAATAATTATTTAAATATTAGTGGAAATGAGAAGCTATAATTGAGTGGCTGGTACTGATTTTAGCTTACAAAAGTACAATAAAATATTTATAGTCATGATCTTGGTTAGTGGGATTTTGGTTGATTTTTCATTGTTTGGGACTCAGGGAGATTTGATATAACAAATCTCTAGGAGATTAATTTTTCAACATTATTCCCAAAGAGCATATGACATTTTTTATAATTATAAAATAAAATCTTTGTTGAAACAAAAAACTTCTTTCTTTTGTTGTAAAAAGAGCAATAAAGACTCTAAATTTCCACTTCCCTTACACGTAGGGGTTATTTTACTTAAACACAATCCAATGACTCAACACCTTAACCTTTTACCAGGAGGCCCTGTTGAGATCATCAGAGGATAATTTTTGATGCTGATTAGACTGATTTTTAGTTCCTGAAAGAGTACAACAGATTAAGTAACCTAACCTGGGTTTATTCTTCTCTTGTGTATATTGTTATCCCAGTATTGCCTATGGGCTTGTTTGAGACAGATTATCATGGATAGAACGCTGAGTTCTGAACTGTGGCAGAGAAGCCAGCATGCTGGAGCCTGTACTGTGTACTGTGAAAAACCGTCTTAGTCGAATAGCTAAGCCACAGGTGCTCCTCATGGAAAGTCTAACCAAGTGTCACAGGTATGAAAACCGGTGATAATCAGAGCCAGGGCTCTTTTACTTCTCTAGCCCAGCATTTTAAATATTTTTATTTTTAAATCAAATTATTATTATTATTATTATTTTGAGTCAGGATCTCACTCTGTCACCCAGGCTGGAGAGCAATCACAGCTCACTGCTGTCTCTAACTCCGGGGCTCAAGAGATCCTCCCACTTCAGCCTCCCAAAATACTAGGATTACAGGCATGAGACAATGTGCCTGGCCTAAACTTTTGTTTCATAGATAATATACACATCTTTTGCTATGAAACTCCAAGAGGACAAGTACCATGTCTCTTGTGCAATCACTTGTTCAGTTAGCAGTTTTCCTATTGTGTTCTATGGAGCTTATTTAGCCTAGTTGTTAAGAGCATAAATCTTTGGAGTCAGTCTCAAGTTGGTAGCACGAGGCTTTGACCATGGCAGGAGGTGAGAAGGCACATGAGGACCTGCACCAGGCTCCATTTCCTGGCTTCTGGGCTTAGAATCAGGCAGGGTCCAGGGCAGCACCCAGTGGAGCCTGTGCTCCCTGCACCCACTTTACCTTTTAGGCCACAGTCCAGGTACCAGGGACTGTGGAATTTCCTGGCCAAATAGCCCAGTCTATTCCTGACCTGTTCGGGTCTCTTGCCAGCTCTGTTCTGAAAGTGCCTTGCATCACTGGCAGACCGCTTGTAGGCTCAAGAGAGGACCAAAGAGCAGGCGTTTTGCAGAGGATGAAGAAGGAGCTTGGCTGTACAAACTGGCATATAGGCATCATGAACAATGAGAATGTTTAGCAAAGTGCCTAACACACGATGAATGCTCAGCAAATGCTATTACGGGTCTGTTCCCTTACTATATTTGAAGGACAAAGAAAAAAATAATAATAACCATGAGAATACAATCTTCTACAGGGGGCACTATTTTAAGTTTAATTCTTGGAAGAATCCATAATGGAGTCTTTTAGAAAAAATAACTGGGTTATTGTCCTGGCCAAATTCCAATACTCTGTATTCAAGCTAATTACATTCCTCCCCCACTGGATGAATTATTCTTCACTTCCCCCATAAAAACCATCATGTTGTACTTGTGAAACAAAATAGCTTCTGTGTTGTACCACACATGCAAAAGTGTTTCAATTCATAGTGTATTTCTCCGGATGACTAATTTGAAGGCTACATTTGAAGGCTACATTGGGATCCGTTATAGTAGGATGTGAGTTTAGTT
This sequence comes from Mandrillus leucophaeus, assembly GCF_000951045.1. Lineage (NCBI taxonomy): Eukaryota > Metazoa > Chordata > Mammalia > Primates > Cercopithecidae > Mandrillus > Mandrillus leucophaeus. The sequence goes on from NW_012104310.1 coordinate 2,820,524, forward strand.
CAGTGATGCTTCTGAATAATGATACATTACTTATTAAATGGGACAATGTCACCAGATATGTTCTCCTGGTAACCTGAGACAATTTTTAAAGTATTATCTGGGTTGAGACTAGGCAGATGTAAGCTATTGAACTTACTTCTAAGTCATTGCATCTCTTAGCAAGCCATTTACCTTATCACATTGATTTTATTTTTAATGCCAAAAGTCTGAACATTCATAAAATGGCTTGCTAAGTATTCTATATTCATCCTGAATTATTAAGAGGTGCAATTTTAAGATAAAGCTGGAGAGAAAAATACTAAGAACTGTTAAGAAATCACTATCCTTTTTCTCCTTGGGTTTAATGCCACTTAGATCTAAAATCTCTATCTGACAATTGATTTTGGAGTGTGAATTCATTTCTCAAGATGACAGAACATGGAATGGGTGGGAGTAACTAGCTCATTGTGGCAAATATTCATGAGGGAATCGTACTTAGGGCCTAAGGTATGGCTGAGAGCAGAACTGGCTCCAGTTTGAGAAGTCCTGTTGATGGAATAAAAGGATGTGGGGAGAGGGCTAATGTTGTGATCTGGGAGAAAGCTCTAGTCCCATGCTGCTTTAGGAACATTTGAACTCTAGTTTCAAGTCCTTTACCTGCTTTTAAGAAATATGCCTAAATCTAAACTATTTTAACTACTTAATTTATTATTATTTTTTTTAGAGGCAGGATCTGGCTCTGTCTCATACATTGGAATGCAGTGGCATGATCACAGCTCACTGCAGCCTCAAACTTTTAGGCTCAAGTTATCTTCTATCCTTAGCCTCCTGACTAGTTAGGACTACAGGCATGTGCCACGACACCTGGCTGATTTTTAAATTTTTTGTAGATATAAGGTCTTACCGTGTTGCCCAGGCTGGTCTTGAACTCCTGGCCTCAAGTGATCCTCTTGCTTTGGCCTCCCAAAATGCTAAGATTAAACCACCGCACCTGGCCTAAATTCTTAGTTTTTAAAGACTTCGGGGAAGAGACAATTCTCACTGAATTACCTTTTGCTACATTGTTTGGAAGGAACCTTGTTATTATCAATGGACAATTCATTCC
>NW_012104310.1:2822427-2836865 GCF_000951045.1 Mandrillus leucophaeus
TTTTAGGACAAGTTTCTTAGCATTTTTAACTCCTCAGTGCCTAAATTTCCTCATCAGCAAAATGAGAACAATAGTAGCCTGTGCAGTGCTATGGTCAGCATGTATTCCTGGAATGTGTATAAAGTGCTTAACGTAATGCTTGGAACAAAATAAATACTCAAGCAATAGATACTATTATTTTTATTGAGAAGCCCATATCATTAGTTATTGCATCCCATGAAAAAGCATATGAGTAGATTACATATACAATCCCTTCCAAATACCAACAAGCAACAAAAGTCTCTCAAAAGCACCTGGGTGGGGCAGGCGTGGTGGCTCACATCTGTAATCCTAACACTTTAGGAGGCCAAGGAGGGCAGATTGCTTTAACTCAGGAATTCGAGACTATCCTGAGCAACATGGAGAAACCCCGTCTCTACAGAAAATACAAAAATTAGCCTGGTGTGGTGATGAGTGCCTATAGTCCTAGCTACTCCAGAGGCTGATGTAGGGCAAGGCTTGAGTCTGGGAGACAGAGATTGCAGTAAACCAAGATCGGACCACTGGACTCCAGCCTAGGCAACATAGTAAGACCCTGTCTCAAAAAACAAGCAAACAAAAAAACAAAAAAACCCATGAATGTATAGGGAAAATTGCATATTGAGTCATTAGCCTTCATTGAAGCCTTCAAGGTGGTACATCAGGAACTTGAAATTTTATTTAAATTTCGTGAGCTTTGCTATACCACCATGCTTCAAAAAAAAGGGGGCACAATAGCAGCCTACTCAAAGCAAACATCTTTCTGGTTTTCATATTTCTCTCAGTACCGTTATTCTATTTTTTTGGCTCAAAACTCTCATTTTTGGTGATTTTAGCTCCATCTCATAACCAACCAGTCATTGTGATCTCATGTTAGGTCCTTCCTTCCCATATCCACCCCTATAACTGGGGTTTAGATAGCCTGTGTTTTGACTACTGCAATAGTGCTTCTGCTTGAAGGTGCAGCTGGAAGCCCTTCTCTCCCTAATCCCTGTCCATGAGGGGTCATGTGACCTGGTCCCCTGAGATGGGATTGTAGCAGGAGGGCATGTGTTAAGCCCATTTCAAGAGATACTCTTGCTCTTGCAGCTGCTTGCTCTCATCTCTGAGCTGCCCTTCTCAGGCTGCTCTTGCCTTACCGTGAGAATGGGAGGCTGTGGCAAGTTAAGAATGATGAGACTTCTGACCTTCCCCCGTCTGGTCCTTGTGAATAGCTGGCATGACTCCCAAACTTGTTACAGCACAACCATCACCATCGCCTGTCTAAGCAGATCCAGAGAGAGTGGAATATTGAGAATTAAAGACATGGACTCTAAAGCCAGGAGGTCTGGATCCAAATTCCAGTCTGTTACTAACCCACTGTGTGACCTTACACAGCTTACTGAACCTTGTACCTTAGGTTCTTGATCTGCAAAATGAGCAAAATAATAGTGCCTACCTCATAGGATCATTCAGAAAATTAAACTAGTAAATATAAGATGTTCTAGATACTGCCTGCTATGTATAAGAACTCAACAATTATTAGACATTTTACACTGCTCAAACACTCACACACTCACTGCTGGGTAATATTCCCCACTTTGTCTATGTTCTTTCTTAGATATGTATTAGATGCTGCCTCATAGTACTACTCAATTTAATTGCTTTTAGAAATGTTGAACACATTCACAATAGAATATTTTCAGTATATTTGACAGGTACAAAGATGAACAATACAAACATCTGGATCTCCATGACCAAACTTTGGAGATGGAATGTTATTAACCCCTAGCAAGACCCTTGAGTGTTCCTTCCAAATCCCACCCACTTCTATTCCCATCCCCATAGGTAACTGCCATTTGGAATTTTCTGTCTATCATTTCATTGAGTTTCTGCAGTTTTGTCATATATAATTTCAATTTTAAATAATAAACCATGTAGTAGGCCACTGAAAGATGGGCTAAAGTGATATGCACAACTTTTAGCCTGGGCCACATAAACCTTCCTGTCTAAGCCTCCTCCACTGTACTCTCTCTCTCTCTGTCTCTCTCTCTCTTCCTCTCTGCCAGTCAGATGGATAAATGTATTGAAGGACTCTGAGGCTCTGTACAATGTCAGAGCTTGGATACAGAAAGAGCCTGTATCACTCCTAAAGAAAAGCCATCTAGCCAAAAACACTTACCTTAGACTGCTGTAGGAGTAAGAAGTAAACTTTTATGTTGTTAGGCCATTTAAATTTTGGAAGTTTTTTTTTTTCTGTGAAAGTTAATATCCCCTGACAAATACACATATTAGCACCAGGAAGTGGGGGCTCCTATCACCAAGAACCTAGAATGTGCAGCATTATCCCAGCAGTCAGTTACTGGGCAATATTAACATTGATATGGGAGGTAGGAGCTAAGATGACCCATATTATACAGTGGTTCACCATTTGTTAAAGCTAGTGCCTAAGAAAACTTGGAAGACAAACCTTGTGCCTACTAAACTGGTAGCTCTGGAGAAAGTGATTGGAAGATATCAGTGTTTGGAGTATGTCGACTACCATTGGCTGCCTTTGACAAAGTATTGCAATTAATAGATGAGACAAGGACCTGTTTATAAACAGAAATGAAAAACTTAGTTCTAAAATCTGGTGCACTGAAACACTGGAAAGACCAATTGCTGCTAAATAACCCAACAGCAAGATGTAGAAACAAAAAGGGCTCTGAGAGATAAAGAACCAGTAAAACTTCTTGATTAAATAAAATGACTTAGGCCTAGAGAAAAGATCAAATTAAAATGTGGCTTTCCCACCTATTGTTTCAGATAACCATGGATCACTGCCAGCATGTTGAAAAATAGAGGCATGGGGTGAGAAAGCTTGGGAATAAATCAGGCTTGAGAATGATCCCTAAGAAAGAACGATGAGTGTCCTTATTTGCATATGGAACTCATTCGAAGCAAATGAACCAAAAACTTAGTAAGTTTTTGAAAAGATTAATAACCAAAGAAAGCGTGATCCTAGATTAAAAACCAAAACTTTTGACTGTTTGTAACTGAAAACATCTTTGGGTCCCATACTTGTACCAACAGGAATTAGGCTCTAAAAGCTTTACTTTCTCCAAAGGAAAGGAAAAAAATTGTGATTATCCCATTCCTGTTCCCAGTTGAATATTAGGTGAAAAGCATAGATAACTTGTCATTTAAATTGTGGGTCACAGAGCCCTATGGAGAAGACTTCACATCACCCAGAAATCCTGGACTTGAGCTGGATACAGTAACTGAATGGGACTAGAATTGCCTCCCACGGAAAAAGGGCAAAGTGTTCTATGTATCACAGGATGAGCAAAACAAGTGTTTGGTGTCCATAAATGAATGAGAGGCTGTGACTAGGATTGGCTAAGTGTTCACCACACTGTCTTTTTCTCCCCTGGGCACAGAGCTGGGCTACATTTTCTAGCTTCTTTTGCAGTGAATGCAGCTGTGTGACTGTAGCCAGTGGAATATGGGGAGAAGAGATGTGTACCACTCCTAAGTTTGGCCCATAAAATGAACTTCCGTGTTATCCTCTATTGCCTCCTCTTCACCTATCTGATGGCAGATGCAACAAATAGTATCAATGGACTCAGAGAACCAAAGTGATTGAAGAGTCATGGAAGAATGGAGCCTGGGACCTGAATCAATACTAAAAGAGGAATTACTTAGAAATGTTTCTTGATAAAAAAAACATATGACTAAGAAATAAGCTTTTGTTGTATTAAACTACTGAAATTTTGAAGTTGTTGCAATAGCAAATGGCCTACTCCAATTAATACAACTGCTATAGAGAAAAATTGAGGAAAGGGGTATTACTATTTCATATGCAATGGCTAGAGAAAGTGTCACTTGCAAATAAGTATTTAAGCAGACACCTGAGGAAAGGAGAAAGAAAGCTTGGGGATATCTGGGAGAAGAGCATTCTAAGCAAAGGGACTGGCAAGAACAAATACTATCTCTAGTGGACACATGTGCTTGGCACATTTGAAGAAGAGCAAGGAGGCCATTAGCGAGCTGGAGAAGAGTAGCAGGAAACTGGGTCAGTGAGGGCCCAATGGTGTAGGGACATACAGGACCTTGAAAGGACTGTGGATTTTATTCTGAATGTGGAAGCCATTGAGGTTTGAATTAAGATATTTATTTTTTAAAAAATCCCACTAGCCACTGGGGTTAGGGGATTGTGGTGGATAATCAAGGATAGAACAGAAAGATCACTTGGGAGGGGGCTGTTTAAATAATCCAGGTGAGAAGGGATGACTGCAGCAGTGGAGGTGGTGAGAAGGGGTTGGATTCTGGATTTACTTGAGAACACATAGGGTTTGCTGAAGGATTGAATGTTGGTTGTAATACACACACACACACACCCCACCACACAAAAAGCAGGCACCAAAATGACCCCAAGATTTTTGGACTGAGCAACTAAAAGGATGAAGTTGTCATTACTGACATGAGAAGACCGGAAGCGGAGCCAATTCTAGGAGAAAATCAGAAGTTGGTTGTGGACACATTTGGATTGATGCTCGCCTCCTCAGTCTCATCACCACCAACTTATTCTTCCTGCTTTCTCCATATATCTTGGTTTTTCTCACCATCTGAGAACTTCTTCCCTCCTACTACCCTTTCCTAGTTAATTCCTGCCCCTCAATTCATATATCAACTAAGAAAACTGTTGCTTTCTCCAGGGAATAATTCTTCCTTTATCCTTAGTTGGGATTAGGTCTCCTTCCTGAGTTCTGCCCATCACAGCTTCATCTTAATTCCTTGTTTCGTCATTTTTTTCACTGAACTGTGAGCACTGTGAAGGCAGGAGTCTATTTTGTCTTCATGTTCATCATTGTGACTCCAGTTTCGAACATAGAGCTTGGAATGTGCTAGGTGCTCAAAAAATGTTTGCTGAAAGAATGAGTGAATGAATAAATGAATGAATGTATGAATGAATGAGCACACCATGTCCCCTTCAAGAGACTTCTTCCAGAGAAATTCTGGTAGAATCTTAACTTTAAGCATGGTTAAACTACTGAGCAAGCAGCTTTTTCTGAGCAATTAGTATTTATCTGACATTATAAACTTTGTAACTCAAAGAGTTCACTTTTTTTTTCTTTTCTGGAGACAATGCCTCACTGTGTTGCCCAGGCTGGAGTGCAGTGGCACAATCATAGCTCGCTGCAGCATTGACCTCCTGGTCTCAGGTGATCCTCCTGCTTTAGCCTCCCAAGTAGCTGGGATTACAGGCCCATGTCTGACCATGCCTGGCCAAAAGTTTCACTTTTTATATTAACCACTAAAAACTTTTGGGCAAATACATGACCCACCAGTAGCCCATGTGGAGGTCCTTACGATATAATTTTAAGCTTTGTTCCTGCTTGTCTTCTGTGTCATTCTTGTTTTTCATTTGTGTGTCTAACTTTATTATGCTTTGTCATCATTTGTATACCCTTGTAAGCAATATTTTGGCCATTTAATGTATTTTTTATTTTCTAGTAATTTCATTTTTTAGAAGTTTTTTATTATACAAAATTTAAAACACATCCGAGTGTGGAGACAAGAGAAATGCCCATGTACTGGCCACCTAGTGTTAACAGTGATCCACACATGGCTCATCATGTTTCAGCTATCTCCCCATTTTCACTCTCATGCTGATTATTTTGAAACAAAATCTAGACAGTATATAAATTATAAATATTTTAGAATGTTTCTGTAAAGATAGGGATCCAAAAAAATATATAATGACAATAATATTCTCATGCCTAAAAATAAGAAATTTCTTATCATCAAATATTCAATGTTCACACTTTGCAGTTTGCCGTGTGTGTGTATGTATTTAACAATTTGTTTGATTCAAGATCCAAAAAAAGTCTATACATAGAGATTGCTTTATAGGTCTCTCAAGACTCCTTTGACTTCTTGGTTCCCCTTCCACCTTTTTCTATCTTCCTTTTTTTCCCTTGCGATTTTCTGTTGACAAACTGGGTCATTTGTACTGTAGAGTGTCCTGCCATCTGGATTTTGTTGATTGCATCCATGAAATGTTGTTTAGTGTGTGTTTCTATGTTTCTTGTATTTTTTGTAGATTGATAGTTAAATCTAGAGCATATTCAGATTCATTTTGTTTTTTAAGTAAGATTACCTCATAGATATGTCCATGTATTTAAGTTCAGTTCTCCCTCTCTCTCTCTCTTTCTCTGTCTTAACCTCTCTTTCTATCCACCCCACCCTCCTGCCATGCTAGCCACCATTAATGAGTATTTCCTAGATCCATTACTTTATTAATGTTGGCATACTTCTCATCTGACTCTAGAATTCCTTTATGATTTCTTAGCTGAATAGTTCTATAAAGGAAAACATCCCCTTATTTGGTTAACTAATGTATAATTCATATAGGAAGAGCTTGACTTTTAAATGCTTGACTCTTTCTGTTTATTCATCAATTTTCAAAATAATAATTGATTACTGAACATGTTTTGAAGTTATCCTTCAGTGTTTTTTATACCTCATATACTTAGGAATATACATATATTTGATGTATTACAGAAATTATTTTTAGTAATGTTTAGAATGTCCCATCTTTGGCCAGCAGGAGCTCATTTAAGATCTGTTTTGACATCTTTTGACATGACCTTGATTCTGGTATGACAAGGTGTTCCAGGCTTGTCACACTGTTTTGTTGCAGATTTGGAATTGGCCATTTCTCCAGGGAGAACAGGTTATTTTCAGTGGGACATGATATTTAGAGATCTCAGTTAAAGCTCTGAGAAAGCTTATTGACACTGGTTAAGCCATTTTTTTTTCTTTTGAATTTGCAAGTGGGTAAAATTAGGAAAAGTGTATTTATTCTTGCAGATATGTGTTTATTAATATTCTTGCAAAATAGAGAAAGTAGTGTCTAATGAGTTCAACTTAGATTCTCAAGTACAAAATATTTGCTAATATAGCAACTTTAAAAAGTTTCATTTTATTGTGATAGGAACACTTACCAGATCTACCCTCTTAATAGATTTCTAAGTGTACAATACATTATTACTAACTATAGACAGTATGTTGCACAGCAGATCTCTAGAACTTGTTCATCTTGCATAACTGAAACTCTATATCCCTTGGTTAGCCACTCCCCATTTCTTCCTGCCCTCAGCCTCTGGCAACCACTGTTCTACTCTCTACTTCTGTGAGTTTGATTATTTTAGATGCCTTATATAAGTGAAGTCATGCAGTATTTGTCCTTCTTTGACTTATTTCACTTAGCATAGTGTCTTCCAGGTTTATCCATGTTGTCGCATATTTCAGCATTTCCTTCTTTTTTAATGCTGAATAATATTCCATTGTATGCATCTACCACACTTTCTTTATCCTTTTATCCATCAATGGACATTTAGGTTATTTCTACATCCTGGCTATTGTAAAGAGTGTTGCAGTAAACAAGGTAGTGCACATATCTCTTTAAGATCCAAACTTCATTTCTTTTGAATATATACCCAGAAGTGGGATTGCTAGATCATATGGTGGTTCTATTCTTAAATTATTGAGGAACCTTCATAATATTTTCCATGGTGGCTATTTTGCATTCCCACCAATAGTGTACAGGGTTTCAAAGTTCTCCACATCCTCACCAACACTGTTGTCTTGTGTTTTTTGGATGATAGCCATCCTAACAAGGTGTGAGGTTATATTGCAATGTGGTTTTGGCTTGCATTTCCTTCGTGATTAGTGATATTGAACATTTTTCCACATACATATTGGCCATTTGTATGTCTTTGGAAAAATGTCTGTTAGAGTCCTTTGCTCATTTTTAAATGGGATTATTTGATTTTTTAATTTTTACTAATGAGTTGTAGTAGTACCTTATATATTTAGGGTATTAACCTCTTATCGGATATATGATTTGTAAAGATTTTCTTTTATTCTTTTTTTCTATAGATTGTCTTTTCATTCTGTTGATTGTTTCCTTTGCTCTGCCACAGCTTTTGATTTTGCTGTAGTCCTATATTTATTTTTGCTTTTTGTTGTCTGTCTGTCCTTTTGGTGTCATATCCAAGAAATCATTGCCAAGACCAATGTCAAGAAACTTTTCCTATGTTTTGTTCTGGTAGTTTTATCATTCCTGGTCTTACATTTAGGTCTTTAATCCATTTTGAGTTGATTTTTGTGTATGGTGTAAGATAAGGATCTAATTTTGTTATTTTACATGTGGATATTCAGTTTTCCCAGCACCGTTTGTTGAAGAGACTATCTTTTCCTTATTATATTTTCTTTGCACTTTTGTCAAAGACTAGGTGACTATATATACATGGTTTATTTCTGGGCTATTTGATTCTATTGATCTACATGTTTGTCTTTATACTAGTACCATATGATTTAATTACTGTAACTTTGCAATCTATTTTGAAATCAGAAAGTGTGATGTCTCCAGCTTTGTTCATCTTTTTCAAGATTGTGTTGGCTATTCAGGGTCTTTGTGTTCCATATGAATTTTAGGATTTTTTTTTCTATTTCTGCAAAACATGTCATTCGAATTTTGATTGGGAGCATTTTATTCTTTTGATGGTATTATAAAATAGATTGCTTTTTGTTAATTTCATTTTTAGATTGTTCATTGTAACTCTATAGAAATATAATTGATTTTTGTATACTCATTGGTATCATACAACTTTGCTATGCTCATATATTAGTTCTATCATGTTTTTTAATGTATTCCTTAAGATTTTCTGTATACAATACTGTGTCATCTTCAAATAGAGATAGTTTTATTTTTTCTTGTCCAATCAGAATACCTTTTAGTCTATTCATTTACCTAATTGCCCGGCTAGACTCTCCAGCACAATGTTAAATAGAAGTGGTAAGAGCAGATGTCCCTGTCTTACTTCTTATTTTAGGGGAAAACCATTTAGTCTTTCATCATTAAGTATGGTTAGCTGTGAGTTCTTCATCAGTGCCTTTCATCAGGTTGAGGGTGCTCCCTTCTATTTCTAGTTTGTTGGGTCATCTAATTCATAAAGGTATTATTGATTGTATTTACTTGTTCTTGTGTCCCTTCTAGTTTAGTCTTACATTATGATATTATTTTTCTTTTGTTTTAAAATCTTTCATAAATTCTGTCACCTTTTTTCAAATTTTCATTTTCTTCAGTTATCGCATTTTTTAGTTTTTCTTAAATCTGATTGGTTATTCTTTATTGTCTTCTATCATTTCTTGTGTTTCATGTAAGTGGTTGCTAAATATTGTACTACACTTTTTATCTTTTGTAAGTATTCCTTTTGACTCATTTTAATTGTTTGCATAGATATTTTGCCTTTCTCTGTCTCATGTGATATCTTTGTATAAGTTCAACTCTCATTTTTTTTGGATGCTAATTTTTAAGGAAAATGAGTTTTCCATCATTTCCAGTGGGATGATAGTTAGGGTAGCTTTTTCTAATTTGAGGCCGCTAATGTCCCCTTTTCTGTTGTTTTCATGGAACATATTGGGACCTTCTCTTTCTTCTGTTCCTTTTGCCACATCCTGCCCAATTTGGATTCTCCCCTAGCAATTTCTCCTCATTGTGGGATTTTGTCCTGGAAGGGAACTTTGGTGGAACAAAAGTAACCTAAGCCACTCTCTCAGCTGGCACGGGGCCTCCAGGGAGTGTTCATTGGGTTCTCTTATTCCCAGGGATGCTGACGCCCTGTTGACCTTCCTTCTTCCTTCATTGAGGATGACCTCACATTGGTCTTGCAGCTGTGGGTGGTTCATCTCCCAGTATCTAGGGGTTTGTAGGGGATACCTTGTCACCTGTTTGCTGCACACATTGCCCAAGGGATTATGGTTTTGCTATCATACTTTCTCTGCCTGTGCTTTATGAGAGGACTCAAGAATATTTAAAAACCATACCTCTCTCACTACCTTCTACCCAGACTCCTTGAAAAGTGTTTAAAACCCATTGTGATGGAAGGAAGATTATAAAACAAAAGAATAAATAAAACATAAAGCTCTCCCTCAGATACATTATAAGCCTCTGTTATATGTAAGTAATCCATATCTACAGATTTCTCTAATCAAAATTTGGAAGAAATATAGCTATGCTTTCACAGTTCCTGACAAGCTGCTTGCTTATTAATTAGCTTTAAAGTCAGTGTTTTGATTTTTGCTCCTTTCCATTTCTAGGAAGGACCATGCAAACATTTCAGAAAGATGAGGAATTGATCTGATCTCAAACCACAGGGGCAGCTTTTATTCCTTGTCTGTTTCCTTTACCTGCTTGTCCATCCTCAGTGGGGATAGAGAATGGCACTGTGGAGTCATGCTGTGAATATACTCAGGGGCTGCTTAATGCCTTTATAAACAAAATTAATAATATTTATATCACAAATATAGACATATCTGTGAATCTTCTATAAGCTTGTCAATGTTTCTTTGAATTACTATATCCCAACTGATGAGTGTGCTTTGGTAATATTGTGAGTGAATGTCAAGCAATAACTACCTCTGGGTCCTACAAACTATTATGTTCACCCTGAAAAAGTGACTATTCTACATAACTATAATAATTTTGTATTTACTGTAAGTAATACTTTTCTGTCATTCTTTCACATAAAAAGTTATTCTCAATAATTTCATTTGAATAGTCTAGTTTTCCTACTTCTAAATTAGCAGGCAGCTTTTCTCAATGATTTTAATCTATTTTCATCTGACGACATTTCCAATTTACTATGATCTTTTGGGATTCAGAAATTATCCTCTAAGGCAGAAGAACAGTTTGGTCCCTAGGAAACCAGACTTTTATTTAATCATTCATACTATTGATACAATTATTAAACAACACTGAACCAGAAATGTTCAACTCTTCTAAACTTAATCATATATATTTACAATCTAATACTGCACTGTGTTATAAAACCCTTTAGTGGAATAGATTGCTTTTGGAATCTGTGTAGATAGCACCATGATAAGCATTCAATTGTCACTGGTTAATACTGTTGAAAAAAAGAGGAAGCAAGGAAGATAGGAGGGAAGGAAGGGAGAGATGGAAGGAAGAAGGAATTGTTTGCTGGTGTGTAGATAAGCGCTACGCATTGATATACTGTAGTCCTTGCAAAATGACCTTAGCAGGGGAAAAAAAACCCTTATTTTTAATTTCTTTGTGGGAAGGCACTAAGTGAAGGTATACAATATTTCACTTAAGCAAACTATTTAAGAATTCTTTATGTTATAGAAACAAATGTAAAATCAGCAAATACCTCTCCTCTGTTGGGCATAGGCAGGGAGGTTGAGAAAACCAGAGTTTTCCAAAGAAAAGCCCAAATGTTAAATTTTTGCTTTTATAGAGTATATATTTTTAGATTAAAAATAAGCATTGATGGGCTGGGCACCATGGCTCACACCTGTAATCTCAGCACTTTGGGAGGCCAAGGCAGGTAGATCACCAGGTCAAGAGATCGAGACCAGCCTGGCCAACATGGTGAAACCCCATCTCTACTAAAAATACAAAAATTAACTGGGCGTGGTAGTGTGTGCCTGTAATCCCAGCTACTCGGGAGGTTGAGGCAGGAGAATCACTTGAACCCGGGAGGCAGAGGAGGTTCCAGTAAGCCACGATTTTGCCACTGCACCCCAGCCTGGCAACAGAGTAAGACTCTGTCTAAAAGAAAAAAAAAAAATTGATGGAAATGTTTTCTGTAGTGCTTCTTTACACTCACATCATTTACCATTTCCTTTTAAGTGGATTATGCAGATGTTCTTGAAGCCAACACATCATCAACTTAAAAATATATTCCCTGGATTCTTTTATTTTATAGCTCATCTTTAAAGCTAAATTAAACAGTAATTGCTGTGTCATGTGGAAATCCACTCCTGTCGACAAAAAGCAAATCATAAAGTAAGAGTTGTGTTTTCAATGACTTCTGTTTATTAAGATTGTAGAAATACAGTCAAACCCCATTATACAATGTCTTCTTATATGGATGTGGATATACTGGGGGTCAAAAAAATTTTCATTTAATAAATTGATTTTACAAGTTGGAAAGTTGTGTTTGTTCCTATCCCCAATATGAGCATTATAAAGTTACACTATAAATATATGCAAGTCTGTCTTTAGGGCTCTCAAAATAAAGAACTTAAATATAACCTTGTAAAGCTTTAACTTGCTATTACATCATTTATTGGCCTGTGTCTTGCCACTTGACTTAATCATTGAGTTTTTAGTACTTAATCACTGAGCTTTTTAGCAAACTCAGCTCTATGTGCTTTCTTGGCCACATGTGGTGACTCGACATGTATATTAGGCAATCTTAAGAACTGTGGGTGACCCATATCTGGGTTTCCAGTGCAACTTGTACATGTCTCTGTCATAGCTCTTCTCACAGTGTACTGTAAATGTGATTACTGGTCTGTCTTCTCTATCAGACCCTTAACCTCCTTGGGACCAGGGACCAGTTTATCCATTTCTATGTCTGTTATGCCTATGACTATCCCTGGCAGAGAGGAAGCACTCAGTATGTATACTTTATGAGGCCCACTAGAACCTTTCTCCAGTAATGACCTTGGCTTTTCTTATTGTGTTAAGTGTTCAGAGTATTCTGTCTCTCCTGAGTGGTTGGAGACACTAAATTATCTGACGAGTATTCTCTGGTCATGGGCACAGGGAAACACAGATTGGGCTTCTAATTTTTCTATTAATTAAATTTTAGTAATGTTTTATTAATTCTATGCATTTTTCCTCTTCCTAGGAGTAACGGTATGTACATTTTGACACAGCAATTCTACCTTAGGGGATATCTTCTACAGAAATAAAGGCACCTAGGCATAAAGGCTCATGATTAAGGAAGTCTCTGGCAGCATTTCCTGTAGAGGCAATAAATTGCAAATATCCTGACTGTCCATCTACAGGGCAGTGTTCGAATACAATTGGATATATCAATACTATAGAGCTATACATGTATAGATAAAATTTTTTAAAAACATGGAGTCATACTGTGTACAGTCATTCTTTGGTATCCACAGGGGATTGGTTTCAGGACCTGTGTGATACCCAAGTTTGCAATGCTCAAGTCCCTGATATAAAATGGCATAGTATTTTCATATAACCTATACACATCTTCCTATATACTTTAAATCATCTGTAGATTACTTTTAACACTAATACAATGTAAATGCTATAAGTAGTTGTTACAGAATATTGTTTTTCTTCTTTATATTATTTTTATTATTGTATTGTCATTTTTATTTTATTTTTTCTCCAAATATTTGTGGTTGCTTGAATCGTCAGATGTGGAACCTGTAGACGTGAAGTGCTGACTATATATCATTCTTTCTTTTTTATTTAAAATATATCTTGACATCCCTCCAGGTTAATACAGATAACTGTTTATTATTCTTTAGCATGGATATTATACTAGCCCAGCTGAGCAAGATTAGAAAAAGGAAAGAAAATGGAGATTATTATTTTTTACTTATACATGTCTTTGACCTGTACTGAGCATACATCACTTGTGTTATTAAGAATATCTGATAAAGTTAAAAATATGACAGTAAATGTTCATTCAAAGAGGTCTGGCTTGATTTTTCAAGGTTACCTGGAACCAACTCTCTGAATATGATGAGTAATCAAGATGATTAAACACTTTGATGACAAATTTAAGATGTGACTACAAAGTAATGAGTCTGCTTTTTGTTCTTAGTTTTCACAAACTCAATTCAACAGTGTTTCTAAAAGAGCAGTTTCACAAGGCTTTTAGATAAATGTAGTAGTATTGGAAAAACCACAGGATTTCAGGGTTGAGGAAAATAATTTGGATGTTTAAGTTCTGGCATTTTTTTAAAGTCAGTTTCAATATTTTATGGTCACAGTTACTATGTATTCATATAGTGGGCCAAGTGTGGCACATCAACCAATGATACCCATTGTTGAGCAGCTAAAATTCCATCCTAACTCATATTATTCTCTCCAATTTTTTATTTTTTTGGTAATATATCTTTCTCACTGTTATTGTTAGTTATTACTTTGACTAGATAGTCTTGTGATTTTTCACTATTCAGCTGTCATTTAAAAATTGTATTGACATACTTTCCCTTGTCAGGCTGCCCTTGTGAGACAAGCATTTTAAGTGTTACAAGGAGGTGCTGTTACTATTACAAAAGTTATTATAAGAAGGATAAAAGGACTTGGTTGGGAACAGTAGCCCCATACATGAGAAAAAAATAGTTACATAGTTACAGATCGTTGTAACAAGAGTGTAGGGTACATAAATGATCTCAGGTCACCAGATTAGTACAGATAATAGAAGGAAATATGTGAACCCAAGTTCCCTGTATGGATATAAACTGGGAAATACAGAGGAATCTGCAGCATGGTGTACTAGGAGCAGAACAGGGTGCAAACGTATCCTGTGACTGGTTATCAGCAGAACACTGGGCCTGGGTCCAGCTACTTTGATCCTCTAGAGAAGCAAGATGGCTGC